>NW_027397072.1:12398841-12466341 GCF_003265705.2 Callorhinus ursinus | reverse complement strand
CACACACACACACACACACACACACACACACACACACACACACACACCTTTTAAGATTTTTAACTGATATATATCTTACATATAGAAGGTGTAAAAATCTTAAATACACAGCTCCATTAGTTTCTATGTATGTATACCCCCATGTAACCACTACACAAATCAAGATTTAGAACATTTCCAGTACCCCCAGAATACTCCCTCATGCCCTCTCCCAATTAATACCTCCCCGAGGTAACCTGTCTCTGACCTCTAGCATGATATATTAGTTTTGCCTGTTTTTGAACTTCACAGAAATGGAACAATACAGCATGTATTCTTTTGTGCTGGCTTCTTTGCTCAACATAATGTCTGGGAAATTAATCCATGTTGTTGCACGTAGATTTTTTTTCACTCTTACATAGTGTACCATTGTATGAATACGCCACAATTTATTTACCCAGTCACTGTTGATGGACATGTGAGTTGTTTCCAGTTTTTACTATTATAAATAATGCTGCTGTGAATATTTTTGCACAAGTCCTTCAGTGAATACAAGCGCTTATTTTTATTGAATATACAACCAGGAGAGGAATCGCTGATCATAGGGTGTGTGTATATGTGTAGCTTTGGTAGTTAACTACCACATGCTTTCCAAAGGAGGTCGACTGATTTACACTCTTACCAGAAATGTGTGACCTCCATAAGCTCTTGCCCGGACTAACTGCCACACCCTGATCACTCTTTTTGCACTTGGAATGCCTTCTCAAAATTATCTGAGCCCTACCCTCTTTCATGCCTGGGATGCTGGAGGCTGGCAGAGCCATCTGGACAGAGCTGTAGTGCTCACTTCTCCCCTTTGGAGTGCTTTCTGACCTTCTAATTCCTCTTTTCCACCTACCCCACACATGGGGTTGACCAGATGCCTTGAAGAACTCTAGGCCTTGCACCCACAGGGATGTTTTGGGTTCCTATGGTTATTGCCAGTCCCAGAAGGGCAGCCTGGTGACCAGATCACTCTTGTTGCCAACATGGTATTTCTTTTTCTGGAACTGCATAAGAATGGGCTGCCAACATGGAGGTGACATGTTGATTTGGGGTGACTCTGATTCACAATAGACATAGAGTGACTTCAGGGTTCTGGGATATCCTTGCTGACCCTTGGGCTTGACCTGCACACATGGGCCCATGCACCATGCACCATGCACTCTTGCCCACTCATATTCCCAGCACAGTGCCTCCTGCAATCCACCCTATCCAAGAAAGATATGGGGAGGGGAGGGGAGCAGGCAACTTTACCCCATGCACCCCAACTGTTGGGACCCCGAGAAACAATCCACTTCCTCCACAGGCTCCACACCATTCACCAAGCCATCCTCTGTGGATGGCTACTCTTGTCTTCTCTTGGGGCTTCTGAGACAATTGCTACCCAAACCACATGGGACCTTCCAATCAATGTCCTCTCTTACCTCCAGTTGACGTGGGGATGTATTGCTCTCCCCAGGCAATCTTAAGCTGTGAAAGATGAGGACGGACATTTTGTGCAAAATTCTTTTTCTGTGCCCACAGGTCTTTTGCCTACCCTTCCCACTGCTAGCTGCGTGTGAAAGGCGAGGTCAACATTGAAAGAGATTACATTCTAGGAATGCAGTGATAATGGCCTACAGAGCTCAAGACATGTCATCCTACATTTATGTTACAAAATTCAGAACAGTGAATTTAACATGACCGGAAAATGAGTTAATCGATCACATCTTCCTGCATGAGATTTACATCGGTAATGATGGAACTAGCCTTCAATATAAGGTATCAGGGAACCACAGAGATAAGAAGTTCTAGACTGTAGGGTACCTGAGTGGCTCAGTCATTAAGCGTCTGCCTTCGGCTCAGGTCATGATCCCAGGGTCCTGGGATTGAGCCCCACATCAGGCTCCCTGCTCCGCGGGAAGCCTGCTTCTCCGTCTCCCACTCCCCCTGCTCGTGTTCCCTCTTTCACTGTGTCTCTCTGTCAAATAAATAAATAAAATCTTAAAAAAAAAAAGTAGTTCTAGATTGTTTCCATACAAGCAGATTCTGAAGAGCCATGGCATTGTGAACACCGGTGTAGCATTTATTCTTTTTTTTCTCTAAGTGGGAGATAGGAGACTCATCAGAAGCCAAGCATCTGGCTTGGCCACAAAATGTGACCAAAGGCTCTCAGGAACCTACCCCGGGGAAGTATTTCCCCGGGGAGCTATAGTTCAGTGTCCACTAATTTGGTGTTTGCAGTCGCATTATAAAGCATAATTACCATGAGTGTAAGACCCAACTGTGCCTTACGTGGGCCCATGAATTTCAGAATTCACTATTCATTAGGATTGTTTGAATAGACAGGATTTCAGCAAACACCATTTGCAGAGGGTCTCCAGGACCAGCCCCATGCCTGCAGTGGGACTGCTCTCAGGCAGCAGTAACATGCTCTAAGGATGGCAAGCTCTTAGCATTTTGAGCCATGTGAACCTGTCCCCGCCCCGCCCCTCCCCCCCCATTACCCAGTGGCCAGGGCAGAGGGAGGGAAACGAAGTGACTCTGGTGGGCCCTACATTTGTCTGCTCGGGCTGCCGTAACAAAATCCCATAGATGGTGGTTTAAACAACAGAAATTGACTCCTCACACTTCTAGAGGCTGGAAGTTCAAGATCAAGATGTGGGCAGGGTTGGTTTCTCCGGAGGCCTCTCTCCTCCGCTTGCAGACGGCTGTCTTCCTGCTGTGTCTTCACATGGCCTTTTCTCTGCGAGCTGTGTCCTTGGTGTCCCTTCCTCTCTTTACAAGGACACCAGCCAGATTGGATCAGGGCCCCACCCTCATGGCCTCACTGAACTTAAATCACCTCTTTAAAGGCCTGTCTCCAAATACAGACACATGGCGGGGAGGGCTTCCTCATGTGAATTTGGGGTGGGACGAAACTCAGTCCATACCAGGCCCCATGTGGATGAACTCACAGCCATCATTTTCCAAAGGACAAGCAGAGGCTGAGGGACCGATGCCAGGGAGCTAAAGGGGAGGGGGGTGATAACCTGAGCCCCTCCCTCCACTGGCACCTTCCTTTTGTGGTCTTCTAGAACCTGACAGCCTCCTGTGTTGGCAGAACAGCGGATGATGATTCTGACTCAAAAGAGCTGAATATGAGTCTGTACGAATGAAGGCTTGAGGCAGTCCGTGGGGACCTCAGCGGACTCATCTGGAAAGTGGGTTTTCAACCACTGACTGGCCTCAACCTCATAAAGCCGTTGTAGGATCATCTGGAAACATGGACGTGAGAATGTTTTATAAATTGAAAAGTCCTAAAGAATGAGAAGGAAAAGGTGAATGCAGGTTACAAATTTACCCACAAGGATCAGATGTATTTGGTCAAGAGCATACACAGCCATATCTCTTGAGCATTGATTTTACATGTTTTTGGAGTCTCGCTCCCAGGCGAGCACATACTAGGAACACACCAGGCAGGGGAAGGGATGGGACACTGTTTCAGTCCCTCCCCTGTGGCTACATAATTACTGTGGACTTGGATGGTCACAATTTTTAAAGTTAAAATTCCCAACCACAGAGCCTGACAAATGAACTTTTAGATTGTTAAGAAAACAGACATATGTATGCATTCGCCATTCAGACACCGCCATGGACCTTAAAGCAATTTATCAAATTTTTTTAAAGGAAGCGATTTTTTTTTAAGGAAGTGATTTAAATGAGACAAGTTAAGCATTCCAATCAGAGAACATTGTCAAAAAACCCAAAGCGGAACTCCAGTTTAAAAAAAAAATAATGGAAGAAATATTTAATATAAGATCAATTTATCTATCTCTCTACCTATAAAACAGTGAGGAGTTGAATAGAAGGTAAAACCAACCCGGAATCTTTTAGTAAATTTCATAAAAGTGCCAATTTGATGTATTTAAAGCACTTTATTAAATGTGAAAAAAAAAAAAAAGCAAAACCACACGAATACCTAAGAAAACCCATGAAAATACCTAATGCAGGACCCACATGGAGTCAGGGAGGAAAAATGCATTCTCCAGTTCTTCCCTCTCGAGGCTAGCCCTCATCTGGGTGCTGGTTCTTACCTGCTGCTCCTGCCCCGTATTTGTCCCCGGCAGCCTCTCCCAGGAGAAGTCAAATCCTCCATTAATAGCCCACAATTGACCAATTAGGTTCAGCTGCAAAGCTGGAATTAGTTGAAATTTTAAATGTTCCAGTTCAGCTTAGGAAACAAATTAGACCAAAAAAGCCCCGTTTTACGTAATCAAGCAAATTTACCATCATTAGTGGCAATTAAGATAAAGTGTTAATGACTCTGTTTACCCTGGTGGGAAAACATGCGGGGTGCGTGCGCTGGAGGCCAGGAGAGGAGCTGAATGCAGGGCTGGGCCTGGGATGTGGAATCTGGGGACTGGAGGAGGTTCTCTCCTCTCTCCTGGTAGAACGTTTGAAGATGAAAGTACCCTTCGGGAGCAGCACTGGACACATGGGAGAACAAAGGCTCAAAGCGTGCCTGCCCACAGCCCTTCCTCTGCCACATTTCCCACTTCACCTCGCTGCCTCACTGCCATCAAGAGTCATCGCTGATGGGAGCGGTCAAGAAGTAGCAGGGACAGGAGGCTATTTAAGAGAGCATGCCTAGGTACCAGTACCACGTAGTTAATTGTACATGCGCGCTACATCATTAACTCTACCCTAACAACTGCAGCTTCTTGGCCCCATTTTACAGATGAGAAGACTGAGGCTGGGGAAAGTGAAGTCATTTGCCCAGAGTAACTCCTCTAAATCTCCGGTTTGGTCCATTTCACCCTACAGCCTAAAGGATCGTCTACTCCACCCCTTGCCCCCGCTTACACCTACACAGCCAGCTTTATCCTAAACCTCTGGAGGAGGTCTGGGGTGGGGAGACGGGGATCAAAGAGGACTTTGGGCCTGACGGGGCCTGCCTGCCTCTCCTCAGGCTGCCTGCAGTTGTGGGACAACTGACGTGGCCTCGTCTTGTGGCTTCCAGGCTGGGAAAGGGGCAGGGTTGTGGCATTCCTGAGCTCGGGAATGGGAGGCAGCGGGGAGATAATGAAGGGGTAGGGAGCAGTAGGGAATTGAAACAATTACCCAGCTAATTGAGGCCCAGTGGCCCACTTTCCCTGAACATCTGGGTGCCAGGCTCAGAAGGTTGACAGCCCAAAGCTTCAAGGAGTGGCGGCTGAGCTGCCTCCCGAAGCGGGGACCTCTGGGAATCTGAAATTCTTACCAAAGGCAGTGTCTCCAGCCTCCGCTTTTCTAAGATGAAGGCAGTGAGGTTGTGTGTGGGGTTGCTGCCTACGGGATTTACTGTTGGGGAGACTGCTTTCCTTTGTAGGACATTGGAGGAAATAATTTCCAATCACTGGGGTCATCCTGCTGAATGACCACAGTGACCCCATTTTACACATGGGGAAACTGAGACCTACAAGGGGAGGGGGGGAGCGGAGGAGCATTTGCTCAAAGTCACATCCCCAAACCTGAATATGAGTCTGTACGAATGAAGGCTTGAGGCTGGAAGAGCCTGGGTCTTTCGATTTCTGGCTCCATTATTTCTCTCCCCGTGCCTCCCGGGTCCTGGCCACCCCGGAACATGAGTTTGGACACGCACGTGTCTTCTGTCCCCCACCTTCCCTCCTCCAGCCCCCCACCCTTTGAGACAAACCTATCTGCCATCCCTGGAATGAATGTTGAGGTCATCATTTCAGGAGCCGGAATTCTCCTCGCTGCTGAAAGCCCAGCTTTTGTGTTTGTTGTGTACACAAAGACAGCCTAAGTTAGCACATGTGTTCGAGAGGCTTCCACCCCCTTCCCCTCTCCAGGGACCCACGGGGAATTCTGCTAAGATAATTATCTCCAACTGGGGTTTTGTTCAGTCCTCTGGTAAGACAAGCTCCCCGTTTAGAATAATAAGGCTATGCTATTGAAGGCGAGCTGGGAAATATTTTTCAAACAAGCAATTCACGTATGTGTTTCACATATGCCGCTCATTAAGGTTTATAAGACCTTTTGGTCTTCACAATAAAGCTTGTTTTTTTAAAGGTTAAAGTCAGCACGCCCCGGTTACTGCCAGCACCCCGCTTTCCTCTTCAGATGGGACAGAATCCTGGGAAGTGTTGAAAGGGAATCAGAGAAGCTAATGCCTCCCGACCCGGCAGAGGAAGGAATGGTGACCCTGAGAATTCTCCGTCGCACCAGGAGCGGGACCTGGAGGGACCCCTCCTGCCTGACCCCCGCATGTGCACAGGGCTCTCTGAGTTAGAGAACAGGGATGCATCTTTATCTCAGTGACTGCGACCTGGCAACCCATTAGACTCCCCTTTCGTAATGTTTGAGAAACACACCCGCCTGGGTCCCAGCCACCCAGATCCTGATCGAGTTGATTGGACGTAGGTGGATCCCGTGCACTGAGTAGTTTTTAAGCTCCTTGGGTGGTTGTAATGTGCAGCCAAGGTCGACACCATCCATCGACTCCTGGGTCCCTGAAGCTGCCCTTGCAGGTAGGCGGCCCAGGAATCATTCTCCTTATTCTAGAGATGAGGAAACCATGGCCTACAGGCAGACACAGCATGCTTGTATGTGGCAGAGTTGGGACTTGAACCTGGCTGTCTGGCACCTTCCTCCAAGCCCTCCTTGCAGTCCACACAGTAGTGATACAGCACCATCCACGGGGCGCCAGGGCTTTGCACGCGTTCTCATTCCATCCCAACCACCGATGTGAAACCCAGGTGAAGAAACCAAGGCTCAGAGAGCTTGCACACCAAATACAGAGGATCTGATTGCAAAAGTCCCGCAGTAGACAGGTAACGTGGGCCATGGGAGTTTGGCTATTAGGCTTCTACCTCTGGGCAGTGTGACCCCTCGTTCCTGGACTATATGCAGCATGAGGAAGCGAATGTCCATTTATCGTTCACCTACTTTGTGTCAGATGCTACGCTGGCGGGTTTGCATTTTCTGCATTTAATGGATATGACAGGTGTTGCCCTCCCCATTTTAAAGGAGTAGGAGCTGAGAGCTGGAGGCGTTTGGTGACTTGCTCCAGGTCCCAGAGCTGGCAAATGTCAGGGTGAAACTCCGTGTCTGTGGGCTTCCGTCCCCCCCCAAGCTGCCTTCCCCCTCTCGTCACCGGGGCAGGTGCGACCTGCCCAGACATACGGAAGAGTTTCGGGCAAATTTGAAAACAACAAAGATAATTAAAAAGGGGGGAAACAGTTTTATTGTGGCCTTGGCTGGATTTCATTGTTTTTGAAGTCATTGTTAATTCGGTGCCAGGGCATTTTAATCAATTAGGTCGAAGCTTGCTGTTTATGAACCCACTAAGAACATGCATTTGCTTTTATTATTAATTAAGAACATCAATTCTTTTAAAACATTCTTTGATCAAACCTTTTTTTTTTTTTTTTTTTTTTTTTTGCCTCCTAGTTTCCTTTACACATGGCCATGGGGGCATGTAGAAATAGAACACGGTGACTTGGGGAGAGTCCGGAGCCAGGAACCAGGAAAGCTGGGTCTGATCCTAATGTAGCCCCTGACGCTCACCGCGATCCTGATGAGTCACTTGACTTCCAGGAGCCTCGGTTCCTTCTCCAAATGCCAGATGATGATCCTCATCCCAGCTCCCTGTCAGAGACAGGATGAAAATGAGCAAATCGGATAAAACATTAAAAACTGGAAAGGATTATGCAAAGAAGAGGGTTTTTTTTTTTTTTTTTGCTAAGGAGAGTATTGCCATTCAAATATAAAACCTGTTTCCTAACAGTGGTGTAATAGACACGCCGTGATCCCCACTTGCAAAAACGTTGTCAACCCCAGTGTAGGGCCACACACGTTTACTCAGGGTCCTCCGGGGTCTAGGGCCCCACCGGCTGTGGATGGTAGAATGAGTCATTCATTTGTCCACTCCTTGCATGCCCATGAGCCCAGCCTGGCCCAGAGCCAGGGAAGGGGCTCTGATGAAGACACCGCAGAGCCTCCCGGGCCAGCGGGGGGGGGGACCACCATTCACACACTTGCACACGAAGCAGAATAAAATGAGGATAAGCAGAGGGAAGGAAGAATTTCCATGGGAGCCCAGAGATGTGGGGGGTGGAGTGGGGTGGGCTAAGTATGTGTTCTGAGGGTTGTGGGATTTGGGCCGGTCAAGTTTGCACTTTGCTCCCCTGTGCCCTTGCTCTCAACCTTCACGCTCCGCCAGAGTTCCCTGCTGGGCATGTGTCCTGAGAGCCGTCGAAGGACCTCGGACCACAGTGGCAGAGGAGAAGCCTCTGGTCCGCAGCAGGTGAACACAGAGGGAGCCCACTGGGGGGCAACAGGGCTTGGCTGGCTGTTCTACCTTCGGCTGCCCTGGGCACGGACCCCGGGCACTCCTCAGAGAGAACATCACCAAAGGGGTCTCTTAAGACAGGAGGTCAGCGCTATGTTCTACCTACTCATTCAGCCACTCATCCCACACTCATTTCTTCATTCACCAGCTCCCACTGAGCCGCATATGTTTGGCCAGTTGACGTCCATCTGTACACAGAAGCTACACCTGGAACTCACTTTCGTTCATTCAACACGTTTATGGAGAGCCCAGCACCTGCCCATGCACTGTTCTATAGCAAGGCCTTTCAAGAGACTTCTTTTAAAAGCCTGCCTGCATTCAGCTCACCATTACAAGGAGATCTGTTCTTCTTTCCACATCACGTCATCAGAGAGAAGGTAACTTCTCCTCCTGGTGATTATCACGGCTCATTAAATTGACACATAATATTCCATACAGCCTAATCTTTGCACGTGGAGCATAAAATCTAGATTCACTTACCTTTTAGGGCTAGTGGGATTATAATGACCACCTCCCATTTTACAGATGGAAAACTAGGGCCCAGAGATGGAGGGTGCACTGCTCAAGGTCACACAGGAGATTAATGGTGGAGCTAAGGCTCTTCTCTCCTTGTCCAATGCCAGTCTCCAAGCCCATCTTAAAATAGGTCTTTAGAATATGCCAAATGAGCTTAGGCAAACTCTCTTTTGGCCTCCAGTTTTCTTAACCATAAAAAGAAAATTTGCTGCTGACTTCTGATCAACCTTCCAGCTGTATTTTCTAGATTGGCAGGCCATCATTCAAGTTTCAGGGAATGAAAGTCTGCTTTTCACTTAGAATAGAACGAATGTGTCAATGGATTCTGCTCAAATACAGGGCAGTTGTCCATTACTATTATTAGCGCATTTGGAGCCTTGGGTGGCCTGGCCCAGGGACTCTTGGGTCAGGCTGAAGGGAGAGTCTCCTCTCGCCCGTAGCTCCGGCTCTTGCCCTCTTTAGGCACGTCTGAGTTTGAGCTGTAGTTCACCAGGGAAGGAGGTAGAACCAGCCCTGCTCTAATTCCTGGTCTCACAGCACACAGGTTCCCATTACTAAACGGAGCCCCCTCTGTCTTAGGCAGTGGGCACTGGGGAAGCTCGAAGCATCCCACGTTCGCTCATTCATTGAGCCAACCAGCCATCACTCAAGCAGCGAACATCAGCAACGGGACCCTGTCTCGTCCAGTGCAAGTTGCTTTAAGAGATCCACAGAAATTCAGTCAAATAAACCACCAGTGGACGGGCACATGGAGAGCAGGGACCGTGTCATTCGTTTTGTACTTCAAGTGCCGACACATTGCAGGTGCTCCCTGAGTGGTTGTGAGTTGACTGGACTGTTGGTCGGGGAGCTCTGTACTGGACTGAAGACGGTGGGCAGGGTCACCTAACCTCTCTGAACCTCTCTTTTCTCACGTCTAAAATGAGAACACTAATAACACGAGTGTGCAGTGATTCTTAGGAGGCTCTGACAAGAAAAGCTATGTGCAAGAAAGACCTTGCAAGTGGCAAAGCCCTAAGAAAAACATTAGTCTGTTACTGCCATGCGGGATAATAGAAGTCCACGGGGCTCCCGGGATCAGAGGGACAAATTAGGCTGAGCAGAATCTCCGGGGAGCCAGGGGGAGGGTTGAAAATGCTGGAAGAAATACAGTATTTAGAACCTAAAAGGTAAGACGTACTATAAGAGATCTGGTAGTTTGTTTGCTTGTTTGCTTTTCACATAGGAAAAAAAAAAAAAAAATGGCCAAGTGAAAGATACTGTGACCTGAACAAGAATTTTAGTGAAAAATGAGCTTTTCTTTTTGTGGTTTTGGTGCGGCCAAGCTGTGAAGACGGACCTCACCTCTCTTGAGTCCTTGCTATGCACAGGGCACTCTTGGTACCTTATCCCATTCAATTAGGAATTTGAGGGAGATTCAAAACTGCCTTCCCCATAGTCATTTGGGTTCTGGAATCCAGGGATCTGGGAGGGCTCAGGTCAAAGGTTTTCCCATTATTAAAGTGTCCAGAATGACAGAAAGATCCAACGCCTGCCGCCTGACCTCCACCTCCACCTCTGTCCCTCCCCTCCCGCAGCTCCAGCCGCGGTCTTACTCAAATAAACAGTCTTGGGTCCCAAGCAGAGCTCCTTCGAAGCCAGAGCAGAAATCCTAATTGTGGTTAATGAGGCCCGGGCTTTGCTCTGACTGGGCTGTTTACTGAAGCAATTTCAGTTTGCTCCTTTTGCTCCTTCTGGGCAGAGACTGCAGCCACCGGCTGAAGCCTGCTCAGGATAAATGTCACCACGGGCACCGGGGAGGGGGGTTGGAGCAGCTCCCACCCCCCCCCCTCCTGTGTCACTTCACTCTGTGAAAGGATCCTAGAAACGAAGGGGAGGAAGGTGCCGACCTTGTCTCTGAGGTCCAGGGATGCAGCAACAGGAGAAAGGGCAGCACTCTGAAGGAGGGGAGCAGGGATACTCCAGGGGTCCGAGCCCGGCTTCCTTCGGTCAAAGGAAGGGCTGGTCCCAGAAGGCTTCCCGCCTGGTGGCTGGCTGCTCAGGGGCCACAGTCCGCCCTGCCACGCAACGCGGAGTGCTGAGCCCTTTCCCGCAGTTGGTGGCCACGCCAGGTGGCTGCCCCCCGCCCCCCAGCCACAGGCAGCGATGCAAAGCACCTCACTGCGCCCCTCTGCCGTGCCTCTGTGCGGGAGGCAGCTGCAAAAATCTCTTGGTTGCAGAGTCACAAAGAAGCATACATTCTGAATGACCTGTCCAGTGTGACGGGCTCCCTCTGAAATGGGAAAAAACGCCCCACACCGGGAGGCTCAGCGCTGACTGCTTTGAGAGCCGGGCACCCATGCTGTTTTGTCTTCTCTCCAGGCCTCAGAGAAGAGCAGCAGAGGAAGGAGAAGGGAGCTAACATCTCCCGAACGGGCATAAGCACGTATTTTGATTGATCGGTCCTTATTCCCAAAGTGCAGAGAAAGAAACCGGGGCTTGGAGAGGCAGTGACTTGCCCAAGGTCACGCAGCAGGGGTGCCAGAATGTATTCTGGAATCACTTATTCACCTGCCAATTACCGAGTGCTCACTAGAAGCCAAATGTGGTTCTAGGTGCTGAGGCTCTATCTGGTAGTAATCAAAGACCCAGCCTCACGGAGATGAGATTCCAGGCAGGGAGACAGCCCGCGAACACGCTGATATATAATCTAATATAACATCTGTAAGACCCGCCTGACTCGGAGCTGTTCTCTCTCTCCCACAATGCACCGCTGCCTCGCATCCACGAGCATCTGGCCTCGGACCGTTCCCCCAATCCTTTTTATTTCCAGGGGCCCGACATTCAGGCTTAATAACGTGCCGCCTAACCACACGCCCTCCATAAACCCTAAATGCTCCTTTGGGGTTTTGTGCCATCCCCACAAAGGCGGTCACGGCATCAAAGAAGAAGTCTGTTCTCTGCCTGATGCCTGCCGAGCAGCTGTCCTCAGCAGGCCTGGAATCCTCCCCAAAACAAGTCGGCCCCTAGGGTTCTCCCGTCCTTCCTGGACGTACCCTCTGAAGTTCTTGGCGAGGAAGTTCTGGTTCAGATAAAGGTTACCCAAATAGCTCCAGCCGCCTGAAATGTGGTGGGAGATTTACAGGAAGCCGGGAGGGGTGGCACTTCCAGGAGCCGTAAATCTCTGCTGCCCGAGGCTGGGGAAGAGCATGCATGGCCAGCACTAAATCAGTTTCATTGGCGTGCTCCGGGGTTTCTGCACTTGGAGGCTGGGCCCGGGCTGGGAAGGAAATAGTTGTCAAACATCGGGACTGATGAGGACAGACGCCGGAATCAGAGGTTGTGATTTCCTGTGGACCAGAGAGTTTGCACGGTCTTGGCCTTTCCTTGGGGGTCTGGTCCCCCCAGGGCCTCTGTCCCCGGGAGTAAGGAGCAAAAGCTCAGTGGCGTTGGGTGCTAGACAGCATCGGTCTTCTCTGGGGTCTTCTGGGTCTTTTCACAAAGCCCCCTACCTCCTCCTGGGCTCCCTCCTCCCAGCTCCCTGCACGGCTGGTTCCTTCTCATCAGCCACATCCTAGCTCAGATGGCCCTTTCCAGCGAGAGAGGCCTTCTCTGAGCATTCTACCCAAAGCAAGCGCCTAGATCTGACTATGGTCTCAGTGTTTCTCTGATTTAGTGCCTTTGTGGGCAATCCTGTCTTACCGAATCTTGTGTATTTAACCACTGCAACGGTCTGGTTACCCCCACTGTGCCAACTCCATGAAGACCGACTTATCTGCTACTGTAGGACTGGTCCCTAGCACAGGACTTAGAATATACTAGATGCTCAATAAAGATCCACTGAATGAAAGCATCAACAAATAGGTAAATTACCAAAGGCAACCACTCTCAGCTTCCTCTCACATCCAAAGTAGCAAAGCTGGTGGTGGGGAGGGGAATAGATGTATTTATCGCAAACACGAGGAATGTTGAAAGCACTCACAGTGTGCACGTGGCTCTGGGAGAGACGTTTATGTGTGCATCCCATACAACAAAAAGACCCTCTTTTACACCTGACACCCTGAGGCTGCGTTCTTGGGCAGGCGTAGCTGGGACTGCTGACCCCCAGCCCAACCCTCCTTCCTTGTGTCTTGCTCTTTTCCCCCAAGGGGTTTTTCCAACTCCCAAGGCCACGCAGAGCTGCAGTCCAGTTCTAGCTCTTCTCCCACCCTACTGCTCTGACTCTGCCCCCACACCATGGTCCTCCTGCTTCCCAGCCCTCCCTGGTATAGAATTGGCCACAGCCTCTCAGCCTCTGGGCCTCTCGGCCTCTCCCCTTCCCATGTAAGAGCGTGGCCCTCCCTGGAGGCAGGGATCCTGTAGTCAAAAGCCTTTGGAGGTCTTCTGGGCCAAATCTGTCATTTTTCAGAGAGACACGTTGAGCCTCAGAAGAGGGACTGTTTCAAGGTCGTGCAGCCAATCAGAGAGGGACCAGGTGTCCTGACTCCCAGGCTAGAGCTCCTTCAGTGGGGAGGAGAGGCACCTGGCTGCCAGGAAGGGACAGGTTGGGAGGCGGACCCCTCTCTCTGCTGTAGAGCAGTCCAGTCTTACGGGTGTGATGAGGGAAAGAGCGCAGCCTCCGGGTTGGAACTGACCTGGTCTTCCCGCTGTGTGGCCTCGGGCAACTACTTTAGCCTCCAAAGCTCATGTGCAAAGCCTTCTGGAGGCGAGCCTATGGAGGGGAAAGAACAAGGGATGGGCCAGCATCCGCACTCAAAGCGTGCTCAGGCAGGGTTAGGGCTCTCCTCTATTATTTCCTTTTTCTCCCATTCAGTTTTTCGGTGCTTCTTCCCTCACTCCCAAAGATCCTATCCCCCCTCCACGTGTAACCTGATTTGCCCTCAGTTTCAACCTCCCATATGTCCACTGTGGTCCCTGATTCAGGGGTGTGCCTCCCTTGCTATTTATCCAATTTAAAAAATTGTTTTAATGTCCAATTACCTCTTCCAGGAAGCCTTCAAGGATTTTAGCTTCTCTTTCTGGTTCCAATTTTAAATAGCCAGCATTTTTCAATATCCATTCATTCAACTGACACACATTACAGGCACGATCATCCACTGCAAGAATATAAAAACAAATCAGAACCAGCCCCTTCTTGCCAAGAACTCCCAGTCTAGTGAGAAAGACACAGAAGCAATGACATAATGGGGTGGTAAGAGGTGCACAGAGCAAATCAGCTAAGTTAGTGCTAGCTGCTATAACAATAAAGCCCTAAAATGTCAGTGGCTTCGCACAGAAGTCTATTTCTCACTCACGAAATGTCCAGGGCATGCGTGCTGGTTGGCAGGAGGCTGGGCGTGGGAACAGTCCATGCCAGGGAGTCAGGGAGCTTCCCCAGGAGGGGAAGGAATGGGCGGACCGGCTGAGCTGGCTCAGGGGGTGGTTGAAAACTAGATTTCATGTGCTGAGTGTGTGCTCAGTGGTGCCCATCCAGGCAGACCCCATGACTGGCTTTTGTTAGGATGGAAATACACAATATTCAAAAAGAATGAGAAGGGAAAATCTCTGTTTGCCTTGCTTGCCCTCTTTGTAGTTGCTGTGAAGATGACGTCACTTTTAGGAAAAACCGCAGTGTCCACTTTCTGTCCTTGCAGCAGGGTCAGATGAAGTCCCAAAGGCAAATGGGTTAAGGAGGGTGTGCTCAGCTCAGATCTATAACATCCGTCCCGGCAGGCCAGGGGTGGGGGGATTGGTGGGGGCGGGGGGGGGGGGGGGGGGGGGGAAGAGCTTGGAAGAGCCCAGAGAAGCATCTGCTGACAGGTACGGGAGCACGTGGTTTGCAAGGCGAGGGACGCCCAGCAAAGTATACGGCTGTTCTGCAGTGTGGAAGAACCCTCTGACCGCATCAGTTCCCTGGGCCAGCCCCTTCACGAGTCGGCTCCCTGGTCAGAGTGTCCCATGAGGGTTGCCTGGCCCCGGGCTGGGACGATCTCACTAGGCAGACCGGGTGGGTGGGGAGCTCGGAGAGAAAAGATTTCCTCGGAGTCAAGTAAAATCCAGCTCCAGGACCTCCCATTCTCAGGCCCTCGTTCCTCCTCTTAGACCCACAGATTGTCTTCGTCCCTGATCCAACACTCCAAGGAAACAGAGCGGAAGAGGAGTCTGCCCATCACTGAGCAAATTCAAGGCGGGTCTGAGATTAAAAGCCAGCTCTCTCCTCAGATGCGGGCTTAGGCTCTTCCCACTTCGTTTTGTCAAGTCTGTTTACAAAAGAGAAAAACCAAAGGCGCTGTATTTCTTCCAACTTGGTTTCAAATCTCAAATCTCTCGGAGGTTTTCCTGGTGAGACAGAAGGCACGTGGGAGGCTGGAGGAGGGGCCCTGCTTCTCCAGGGGGACCGGAGGTGTCAGGGAAATATGACACGAGGAAATGCATTTGCACAGAATGAAAATGGGGGAAAGGGAGCAATTTTCAAACCTTCAAGCAATTAAGAAAAAAGGCATCTCAGGAAATAAAAAATGACCCTTTCAGGAATGTTCTTTCAGAGAGTGAACGAGAAGCCCACACATCTATTACATAAAGTAAATAGTCTGGTTACCTGATTTTCTGCATAATTGATGGGGATATCAACATAATCACTCTGGCCTTCATTAACAGAGCTTGAAAACTAGTTCTAACACTTGCCACACACAGAAGGAGGAGGAAGAAGAGAGAGAGAAAGAGGAAGGAAGGAGGGAGGGAGGGAGGAAGAAGGGAGGGAGGAAGGAAGGAAGGAGAGAGGGAGGGAGGGAGGGAAGGAAGGAAGGAAAGGAGGGAGGGAGGGAGGGAAGGGTATGCAGGAAAGATAAACCCCCTGGAAGGAACTGACTTCAATGCTCCACAACTGGAATTGCACAGATCAGAGTCCCCTCAGCAAACTGCTCCTCTCACTCAGCCCTGCTTCTGTCTGCCCCTCTCCACCCCCAGGACCCTTGGAGAACTGCTCCTCCAGGCCCCCAGAGGGAGTGAGGGAAGGCGGAGGAGAGGACAGCCAGGGAGCAGGCGGTCCTCCAGACTCTGCAGCATCAGCTTGAATCCCACCCTGCCACTTCCTTGCCATGACCTTGAGCCTTAGTTACCTCCTCTCTAAAATGGAGTCAAGTTCAGTAACAGCCTGAGGAAATCATCCCCGCGAAGTGCTTAGCCACAGGCCAGGCACGTGGTGAGTGCTTCATGAAAGTGGCTTCTTCCTCGTTTGTGTAGACCCCTGCCCATCCCGGAAGGAGCTCCCAGGCCCCACAGGGACAGACAACATGGACACAGCATCACGTGCTCGGTAGGAAAACCTCTGGGTAGAAGCAGAGATGCAGGGGAGAGGGTGAAGAATTCTCCCCGGAAGGGAGGAAGGCAGGGTATGCCTCACTGGGATGCTTATGCTCAAGGCGGGCACTTTGCAGGGTAAATGTGAGGGAAGGGAAGGTACTCCAGGCAGAAGGAAAGGCCTGCACAGAGGCTCAGACGGTGGGCACAGGAGGGAGTATGCAGCAGACTGCTGTGACCCTGGGAGAAGCATGGGAGCACAGGAGGGCCTGGACTCATGTCCTGAGCAAGGACAGAAAGACTGAGGCTCACCCTACACTAGGTTCCAAAAGGCACTGCCACCTGAGCATTCCTAAGACGGGGCACGGAGTTTGGTCTGGAGCACTGGGGCCTCAGAGGTGGCAGGGGCATTGTCTTCTGCCAGAAGGCCCCCCACGCACACCGCACCCTCCTCCCGGTCGGAAGGGTCAGCCTGTTTTCAGCTGCCCAGAAAAAATTCCAGTTGCCCAAATTGGAGGCCTGGCCCTGTGGCAAAGCAAACAGAATCCTCATAACATCCAAGAACTTGGAACAGGGCCCCAGGAGAGCCCTTAGGAGCCAGCGCATTGGAACACAAAGCGGGAGCTAATGCCCAGAGAGGGAGGGACATGAATATGGCCCTACAGGGAACTGGTGGCTGACCCTGCCCCAAGGGAGCTAGAAGCCAAGTCTCCGGATTCCCAAGCCAGTGCCCCGTTGGTGGCACATTGCTGCCTCCCAGCCAGCACCACTGTGCCCCACGGCTCCCTGCAGACGATGGGAAGGGTGCCCCCTGGATTTGTGCAGGGCACAGCCTGTGCAGCCGTTTGGGGCAGCCCTTCTCCAGCGGGTGATTCTGATGTTGTGTGGACACAGAGCCTGATGTCGTTCACCATGGGCAGGAGTAAGAGCTCCTCTAGTCCAGGATCAGGATTACGGCCCCTGTCCCACCCCAACCTTGCCCGTGGCCGACCCTGCTCCTTAATCACCGTACACGTTCCTGCTATACCAGGAAGAGACCTCCCTAATCTTCTCAAAACAGGGCCTGGGACAGCCATTGCCAATTCATTCCCTCGAAACGGGTTTACTCTGTGCCAGGCCCCGCTCCGGGCGCGGCTCGAAGTTGTGATGACCCAGACGTACACGACGTCATGAAGCGGGTGCAAGCAGGCCCATTTCACACATGAGGATACTGAGTGGGCTGAGCTGTCTCCGGAGGCCCGGAGGCCCGGCAGCCTCCCCACTGCCTTGTGCCTCCCTGCGTCCACCCTCGGACCTGTCACCGTGGATGTACATTGTAAACGCGTTCCTTCGAAATAGCCTGCTTCCACTTGGCATGGGCTTCTGCAACTGTGCAGTTTGAGAACAATATGAAAATCAGCATTTCATCAAGATGTAAAGCTGGTTAAGTGAGATCTTGAAATCCCCTAAAATTATTCTTCCCGGATCAAGCAGAACAAAGGATGCTTGCATTTTAAGCATTCGTTTTGGAAAAATGAAAATCTATGTCCGTGAATTTCTAACAAATAAGCCCCAGTGGGGACAATCAGGAGATCTTCCATCCTGGGAGCCTCTCCGTCCGTCCTAGTGAACGGAGTCCTGTCGCGGTGGGGCGCAGTGAGCGCCCCCAGCGAGGAACCTGGGGAGCAGGGCCTCGGAGACCTGCGCCCTCGCTGTGTGTTTCTGGACAGACCCCTGCCCCCGTGTGGGTCCACGTTTCTCCATCAGTCCCATGAGGAATTGAAGTGGGTGCCCCCTCGATTCCCTCCCATCCATGGCCGTCTATGAATGTGGCTTCTACCTCTGCACAAACATGCCCTTAGAACCCAGTTGGATGTCCATGCCGTGGGTCTGGTCTCTGTAACTCTGTCACAGCCTGTGGCCCTGTGGGAAATTCAGTTCCCTGTGCAACAGCAGGGATGACGTTTGTGCCCAGGGGTAGCTGGGGGTGAGTGACTGAGAGAGTT
Source organism: Callorhinus ursinus (assembly GCF_003265705.2). NCBI lineage: Eukaryota > Metazoa > Chordata > Mammalia > Carnivora > Otariidae > Callorhinus > Callorhinus ursinus. The sequence goes on along the minus strand of NW_027397072.1, from coordinate 12,448,248 downwards.
CAGTGCAGTCCACGCCAACACTCGTCCCAGGCCTTTGGAGAGCTCGGGGCCAAGGGAGAGCGGGAAGCTCAGAGGTGGCCCCAGCCCCCTCCCCTGGGAGGCCCCTCCAGCCCCCACAGGGAGGCACAGCCGGCCAGCTGGCTGCAGGGACCCCCGCGCCGGGGAGCCGCCTCGGAGGAAGAAGGACTCGGACAGAAGGAAGAAGGAAGAGAATTCCTGGAACCTTGCAGAACAGGGAGGCCATTGCCAAAATTCAACGAAAAGGACACGCCGGCGACAAATTCTAGCTGTTTGGAAGCCAGGGTGGGTTACAGGAAAAGACACACGCTCTGTGATCTGCCAGGTCTCCTGCTCACTACCCACACCAGTGGAGATAACATTACCTACTACAGGATTGTTCTGAGGCTTTAAATTAGATAATATATATGAGGCATATGACACAGTTGCTAACACATAGTGAGCACCCCATAAATGTCTGCTCAATTAGAATGGAGGCTTGCGTGGTGTTAACAGTGCTTAGGGGAAACATTGGATTAAAGGAAATTCTCGTCATCCTCTGCTCCTTTTCTTTTCTCTTTATTCTTTTGTTAGCACCTGCAACCAAAGATTGGGATTTGGGAGAATTGTCTATCTTCTCAGCAGGCTCTGTGTCCATACAATATCAGAATTACCTGCTGGAGAAGGGCTGCCCTGTACGGTTGCACAGGCTGTGCCCTGCACAAATCCAGGGGGCACCCTTCCCATCTTCCACAGAGTGCCATCACGTGTGCCTTTGCAACCTCCATGACTTTGTGTGTACAACCCTGGGGTGTAAAGAGGGGAGATTTTCCCTGGGTTTTCCTAGTTATTATTATTGAAGTATAATTAATATACAGTGTTATATTAGTTTCAGGTGTACAATATAGTGATTCAACAATTCTCCACATTATTCAGTGCTCCGCACAATAAGTGAACCCTTAATCCCCTTCATCTTTCTCACCCATCCCCGCACCCACCTCCCCCCTGGCAATCACCAGTTTGTTCTCTGTATTTAAGATTCTGGTTTCTTGGTCTTTTTTTTCTTTGTTCGTTTGTTTGTTTTGTTTCTTAAGTTCCACATATGAGTGAAATCATATGGTATTTGTCTTTCTCTGACTGACTTACTTCATTTAGCATAATATACTCTAGCTCCATCTATATCATTGCAAATGGCAAGATTTCTTTCTTTTTATGGCCGAGTAATAGTCCACTGTGTGTGTGTGTGTGTGTGTGTGTGTGTGTGTGTGTGTGTGTGTGGTGTGTGTGTTTATCTCATATCTTCTTTATCCATTCATCTAAAGATGGACATCTTCTTTCAGGATTTAAAAGAAAAAATGCAAACAAAAATCCAAACAAACCAAAACCCTACTTCTTCTTTTACATCTTTGGCTCTTAGCAAAGAGAGTAGGTCCATAATATCTGTGCATTCCCGCTTTACTTCTCAGATTGGGAGCCTCGTAGATGTCACTGGAGTCTTTTACCTGTTTTCCAAGAAGCATTTCTTCCCTGCCCTTCTCTCTGCTGGACTGGGTCCTGCCATGGCTCCCCTGTTCCTCACACCCCTGTTCTTGCTTCTCTAAAAGTGTTTTCCAAGCGGGCTTGCACAGTCCATCTCCCCAAGGGCAAGGGCTGTGCCCTGTTGCTCTCTCAATGCCCAACTCCTCCAGCCTAGCCCCTGGCCAAGAACAGTGGTCCATGAATGCCGAACTAAATTCAGCTGACTCAGGTAGTTTCAATTCATTTAAAATGTGCCCAGCAACCTGTCAAGATAAAAAACGTGGAGTTGACAGTTCAGCATGCACCAGGAGCCTCTGTGACTGCTAAGAGCTTGGTAGGGCAGAGTCCCCTTTCCCCGGGCCTGAGGAGGGCTAGCGTGAGTCTGAGATGGAACGACATTCTTTTTTTTTTTTTTAATTTTTTAAATTTATTTATTAGAGAGAGAGAGAATGAGAGATAGAGAGCACGAGAGGGAAGAGGGTCAGAGGGAGAAGCAGACTCCCCGCTGAGCAGGGAGCCCGATGTGGGACTCGATCCCGGGACTCCAGGATCATGACCTGAGCCGAAGGCAGTCGCTTAACCAACTGAGCCACCCAGGAGCCCTGGAACGACATTCTGGTGGAGTCCGTTTTCCTTTTCCTCTTGTGAATGGCCACAGGCAGCCTTCTAGCGCCAGGGTCTGAAACAGCAGTTGGACCAGCTCCTGTCTCAGCTGTTGGGTAGCCTCGTACAAGGATGCTCTGTGAAGACTTCAAGACGGAAGGAATAGCCGTGACGGAAGAAAATGTCCAAAAAGGCCACCCACTCCTCCTCCTCCTTCTTCTTTAGGATGATGAGAGAGCTGACTGCTGTTCAGCTCAGAGAGGCAGCGGGGCCCATAGAAAGAGCCTCAGTTTTGGAGTCAGGAAGATCTGAGTTCAAAATCTGCATCCAGGGGCGCCTGGGTGGCTCAGTCGGTGAAGTGTCTGTCTTTGGCTTGGGTCATGGTCCCAGGGTCCTGGGATCGAGCCCCGCATCAGGCTCCCTGCTCGGTGGAAAGCCTGCTTCTCCCTCTCCTCCCTGTTCGTGCTCTCTCGCTATCTCTGTCTCTCTCTCTCAAACAAATCAAGAAAATCTTAAAAAATATATTCAAAATCTGGATCTGTAACAAGTTATGTGACCTTGGGCAATTCTGCTTACTCTCTCTGAACCTCAGTTTCTTTATCTTTAAAATAATGATAACAGGGGACCCCTGGGTGGCTCAGATGGTTAAGCATCTGCCTTCAGCTTAGGTCATGATCCCGGCGTCCTGGGATCGAGCCCCACGTTGTGCTCCCTACTCAGCCGGGAGTCTGCTTCTCCCTCTCCCTCTGCCGCTCCCCCTGTTTGTGCTCTCTCTCTGTCTCTGTCTCTCTCTCTCAAATGAATAAATAAAATCTTTAAAAAGTAAAAATAAAATAAATAAAATAAAAAAGTAAAGTAAGGATAACAGTACCCACCATGGTGTTGAGGATTAGGGAAAAAATGCAGGGGCCTGGTGCGCAGTAGGTACTCAGCAAGTGGTCACTTTGACTTTGATTGTTGTTTTAAGGTGACTTCAGACAAGTCACATAATTCCAGTTAGAGGGTACAACCCTCTCAAGTGGATCTTAGCCAAGTAAGCTGAAGATAGCCAGGCAGTCTGGGAATCTCCCTGGCTATATGGGACCTGAAAAGAGGTAAGTCAGGAGAAGTCATTTCCCGGTAAAATGCATCTGAACTCCCTCACCCATGCACCCCAGGTCTGTCCTCTCTGAGGATACATGGATCTTCTGGGAAGGCAGTAAGGAAATGTGGCAGGGCCATTGCCCCATAGGATACCCAAGGAGGACGTATCTTGAGACTTTGACTAGCCCCCCATTGCCGGGTCCCCTCCGGTGTTATTTACCCAGGATCTGATACAGATTCTTTATAGCTCTTTATATGCTAATACTTCTCCAACTTTTGGGGAAGTAATTCTCAGATCAGTCCCATCGGCAGACATTTTCCTCTGCTTTGCGCCTGCTCTGTGCCAAGTCTTAAGAAGGAGGACAGCAGTGTGGGCCCCCCACCACCACCCAGCAGTTCTCAGGAGTCTGCCTGAACCCATGGACCTTATTCATACCCTCCCCCAAGACACAGTCTCAGCCGGGCTCCAGTGTAGAGCTGCGTCTGTGTGTTGGACACCTGTAATATACCTCTCAAGTTCAAGGACTAGCTGGCCTGGGGAATGGGGTAATGTGACTACAATAGCTGTAGAAGGGCAAGGAAATGCCTCAAAGCCAAGACCTTCCCATCACCCTGAAGTGGCAGCCTCTGTTGGGGGCACTGCTCAGAGCGTGAAAACCAAGGGTTCGCTGGGCTGAAAACTTGGAAGAACTAAGGCGGCGAGCAGGATTTATACTGGATGAGACGAGGAGTTACCTGTGGAGGCGAAGAGAATGGAAAGCCGGTTTTAAGAAGAGATTGAAATCACTTTATTAAAAAAGGATTTTCAGAAGCTTTGCCCTGTGTTATAAATGCAATCTTCCTTTGATATTCCCTTTAGGCCCTGAAGTTATGATTTCTGTTGCTTTTCAAATTATTGTGGATGCTGCATTGTTGTTCACAGAATGAAACACGGGGCAGATACTAGGCCTCGTGGCCCCTTCGCCTGGGCGATCTTCTGCCTTAGGCTCAAAGTGTAATGAAACGCTGTCCCCCACCCCCACCTCAGCCCCCAGGCCCACCATGAGCTTCTTAAGGGCAAGGTGAGTGTCTTGCTCTGTCTTTGAATCCTCACTAACACTGGGGGCTCCGTATATGTTGTGGAAGGAACCAATGCTGAGGACAAAGATGGAAGAGGGCTGAAGGCAGCAACTCTACCCAGATCCCTCATCCCCTGCTCATTTTTCCTTCCTACCGCCTGGTAGGCCTCCAAAGCACGAGCACATGCTGGAGACCTCAGTCTAAGAGAGGACTGGGAAGAGCAGAGAGGAAAGCCAGCACCAAAGCTCTTTCTAGTTCTTCCAGCCTGGTCTGTTGGCAGAGTGGAGTTTGAGGGGAAACCGGCCCTCGGGAGGTTAGGCCACGCAGAGCTCGGGGCTTGAAGACAAGAGGAAAGAGTAGGACAATGGGCTGGAGGTGCAGAAGAGTGGGAGGGCAGGGCAGTCCACGTCAGGAAAGGCAAGTGTGAGAGAAGGAGGAAGAAGGTAAAGACGGGGCCCCTGGCAGTCACCATGATGGAGAGGGCTCAGCCAGGGCTCATCTCCTAGGGGGAGAGCTCTAGTTCATTGAACAAACACACAAGAGCTTTCGGTCAATGGCTCCCCTCCAACTCCTTCTCTTTTTTTTTTGAGATAGTGATGAGGCTTTATCTCCATCCGTCTACACAACATTCCAAACAGATCTGCAATGATGAGGCCTAGTTGGGACAAGACCCTTCTCACCAGGTGACTCCCTCCTCCTCTCTCAGGGGTCCTCTCTCACTTCGCCTCCCTCCGGGTAAGAGACGGCTGGAGCCCCTTCTGAGGATGGCCGGAGGCCCACTTTCTCGAAGAAAGCAGTGATTTCCTCTAGCACCACCATGGCCCACCCCCTCCCCAAGTCCTCAGGGAAGGGCAATTTGTGGAAACGGAGCTGCTGGGTAATAGATTTCTCTGTCAACATGATGAGTGAAAGAAAGAACGAGGTAATTACCAGTAATGCACTTCAATTATGGCTCTGCTGCCCATCCCCCAACCCCAGCTCCATGTCCCCATTTAATTTTCATTTAAAACAAAACAGTTGCCTCAGACCCAAAGCTAAAAACAGAAATCCCTTTCAGCTCCTGGCAAATTAGCAGGAATGTCTTATTATGGAAGCCGTGGGCGACGAACTTCTTCCAGAGCAATACAGGAAGCGGGCCTCCTGGTCACCCGGCACCCCCTTGCCCCTCCACACCATTCTCCAATGCTCCAAGCAATTAACCTTGTCCCTCAGGACCTCGGATCGCCCTCCCCTCACAGGCCCGGCTTAGCCTCTTTCAAAGTCCTTGCCTGAGGAATTCTGTCAAAAATCAGTAGCACCTTGAGGAGGCCTGAGGTCAGGGGACTTCCTTGCTACACAGGAAGGCGTGTTCTATCAGAAAAGGGAAATGTTCTCAGCCCCTCAGATCTTGGGCGACTAAAAATAAACTAATAGGTCTTAAATTAACGTTTTCTTCTCTTCCCCCCTCCCTGCCCCCCACTCTCCACCAAGACTTTTCAGCTTGAAGGAAAAGCATTTATTATCTGAGAGTGACACACAGGAAATTAGACTTATAAATTGTGCTTAAAATGTTATAGTTTCCAACTTTCTTTAATGCTAATCTTAATGCTAATAGGTTGTGAGATATGTGTTTTGACTTGAGAGATTTTTTTTTCTTTTCTAATTAATTCTCGGCTACACCACATGAAACATTTGTGTGGAGGGGTTCCAAGGTTTGCACGCTCTTGGAGATAGGGCTTCTTGGTGGGGTTCAAATGGCCACTTTCCTAGAGGGGCTTTAGGAAAAATTCTTGTTGGTAGCGGGAGTTCAGTCTATCCAGAGTCAAGAGCACTTACTCACTAGCGGCAAAACACGGCATAAAGGCTTGGTGTTGACGTTCCATTATGACCCCAAGTTACCTGCACGACACTGGTCCACCCCATCCTTTCTCAGGTACTTTCTGGTCCAGTCAGAATGCCCCTCTGCTTCCCATGACTACCAGGCTCACCAGCACCCCACAGTTTTCTTCATGCCACTTCCCACCTGGAATCCCCCTCAACGCCCCCACTTCCATGTAGATTCTTACACCTGCGGCTCTTGCTGAATTATTTTTGACATTTGTATATATCTATTCTTCAGTGCAGTTGTTACGTAGGCAAGGCCCGTGCCACAGCCGGGAATCACCGTCCTCCAGGGCAAGCCCTGCAGGCCTCCAAGATGCCACAGTCACACAGTAGACACAAAATCCATGCAGTGGCTGGAGGGTGTCAAGAATTTTGGGTGTCACTAGGTTGACATCAGTCATCCAGGACAAGAGGAGGGTGTGATGTGGGAGGAGACTGTTTTCATGGCTTCCCAGATAAGCCAAGACCTTCTAGAAGGTTTGGTTGAGGGGTTGAGAATGTTACTGAGCCCCCACGGGTGATTTGGGAAAAAAACATTTTCGCATTTTCTTATCCTCAAGAATGAAAATAAAATACATGGACTCTAAGGACCTGTGAAAGAGATTAGCTCATCACTGCCGAAACTACTTTCCCTTTCCTCCCAGGCACACGGTTATGCTACCTTTCCCAGAATCCCTTGCAACTAGTCATACTCATGTGATTGACCTTAACCAACAGAATGTGAGGAGTCATGTTTTACATCCCCTCCAGTCCTGGCCCTCTGGGCTTTCCCTTTCCTCCTCTGCTGGGGAGGCATGGGGGATCCAATGGAGCACTCCAGACTCTAGAGGAGGGTAGAGCCCCTAGATGAGTGGTTTTCAACTGGGGATGATTTTACCACCCAGGGGACACTGTCATAACCAGGAGTGTGTGTGTCCCACTGGATCTAGTGGGTAGCAGCCAGGGATGCTGCCAAGTGTCCTGAAAAGCACAGGACAGCCTCCTACAGCAAAGAATTACGGGGGTCCACAGTTTCGGTAAGCCAAGGTTGAAAAACCCAGCTCTATGTGGAAAGAGCCCGGGTCTCTGGATGACTGTGTGGATCCCTGCCAGCCTGAATTATCCTTGGATGGAAGGAAGACATGAAGCTTTTTGGGTTAAAGCACTGAGATTTGGTAGCATGTTGTTCGTGAGTCAGCCCCCTGTGATGAATACCCTGTTCCCTGACACTAGATATGCTGCATCGAAACAGGAGGCAGACTTGTCCCTTCCAGGGCGGCCCTCCACACTCCCCCAAATCCAAACCAGGGAGCACCCCTCCATGCTTGCCAGCAATCCCAATGCTTTAGATACCTACCACCAACCCCCCACTTTGAAAAGTCATTCGTGTCCACAGGTACCCCTGAAACTCACTGTGAGCTCTTTAAAACCAGGAACTGAATCTCAGCCAAATTCTGGTGAACATGGTCAGCTTTTCCAGGGATTCTACTGTGTACCACACTCTGCAGATAGCTGGGGATGGAGACCTTGATAGGCTCTAGTCCTTCCTTCAAAGAGTCTTTAGTCCAGCAGGAGAGAAGCTTAAAGACATGATGGAAAGCTAGATGGTGAATGTTGTCATGGATGTGTGCATAAGGAGCAATGATTTTACAATCTGGCACATGACATTATGGTTTCCTCCCCTTTGGACACACTCCTGGAAGCCAGGCCTCCTTGGCCACAGCTGGTAAGAGTGGTAGCGAAAGCTGAAGAGCTGTTAGATCCCACTGACCGTACTGGCCAAGGTCTTCAGCAAGGCCCAGACCCCTGCTCTTCTCTCCAACCCCTTAGCCCCATGCTGGTCCACAAGCCCTCTGCTCTGCGTGCCTGGATGACCATGAGGGGTCTTCTGCACTCAGTAAAGACCTGTGTAAATGTGCCTGCCATAAATTGCACCCATAACTAGGGCAGAACAGTCACCAAGAGTTTCGGGTTGCATCTTCCTGTTGCCATGATCCGGTGGGAGCACAGACTGTCAAGAGGCAAGCACCATAACAGTGCAGGCTGCAGGGGAAACCCAGGGCAGAAGTAGCTCACCAGGCCCTGGGGGACAGAAACACTTTCTAAATAGAAGGGACTTCTAGGTTAAGATTTTCAGGAGAAGTGGCCTTGGGAGGGATACGGTTAGGAGGTGAGGAGAACCAGAGGGTTCTTCTGTGGGCCCAGAAGAAAGTGAGAACATGTTGTTTTGAGGAACAGTGGGTTTGTTGGTACACAGAGGATGAGTCAGGAGTGACAAAAGCTGAGGTTGGCAGGTGACCGGTGACCAAACCATGCGTGGACTATCTGGGGCGATGGCAAACTCCAGATGGCTTTAAGCAGGATCAGTCACCTGACCTCTTGGGGCAAAGCTGGAGGTGAGAGGTGATGGCCACCAGGCCACTGTGCCAAGTGTGGGGTCCACAAAGAACACAGACTCCAGTCGAGTCTCCAGCCTCATCCATCCTGCAGCTGCTAGAGAGAGATGTTTAGACACTCATCCATCATGTTGTTCTCCCACTCTGAGTTCTTCCGTGTCTCCCATTGTCTACAGGACCGAGTACTAACTCTTTGCAACCAAGGTCCTGCAGAATCTGGTTTGCTGTGTCTTCCTAGACAGCATCATCTCTCATTATCGCTAAGCCCAAACCATGCTCTGGACAATCTCGAACGGCTCACCCCCTGCAAGTCAGCTCCATCATCACTTTCTTTACAAAATAAGTGCTCTTTATTTCTATCCAGGCTGTGTTCATGCTTTCCTTCTGTGAACACTTGTACCCTGATCGGTGATCAGCCCAACTAGATGGGGAGCTTCCTGAGGACAGGAAGTAAATCACTCATGTTGACGTGCCCAGAACCCAGCACAGAGTCTGAGGACCCATACACATGTTTAGTAACTACCTGTTGAAAGAAGAAATAGATGGATGAATATCTATCTACATGTTTATGCATCTAGTTCCTTCCAGCTAGAAAGATTTATTTCCCTCTCTTCCTCCGGGAGGATTATCTGGCCTTCGAGGCTATGTTAGAAATATCTACACTGCTACAATAAACAGCTCCCAGGAATTCCGAGGCTTTAAGAACCAGAGGTTCATTCCTTGCTCATATAGTCCCGGAGTGTGGGTGGGGTGTTCAGGTGGGCAGGGGCTCCAGCTAATCCTGTAATCAGGAATGCAGGCTGACCGAGACTGGCCATTGTTCAGCATCTGAGGGTCTTCGAGCTTGCCGCTCACATGGTGGAGATTATATACTCCCTTGTTCCCTGTGCCTACGTTAGTTAGCTTCTCTCCTTTTCCGAATGACCAAGAAAACAGTCTACCCCTCGTTTTCTCCCCTCTGACTTTGCAACAGAGCGGCAGGAAGAATACTGCAGTAGGAATCAGGAGAGCCCGCCGACTAGCTCGCTGTGATCTTAGGCAAGTCACTTCCCTTCTTTGGGTCTCAGTTTCCCCAAGCACAACGAGGAAGAGGTGGGGTAAAATGCCTCCTATGTTGTCTCGCACCCCTATTTCTCTGCGATCCTAGATGAGCAGCCTTCACCCCTCTGCCCTGGCCTCGCCCCCTGTCTCAGCCCCATAGGAAATCCAGCGTGGACTCCTGGGGACTGGGCGAGGGATAGAGCAGTGAGGAGAGTGGGAGACTGGAGTTCCAGCCCCGGCTCCATCATCCCATTGCCTTGGGAAGTGGGTGTATGCTTCTGAACCCCAGGCTTCTCCCTTATAAATGAAAATCCACCATCTGCCGCGTGGGGCTATTGGGAAGCTCAAGCGAGGTCACAGATGTGAAAGGCTTTTGGTAATAGTAAAAGGATAGATTTCATTTTACCCTAAAAATGTTTATTTCCCAGAACACCTGATGTTTTGTGGTCTGACATGTCTACATAACCACGTTCTTCTCCCCATATTGCTGAGGCCTCCAGAGGAAAGGTGGAGAAGAAACAATGGGGGGGTGGCAAAAGATACCTTACGACGCTCATTTCAAGCCCAGCACACCCATATCTGGTCTACTTCTCCTTCCCGGGCTTCTGTCAGGACACCTGGGCTGGTAAATGAGGCCATGAAACCAGTCTAGTCAACAAAATGGGGACAGAATGGTGACAGGAGTCACTTCTGGGCTGTGGAATTTAAGGGCCTGTTGTGCTGGGATGACCTTGGGTGTCACAGGTAGAGATGGTGGCATCCGGGGACAGAGGGAGTCTGGCCCCCTGAGTCTTGAGTGCTCACATAATTTATCACCCAAACTAGGACACTTTTGCGAATGAAGGAGAGGGGCCAGTGAACGTTAGGGTGGGATCGCAGTTGTAAACCAACACAGCCCCAGGCAATCCGCTTCTACCGTCCTCCTACCTGAGCTGCAGGATAGAGCGGAGCCCCCGCTCGTCAGCACCAGACTGGGAGCTGACGATTTATGTTCTACTACGCCACCGAATGTTCGAGTTTCCTCTGTTGTGGCAGTTAGCAAATACTTACCCTGATTAATACGTTCACACCATCAAATTCCGTTTCCTTAAATATCTGTGAGGCTGGCATTATCTCCCCCAGGCGACGCAAAGCCAACAGGAGGAACTTGCCCAAGGAACTTGCTAAGATCACACAACTAGGTTGAAACTAGGTTAAAACTCAGGTTTGCCTGATTCCAAAGTTCCTGCTCTTTCGCCATCTCTGTGCTCTTGTCTTCCTCACGGCAAAGCTAGACTCCCCAGCTCCCAACAGGCCGATAGAGGCCACGGTTTGAAAGTGACACGTCTTTGCCCCCCGCCCCCCCCATGACCCCCAAGAACAGAGCTCCCTTGGCTTCTCCCTCCATCTGCAGGGTTCTGAAGGGAAGTTCCCATATTTCATCTAAAAAAAAAAAAAAAAAAAAAGATCAAACGCCCTCCACCGGTGACTTTAACTTATTTATGGGTTAGATTTTTTTTCCCCTGGATCATTTCCTTTCGTTCCTGCCAGAACTCCTTGCCTGCAATCCTCCCAAGTTATTAATAAAAGAAGTCAAACAGTAGCGAGTGCAGTAGAACGTTCTTGGCTCCTGCTGATGTGTTTAGTTTGGGCTGGAAGCAGATGTTTTCGCCCTGATCACAGACACTTGCCAGGCCTTTCACATCTGTCCTGTTTTCGGATGAGGACAAAAGGAATTCAGAAGACCAAGTCTATTTCCAACCCAAATAGGAGAGAATGAAGAATAAGGATTGCCATCCACATCACGTACGACGCACATGAAATTGTCCAGCTCTGTGCGGGACGCTGAGGACCCCAGGGCGAGCAGACCAGCCACAGACCAACCCCCATGCCCCCTCCTACTGCCTCAGCTGGTTTGGCCATTTCTGGCGTGGGGATGGGAGATGACTGCACAGGTCCAGGGTGTATCGCTCACCTTTGACAGCAGGGGCTAAGATATTTTCAGTGTCTTTTGCCATTTTCCTAGGAGTTCTGAATTAAAACAAAACTCAATGGAGAAGTCTGGGATATATATCTAGGCCAAGTCCACCCCACAGATCTTTATGCGGCGAGGACTCCTATCCCCAGAAGGCAAAAACTAAGCAAGCAGCACTCCTCAAGATTCTCCCGTCACCCTGTCCCCACCTCTGTCGTGCCAGTTAAGGTGGCAGATTAATTTTGCGCTGGGTGTCTGAGTGGACAGCTCTCTCCCCCAGTAGAACCAAGTTGAAGCATTCTCTCCCAGTCACTGTCATTTATGCATTACGATCTTCCATTCGCTGGCCCCAAGCAGGAGGAAACCCTGGGACCAGTCCCAGCTGGGGCAAGAGAACCCAAGAGCCAAGCCGCCAAGGCCAAACCCAGGTTGCCATGAGCTTCCAGAACAACACAGGCGCAGTGAGAATGGAGAGCCAGGAAGCATCCAGTGGGGAGAAACTTCTCCATAAGGGGAGAATCCAGGCCCGGGGCAGGCGGGCAGGCGCTGGGGACCCCAGCTTGGGGGCGGGTGGGAGAGGAAGGAAGATGTTTGGCGAAAAGCCGCAAGGGCTCGTTTTTAATGCCAGCTTTGTCGCCAACTGGTGTAAGTCCCCTATACTGGCCAAACCATACCTGCTTCGTCTGCAAAAGATGTTCTCAGGGAAGAGGCCTTCTGCTTTGTTGACCTCCAAAGGGGGCTGTAGAATCAAATGAGACAACAGAAGGAGAATGGCTGGGGGACAGGTCGGCCCGTTCCAGCTCTGGGGTAATCTTGTAATTATTTGCATGTTGCCAGGAAGGTTTGGGGAGCCATTTGCATCCCAAGGATGTACCATGCCGTGACGCCATGTACTCTGCCTGAGTGCATGTGCGCACACACGGGATTTTGTTCGGTTCTGGAGGGAGCCTGGACCAGCAAGGGTTTGAGGGCACACATCTGCATTCCTGTGGCACTGGAGACTTGTCTCCATGGAGGGGCACAGGCCCAGGCAGCCTTCCCCCTGGGTCTTGGCCGGTAGCAGCCCTGAGGGGTGAGGCTGTGTGCCCAGGGTGTCTCTCTGAGGCTGAGTCTGGCTCGTGGCCTCCCGCCCCCCCAACTAGCTGGCTCATTAGCATGTGGCCCTGTGGGTTCCCATGATGGGGGCCACACAATGAGGCAGTTATGCTGGTGGGGCTGCCCTCCAGCCCAAGGCCTGCTCTGTCACTGTGGGCTCCATTCATCCCAAAGGACACCCAGCCCCCAGCCTCCGGAGCCCACCCTGGCTTGGGAAGGCTCAGAGCCCAATCTTCCCTTGGGGGCAGCTGAGGGGCTGTGCCACACGTCATCATCAAGCATTGCTCAGATTCTTGGGGGAGGAGGAGAGAGATGCCGGGCGGGTCTTCCCGGTGGGGCCAGCCAGGAGCATGGGTCGGCTCACTTCCTGACTCTTCATTCTGCTCGTGCCACCCAAAGCTGGCCTGTTGCCCTGCGCAGATAAGGAGTAGCTCGGGGGACAACAGTGTCCTTTTTGGTTCCGCTTTCTGCAGAGACAGCTTGTCCGGCTACCTGACAGATGGTGGGAGTCTCAGATTTGCCGCCCGACCCACTGTGCAACTTTGGCCGAATTGCTTTGTCTCCCTGCGCCTCAGTTTCCCCTTTGTACTGAGAGGATCTTTATTTCTGCCTCTCAAGACTGTCGTGAAAAATTAAATCAGATGAAGCATGCAAAGTGTCACCACGCCTGGTGCTGTGTCAGTGGCAATAAGGGACTGTGGAATTGAACAGATGAGGTGCCCCTGGGCAAGGCATCTTATACCTCTGGCCTGCGATCCACCTGGGAAAGGGGGTGACCACCCCTGCGCGCCCAGCTCCCAGTGCTGTGGATGCAGCTGAAGGGACAGACATGGAAACACTTCATGCCCTGGAATCCTACTTTGGCTTTGTTATATGCTCTGGGGGTACCGAGCAGCTGCTGAAATGATTTCAAAGCCCTTGGCATTCACTGTCCTTGGGTGTGTGTGTGGGGGGGTGTGAGGCCAGGGGTGTGCCTGGTGCTAAGGGCCACGCCAAACACACATGGCATAGAGCTCTGGAGTTTTAAGGGTCCCATCCGGTGGGTCTTCCCCTCAAAGTGCAATTTCCCAGGTTCACTGAACCCACACAGACCCTTTCATGCATGTGTTTCTGATTCTGATTTCATGCGCTGACATCATTGAAACGGTATGCCCGGGGTTAGGCTCATGACCACCGAGTGGGGAGCGCAGGAATTTTGGTGCCAGAAAAATTGGATAATGTGGGACATTCTGACTTTGCTCTCCAATTTCCAAATCCTCCTGGGACACTTCTGAGCTTGTCGGAGGCTGTGGTCCCTGTCACTCATGTACAGGGAGGATCAGGCCCGTGTCCCAATCACTAGGCACCTGGTCCCTCACCGGCACTGCCTCCGCATCCAGGAAGCAGCCAGGATTTCATGAAGGGGGTCTCTGCAAAGTTCTTCTGAGATCTCTGGATGTCGTGCACGTAGTCTTCCTGCCGGTCTTGGGACAACCCTAGGAGCAGGGAGGGTATTGGGGTCATTTGGAGGGAAAAGGCTAGGTTAGGAGTCCAAGCAACCTGCCTTTGAGACCCGGCTTTGCCCTTTTGGAGATTTTCAAGGGGGCATTGGTCTCTTCTCTCTCTTACGGCATCCCAGTTGGGAAAAGGGTTGCATGCATTTATCAATGGGTTTTTATCTCTGCTTGCATGGTACCTAGCACAATGTCTAGAAGTCCTAGCTCTGCTTGTGTTTGGGTTCATCAGATCGGTACTGAGCACCTGTTCTGGGCTCTATAGCAACCACCAGGGGAAGAACGAGCTGCCTGCTGCTGAGAGGGCCCCAGACCAGTAGGAGCGAGACGGTGATGTGTGTTCACACTGCTGACCTTAAAAGAAAACAACTGGAGCCAGAGCCATGGGCTGAGAGAGGGCAGCCCTGGGTGCTGGGTGCTGGGTGCTGAGTGCTGGGTGCTGGGTGGGAGGAGACAGGTGGACTATACCCATCAGAGAGAGGATTTCAGGGAAATCTAGGATGGAAGGGAATTCTCAGAGAGAGGTAGAGGAAGGAGAGCAGATGCCTCAGAGCACATGTCCTTTGTGTCCATCTGCCCAGCTCACACTCCTCCTGGGTCCAGGGTGCCCCAGGACACTCCCGCATCCTCCAAGTCTTAGTCTAGGCAAAGCTCTGTCTGACTCCTGCCCTGAGCAGCCTTGGAAGCCCCGGCTTAACCCAGAAGCCCCTCTGCTATAGCACTCACGACCCCACAATGTTATCATCTACTTTGTCTTCCCAGAGCTGAGCATTCTTCATGCTGGATGCCAAGGACGGCCAAGGACAGGCCCTCAGAGCGGGTAAGGGCGCCTCCGCGGTGGGACAGGGGGGCTGAATGGCACAGACATGGGAGAGTGAGTCGGGCAGCTTAGTGATGGGGCCAGGCCACGGGCAGCAGTATGAAGGGGTAGCTGTATGAGTGTGTGTGTGCGCGCACGCGTGTGTGTGTATGTGTGTATTTCATTCATAATGAGAGATAAGCCTGGAAGGATCAGGGCCAGACGGTGGGGTTCTTGGAGTTCAAACTTGGGAGGTTGGGCTTTTCCCCAGAAGCATCTGAATCAGCTCAGCTTCCTTTGCAAATACCGACCCACCATGTCTCCCTCTCTGCTCCCCAGCCAAGACCAGTGCCACCGGGCTCGGTATCTCAAGGCTTTCCACCATCTCTTCCCGCCTCCCTCCCTCCTCCTGTTCTGCTTTTCTTTCACCCTTTCTCTAATTCTCCTTTCCTTCCTTCCACCAATCTTTATGGAAGTTGCTAGGTCCAGACTATTAATTCACAGATTAACCAGATGAAAGCCTTATCCTCAAAAAAGTCACAGTCTGATGGAGAAAATGCATTAACACAAGTGAGTAAGACAGCGTGCTGCTTCTTCTATTCTACTCCTTCTTCTATCTACTTCTATTCTAGGATAGAAGTAGATTTGATGGAAGCATGGAGGAAAGTGTATAACCTAAGCCAGGTAGTAATCCGGAAGACTTCTTGGAGGAGGCTGCATCTAAGCTGAGATGGAAGTAGTTGAGAGTTTTTAGCCGAGGGAGAGGAGAAGCTGGGAGAAGGTCTTCCAGGCAGAGCGAATGAGTGTGCAAAGGTGCAGGAGTGGGGAAGGCAAGGAGGCAGGGTGAGAATGGGAGGCAGAGCTGGGGTGCAGGAGAAGGTGGCTGATGAGCCAGGGAAGGTTGATGGGCCACAGCCTGAGGGGTCTTGTGTGCCAGGCTCGGGAGCTGCAGGGACCCGGAGCCACCTCAGCCCCTCAAGCAGAGGAGGTGATATGGTTTCTCCTTGACAAAAGCTTGGTCGGGCTGCCATGTTGGAATTGGGAGATCGACTCTCTGGACGGCCCAGGGGTATAAGGGGGGTGGCAGGCCCACGGGGGTGGCATGCCGATGGGGAGGAGGGTGGAAATGAACCGAATGAAGTGCGTGAGCTGGGGGAAAGGCAGGGGGCAGGCAGAGCTCTGACACACCGGGGGGGTGGCGGTGCCCAAGCCTAGGGTCAGCTCTGGGAGGAGGAGTGGACCACCCCCAGGTGACCCACACCCACACCTCCCATGGGACAGAAGCTGGGCCACAGTCCCGCACCAGCCCCATTTTGGTCTTTGGGGGTCAGAATGAACTGATTTTTCTGGCAAGGCCACATGTCTGATCCTGACCCATCTTTGGGGACCTGGTTATGGGACCATTTGATCATATCTATTTGGGACCTCGTGGCCCTCAGAGGCTGCATCACCTGGATGGCTGGATCACAGGCAGGTGGTGATTGCACACCTGTGTGTGTGTGCTGGGCTGCCACTGGTCACGGAGGTCTCAGGTCCGGCATCTGCAGCCGGACCCTAGCAATGAGGGCAGAGGGCTGCCCGAGGATCTTGGAGCTGGACAGGCTGGGAGCCTCAGATGCCCTCTGGCACTCACCTTCCACCTGGCTGGTGCAGTCAAGGAAGTCTTCCTTCAGAAGGTGCTGTTGAAGCTGAGACCGAGGAGGACGGGACACTTCTCAGCCGGGAAGGAAGGAGAAACATCGGTGGTTCAAGTAAAGGAAATCGGTCCCGTCACATGGAAACAGAAAGGGGGTTCGTTGTTTCCCCCACCTGTGAACATCCGCTGGGGGTGGGAAAAGGCTAGAAAAGAGGTCCTCACGTGGTCCTTCTCTCTTCTTAGGGAGTCGCCACAGAATTGAGGCTCCAGTAGCTCAGAGGTGGAGAGACAGTCAAGGAAGGCTTCCTGGGGGAGAGGGGCTGGGAAGGGGAAGGAAAGCCTGCCCCACACTGTGGAACAGCGGGGAGCCAGGCCCAAGCCTTCAGGAACCGTGAGCCCCAGAAGGTGGCCTTGGCGGCCAGGCTGAGGGTCTGCGTGCACCCAGAGAGCCAAGGTCGGCTTCTCTCCATCCCTTGCTCTGTATTTTCAGCTCTGTGATTTCCTAATTTATTTGGCTTGAAATTTGTGTGAAACCTTTTTTTCCAGGTGTAATTGAAACCAACCCTCTAAATGCTTGTTCATTCCTTAGGGAAATTAAAGGTGATTTCAAGCAGGAAGATCACAGA
The DNA here is from genome assembly GCF_003265705.2 of Callorhinus ursinus. Lineage (NCBI taxonomy): Eukaryota > Metazoa > Chordata > Mammalia > Carnivora > Otariidae > Callorhinus > Callorhinus ursinus. The sequence goes on along the minus strand of NW_027397072.1, from coordinate 12,431,106 downwards.
TTTCAGAAAAGGGGCCTGGGGCCCGGGGGGGGGGGGGGGCTGCGTGTTGGCCTGGATGGTGGGGCTGCCGGAGCCCCGTTTGGGTAGATTAGCTGCAGCTGATTGCACTTTCCGGAGGGAGCATCCCCCCGGAAGAATTGGGGAGACCCCCATCCTCCTGCCCTCCTCCACGCAGCAGAGGTGGGGAGGTCTGCCAGCACCAGGGCCTGCTGCACGTGGCCCCTGGTCCTGGAGAGAGCGCAGGGGGGTCAGGGAGTGGAGGAAGCACCCAGCTCAGAAGGGGCTCCCTGAAAGCCCGCCCTGGGAGCCTGTGCCTTGGAACCCTGTGCCGGGAATGCAGAGAAGGAACGGAAACCTCACCCAAGAGCTGTGGGGAGGATCCCATGAAATGAGATGGCACCCATGAAGCCCTCGGGGTCTGGGTCAGGGGGCAACCGACGATACCGATGGATTCCAAACTGGCGTCCCAGCCCTTGAGGGAAACGGCTTTTGGTTAAAAATAGGGACTCAGCCAGGACACCCCTTTGCTTTAGAAAGTGAGGGCTGGCTCCAAGCATGACTCAGAAACAAAAATCTTTTCCTCTCTTTGCTGCCCGTGGGGGGAAAAAAAAATACTTTCAAAGGCTGCAAACTTGTCTGGGTGTCAGGCACTATGAGGACCACATTCCACGCAGTTGAGAATTTACTAGTCACCACAGAAATTCGGACGTGGTTATTGTTGCTTCTGTTTAATGGATGAGATAAGATTCAGAAAAGCTGTGTTATCTGTTCCAGGGCACGGGGCCAAGTCCTGGCCCCTTTCACACCCAGCAAGGAGCCCCTTCTTCCCGGCTGGTCTGGGAGGCTCAGGGACACGCGCTCCTGACCCCGCGCATGGCCCCGCGCGTGTCCGCAGCAGTGAGCACGACACCACATACAGGGAGGCTCTGGACCAAACACCACACAGCAGAGCGGCTGCTGACCCCCAACCCACCTCGGCTGCTCCTCTTGCCTCGCCCCTCCTGCCCCCAAGTGTCTGGCACCAGCCTCCCTACCAGCTGCCCATCCTCCCCGCCTCCCCAGCAGGCTCTTCTCAGGTGATCTTGGATGACATCCGTTCGCCCACCAACCTGGGACCCTCCTCCACAAGAACCACACAAAGGACAGGGGCATCCCCCCTCAGTCCCCCAGCCCTCAGAACTGGGCGAGATGTTGGTTTCCCGTATCTGAAGAGCCGTCTGTGTCTTTAAGATGGAAGTCTGGAAGCTTCAGGAAAGACGATTTCAGCTTGTCACAAAGGAGGCTTTTCAGGAGTCAGGGGGCTTGGACACGAAATTGGCTTCCTCGGGAGGAAGTGAGCTCTCTGCTGCTGGAGGTATGCAAGCAGAAACTGGGTGGTCCCTTGGCAAGAACGCCAGAAAGGGGATTTGGGATTCAACTGGTGGCTTCCCTCCCCCCCCCCCCCCCCACCCCCTGCCGAGGAAATTCTGTCCCATCGGGACAGCATGGTGGATTCTCTTGCTTGCTCCTGGCCTGTAGCCCACGTGGGAATGCACTCAGGCCTTTTTCTATTTGCCACGGGTTATTCCAGTGGAAATTCCCACCAGGCTACTCTCCCTCCGAGACCCAAGGTCTGCGCTACCGCCAGCCGGGGAGGAACGCTCAGGCTGCTGCCGGGGAGGAACGCTCAGGCTGCTGCCGGGGAGGAACGCTCAGGCTGCTAGTCTCATGCAGTTGTTCCCCACTGGCTCCTCAGTCCTGGTGCCTGTCCTCTACGGGAAAGTGTCATCTGTCAAGCACATGAATATGAACTTGCACTGAAATTCTACTGAAGCTTCCTGCTCTCCCCAAAGGCTGTGCATGCTCATGGGAGTGCCTCCAGCTTGGCGCCTGGACCCAAGTCCAAGTGTCGCACCTCTGCATTTCCTCCCCATGGGACCTTTGCCAACTTTTTAATCTCACCAATCCCCAACATCCTCGTCAGCCCTAGGAAGGCTCCGCGATCTCAGGTAGGGCTGCTCAAGCTGTGGGTGTGACTGAATTTTCCAGGGATTCCTGTTAAAACACTGCTTCAGCAAGTCTGGGGTGGGGGCCTGAGAATCTGCATTTCTACCAAGCTCCCTGGTGATGCCCATGCTGCTGGCCAGAGGGCATCTGGGCTCCAAAGAACAGGTGCATGGCTGAGGGTAGCATAGAGGTTGAGAGCTGAGGTTCTGGACCACAGCACCTACTTCTTGCCCTTGGAAAAACTCATTAAACTCACCATGCCTCAGTTTCCCCACTCGTGAAGTGGAGGTAGTTTTTATTAACTAACCCCATAAGGTTTTTGTCAAGATTAAATGAGTTAACGCTGCCCCTCCAGATAGTCCTGCTGCTTCCCCTTCCTTCTTTCTTCTCCTAATTCTTTCTCCCAGCCCCAAACATCCCAGCACACTCCTGAAAATACCCTCACAGCCCAGACTGGAGTTCTGGAAGTATGACCACTGAGCCCAGAGCAGAGCATGGGGCTTGAACAGAGCCTGGCAGTGGAGGGACCTGAGCAGGGCCCGGGCTGCCACCTTTCCCCAGGAAGATGGCCTGGGTCGTCTTGACCTCCCATGGAACCTACAAGTCCCGCAGAAGATCCACTGAGAGTGAGCCCACGGCTGTCCCTCTGGCTGGGGGGCTCCTTGCTCGCTCTTTCTCTGGCACAAACCCAAGCTTCAAGCCTCCCTGGGGCACTTGGGCTTCAGCACGGCCCCAGGCTGGGGGGGTGGGAGCGGACCATGAAGTGTTGGAGATGTTGGCCTCCAGGATGGTCCAGCACCCTTTTGCCCAGGCAGGGCGGCTGAGGATGGCATCTGGAAGCCAAATCCAGAAGTCCTTACGCCTAAACCCAGCACTTCCCGCTCTTTCCCATGGATGTATGTATGCTGGGGGATACCGACTTCCTCAGCTCCAATGGGGACCCTCAGTCAATCACTGACTTCCCAGTGGCACCTACCACTCTTCTCTGGTGCTTCTGACAGTACCCAGGACAGAGCCCAGACCCTGATCGGCTGGGGAACCACTCAGTGTCAGAATCACAGGGGCAGCTTGTGTCCACACCACAATATGACAAAGAAGCGAGACAACAGACCATGTGTGTATGCACATCCTTGCCGTCCGGTTGGATGGCCCTTCCTTGAACACTGTATATGTCAGGCACAGTACGAGGCACCCAAGGTAGAGAAGAAAATATGATGTACTCCTGACCTCACCTTGTTCCCAACTGGATACCTATGGCGGAAACAGAAACAGATCACTTAATCACACTAGGAGAGGGTTGGGCAAACCTTCTCTGTAAAGGAACAGATAAAAAATATTTCAGCTTTGTGGGCCATAAGGTCTCTGAAGGAACTACTCACCTCTGCCACTGTCGTGTGAAAACAGCCATAGGTAATACAGGTAAACAAATGAGCATGGCTGTGTCCCAATAAAACTTTATTTACAAAAACAGGCCATGGACCAGATTTGGCCCTTGGGCAGTAGTTTGCAGCCCCCTGATCTAGGACATAGGTTATATAAGAAGTAATTTGGAAACACCAAGCAGGAGAGATTGCTTACCCCTGGGGTGGTGATGAGGTGCTGGAAAGCCTTCCAGGAAGGAACGACAGGTCGTTCAAGAGGCAGAACCTGAGGAAGGAAGGAGGGAGGGGAAGGAATCCCAAGCGCGGAAAATAACTTGAGGAGAGGATGGTCCGCATGAAATCACAGGTGTGTTCAGAGCACATGGAACAATCTAGTTCGTGTGGTGCTTCAGTGCTGCACGCCAGAAAGGAGAATTTGGGCCAGCAGCTCTAGCACCTCCAATCAGAAAGACCTTGGCGGCCAGGAGAAGGAGTTTGCAGTTTATTCAACAGCAATGGGGAGCCACCATGGACACGCAGGAAGTTGTCTGCGGAGAGGTGCTGACATGATTATAGCTCCGCTTTTGATCATCTGAACACATCTGGTGACATGCCCATTCAGCAATCCCCTTTCTGCAGGCAGCATGGCTTGAGTGACAAAGCGCTGGCCAGGGCCTCCGCCCTGTTACCTTCCAGATTTTGGTAGAGCAGTCACCGCCCCTCTCTGGGTCTCTGTAATGCAAATGTCCCCACCGCAGTGCCAATACAGGAGGGTAGTGGAGGGAAGAGTCAGGGGGGCCTTGTGAGCTCTCCATGGGGACACAGAACCCTCTGATCCACATGTCCTTGCACCCCTCCTATTGAATATTTTCTGTGTATTGATGTATTGAGCCCCTACTGTTTACTAACTGAGCACCACATGGAAAGAGCATGACACTGGGCTCTCGACATGCATTATCTGATCTAAACCTTCAAACAGTCCTGCCAGACAGTTATTATTATATGCATTTTCTAGACAAAGATGTTGATAGAGGAGACATTCTGATTTAGTAGGTGCCTGCGGGGTGCAAGTTTCTCTGTCCTAGACAGGGAGGTGGCGGTGTTGTGGGAAAAGGCCCTGTTTTTCGGACCTAGGTGCTTACCTTGGTTCCTCATGTACTATTTGGGTTGGAGAAGACGTAAATGCTCTGATGCTGAGCTTCCCCACCTGTAAAATGGGAATACTGTGTCCACCCTACAGGATCTCCTTGAGAACCAGAGGCTAGGTGTTGATGCATGGTGCAGCGCCTGGCATGTAGTAGGTGCTCAGTAAACGGATACTGGACAAAGAAATGCGTGGCAACCTCAGATCGTGAACTCTGTTGTAGCAACTTTGCAAATCTCTCACACTTCCTTCCTGGAAGTTTCTGTTTAGGGGGAGATCTTTGGCTGACCCTGGGACCAGGGCAGAGGGCCTCACTTCCATGTGGTTACAATTGGCCCTTTGAGGGGCCAACACCCGAGGGGACAGAGCCGGCTTCCCCCACCTCCACATCAAGTGGTCCGATTAGAGCCAGCCACCAGAGTGAGGCATCCGGGGGCAGAGGCCGGGCAGTGATGGATAACCTCATCCAGGGACGCACACACAGGGCTATTTTGGGGCCTCCTGCCTGGGAGGCGGCCTCCTTGGGGCATGGGGGCCACTGACCCGGAAACAAATTAAAGGCACATCTGTTGGGAGGCCATTTCCAGCAGTGGCTCCAAGGAGCCGCCTGCATTCCTGGAACAAGGGGGCTGTGTGTTTGGTGAGCCAGGCGCATACTGTCCATGCCGAGAAGCGGGGGCTGGAGCCTCTGGCCAGGAAGGAGCAGCCGTGGGGGATGTGAGGCCTGAACAGAAAGGAAGGGCCATTTCTGGGCCAAGTGAGACTTGCTCCTCTAAAGAGGGAGTTGTTTCATTCTTAAGTGACTAAGGACACAAGATATCAGGATGCTGGGTGTTGAGGATATCCCAACACTCCGACTATCATATCAGCACTTTCTGCTTGAAGGAGCCTGAGGAGGAGCTCTCTCTTCCAACCCCCTACTGACAATCGAAGCCCTTCTTATGCTCACACATGGACCATCTTGGCTTATATACTACAGGGGCCAGGAATTCATTGCCCTCCAACTGGGCACCTCAACATGCTTACTTATTGATAATAAGATAATATTTTGTTTCTGGGCCCCCCATCCAGTGACCTCAGTGTGCCTCTGAGGTATGTGCTCAGTAAGTATTCTATGGATGGATGGATGGATGGATGAAGGAGATTGGGTAGATGAAGGATGGATGAATGGATGGATGGATGGATGGACAGATGAAGGAGATTGGGTAGATGAAGGATGGATGGATGGATGGATGGATGGATGGATGGATGGATGGATGGATTGATGGATGGATGAAGGATGGATGGATGGATGGATGAAGAAGGTTAGACAGATAATGGATGGGAGATGGGCGGATGGATAATAGAGACTGGATTGAATGAACAGCCTGTGCTAGACACAGAGAATAAAAAAGATAAGATAAAAAGATGCCAAAACACAGCCCCTGCTTTCAAGACTCAGCATTCCGTCCACATGAAAAGAAATCTAACATGAGCTTCCCTAAGCCTAAATCATCCCTGCTCATTCTTTAAGGCTCAGCACAAGCACTTGCTCTGTGGAAGCTTCCATAACTGACCTGTTCCCTCCCCCTTCCTGGGAGAAACGAAATGATAGACATAGTCAGAGAAAGAAGAGAAATAAGTTCTGGGACCTTAAGTCCAATCACCGCATTTGGGAGAAACAGGGCAGCCAGCAAGAATTTCTCCAAAAAGGAATACAGGGAAAATGTTTTCCTATTTTGTTGTCTGCCTATGGAATATGAAAACCTACCAGTGTTGAAGGTCTCCATTGACTATGTTCATTGATCCATTCATTGAACAAATACATTCTCCAAGCACTCTGGGCCAGGCTGCGTGTGAGGAGCTGGGAAATCAGCATAAATCATCAAACCCCTGCCTTCAAGAACCCCACAACCTGCTGGTGGGGGCAGGGCAGGGTGATGGCCCCAACACCGCGCACTGCACTGAAACCAGGTTTTCTGAATGCGAATCCTGGCCCTCCTGCCGCCTAGCTGTGTGGTGTTGCACAGTGGTACAGCAGAAGATGCCGAGATCTCCTGGTGCCGCCCATTCTTGAACAGACTTATGTGGCGCAGACTCAGGGACAAAGACCGTGTGACGGTGGTGGCATCTTAGCTGGACCTCATTCACTCAGCCGTTCCTTGCATGTATGGGCCCCGGTTATGCTCTGGGCACTGTGTCAGACCCGCGGTGTGCCTGAAATTCAGTCATCCCCCAGGAGACAGGTGTGGTGCTACGCTCACTTCACACATGACGAAACAGATTCAGCAAGGCTAAGTAACTTGCCCGAAGTCACACAGCAGGGCCATGGCAGAGCCAGGCTGCAAACCCAGGCAGTCTGGGTTTTGGCTTTGCCACGCTGCTGCAGGTGATCTGAAATAGGTTACTTCGGATTTCTGTGCTCAGTTCTGCTCTGTGAGGGATCGTGAGCGTACATGCCTCTGGGTGAGACATCGTGAGTTAGCGCAGGCCGTGAGCTTGGAACAGCGCCAGGCACACTGTAAGGTCTGGGAGAGTCGGCCGTTGGTTGTTGGCTCAGACTCCAAAGCCCTGCTCTGACCATGCCGTTCGGTGGCCTCAGAGCACTGTGGTCTCCCTCAGTGTCCCCTCCGAGGAACTGGTTCTGTGCTTGGGGACTGATGAGACCTTCACTACGGTGGCAGTGGCTGGGGGGTGGGGCGGGGTGTCTGCGCTTTGAGGGCGGCATGTGGTTTGAGTTTGAAACTTTACTTCCTCGAAGTCTAATGAGCCTCTGAAAGTGATTAAGCAGAAGACAGAAAGGTTAAGCCAACGCCTTTTTATCGGAAGAAGTAATATCAAGACTAATGTCCCCAAATCCGTTTCCCACAGCTCCTGCGATCTCTCCCAAGAAGGGGTTATTTCCTGGTGTGGTGGAAATTCGAGCCCAAGTCCCCACATATCCAGGCCAGATGAGGGACTGGCTGGCAGCCCCCCGACCACCACACACAGTGGGCTCCTTCTTTTCCATTTCCAGGGAGCCGGGCTGGGAGCTGAGCGCTCTAGGTCAGGCCCTGGACCAGCCCCTTCTCTCCCCAGCGTCCTCAGGGGCCAACGCTCCCTCCTGCCCCTGCTCTGCTCAGACTTACCTCTGCACTTTCTCTTGGCTGAGGGGACCCTTGTCCACACAGACTTAGATGCTTATCCCTATAGGGGCCCTTCTCCCTCTGTTGATACAGAGGTCCCACATTTCTGGAATCCCAAAATGAAAGTTTCCTGGCACCAGGTAAGGATTGCCGAGCTACTGCTCAGACACCAGAAAGTGGGTTCCCCACCCAGCCCGGATAAAGGCCCCAGGGGGAAGCCTCTGCTGCCCCGATCAGGGGGTGACTGATGGGTGATTTGCCGATCACAGGGCTGGGCTGCCCTCGCGGCTGTGGAGAGCTATTGTGGAAGAACTGTTCTTTCAGGCAGGGGAAGAGCATCTCCACGCCTGGCGGGGACAGAAAGGGAGGGCTCACAGCAACCTCAACTGTTCCCCTGCACCCTGGTCACTTCCCCAGTCAGGGGGTGATATTTGAGGTCTCCCTCCAAAATGCGTCCCTCTTCCGAAGCTTCTCTATAGCTCTGCAGTCTCCGCTCCCCTTGGCCTATGTTCCTGCAGTGGTGCCCTGGGCTCTCTGTGAGTCTGTCTTCCCGGGAGGCTGAGAAAGCATTCCCCAAATTTCCTGAGGGGGCAGGACCCAGAAAGTGCTCATTTCTTCACCTGTTCTTTGAACCTTAGCATATTAGACCTGACGGGAGTCTTCCAGATCACAGAACCATCCCCTCAACGTACAGATAAAGCCCAGAGAAGTCAGGGGACCTGCCCGAGGTCACACAGTGAGTCAGTCACAGTAATTAGAACCCAGAGAACCTGACTGAGTGCCAGTGACCACTAAGCCCACTACCTGTGTTGGCAAAAAAGGCTGTAAATATGTTGGAATATGAAGCGGGAAGTGGTTACGAGCAGCACATGTGTTGTGTATTGTGTGTTATGCACATATGTTGTGTGTGTCGTGGATGTTGTGTGTGTGGTAGCTGGGTGTGGTGTGTGTGTGTCCGTGGTGTGTGGTGTATGCACGCGTTGTGTGTGTGTGAACACGCACACTTGCTACTGAGAAGGGTTAAGAGTGGATAGGGGGACTCCATACAGGCCAACAGAGTTGTTGGGACAACCAGGCAGTTATTTTTCTGAGCAGGAGAACATGGTTTCCCAGCGGGACTCCAGAACCCCCATCCAGGAAGCGTATTCACAGACAAACCTTCTACGTGATCTGGACAAACCAATGGGTGGGTGTACACGATACAGCAGAAACACAAGGTAGGGAAGACCTGGGTAAGTGCCTGACAGGGAGGCTGGGGGTCAAGACAGTGTTCCTAGAGAACATGGTTTGTGCTGAGTCTTGAAGGATATTAGACAAGGTTCTCAGAGAAATAGAACCACGTGAGATATATATACAGAGAGAGAGAAATTTATTATAGGAATTAACTCATGCAATTATGGAGGCCAAAACGTCCCAGGATCTGCCCTCCGTAGCCAGGAGAACCGAGAAGGTTGGCAACGTGATTCAGTCTGCGTTGGAAGGTCTGAGAACCAGGAGCACCAACATCCGAGTGCAAGAAAAGAGAGATGTTCCAGGTCAAACAGAGCAAATGCTGCTGAGAATGGGGCCTGGAAGGCAAGTTTTCCTACAGCTAAAGCTCAAAAGGAACTTATTATCCTATACTCCGGCATCCAGCCGGCCCTCAGATGTCCCGGGACACGTCTGTCCCAAACCCTTCATCAACTCACATGGGTCCAACTCCGAGCACAGGGACCTCACTACTCCTCAAAGCAAACGTCTCCAGCTTTTAAGCTCAAATGTGTCTCTGAATACCGAACTGGGAATCTTGGGACAACGCCTGTCCATTTTGGGGTGGGAAATAGGACCACCATAATCTTCAGGGCAGAGGGATTCTTTTTTAGCACAGAACACGAAGGCAGCCTTTGTGAATGTCTAGGGATTGTGAGAGCTAGTCACGGACGAGGAGCTAGGAAACTGGGGGTCTGGCCCCACCCCTTCCTTACTGGCCTGGTGCCTGTGACTTCATCTCCCCAGGCTTCAATGTGCTTGTCTGAAAACAATGAGGTTAATCTATGCCCATTTCATATGACTGTGGAGGAGAGCAAATCAACTCTTGAGTGTGAAAGCACTGTGAAAAGTAGGTAGTACTCTTTCAGGGCAAGGAATTATCTTTAATAATGGTGATGATTATCATTAATTTGGGTGGTAATGAGAATCATAACAATTCATCCATAGAAACTTTCTCTCTAAAGCCTGGGAGTAAGCTAGAGCACAAAAGCCAAGGTGAACAAACATTCAGCCTGCTGTCAGAGAGGGTAGATGACAGCCCAGCCTTGGGGAGATTTTTCTGTCAAGCTGCCCTCCCAGAGGGACAGACCACCCTTCCTTGGAGGAGTGAGCTCCCCATCCCCTGGAGGCATCCAGGAGGCCCTGGGTAGCCCCATGTCTCTGAAAACATAGAGGGGATTCCTGTCTCAGGGGGAGGAGGGTTGGCTGGGTGGAGTATGAACCAGAGATCCCTCAGAACACTTTCACGCAGAGGGGGTGACTCAGACCGTAAGCCCCTCGCTCCCCTTCCTGCTGGCTACTCTCCCCGCCCCTAGCAGCCCCTGGCAGCCTTGGATGAGCTGTTATAAAATCCCGTTCCTGGTCTCTGTGGAGCTCCCTGCCCCCACACCCCAGCCCCTCCTCTCTCGCAGGGTGTGAAGACGAGGGTCCCGGGCTCTGCTTGCATTCCTCTGCTGAGCTCCAGAAAGCCGCCCCCTGCCCAGCCCCCTCCAGCCAGCTGGAGCGTCGGGGTGGTCAGCCCCCCCCTCCCCAGGCCAGGAGACGGAGAAGAAGACTGGGCGACCTCCCTCCGCCGTTATCTGCCCCCATCTGTAAACAGCGCCCGGCCCTCCCCGGGGCCGCCTCGGCCTCACACTCGGGGTGACAGGGTGTTTGGACGTTCCGAGACCCTCACCCAGCCGCCTTTGTTCTCCAGGCTTAATGAAGGGACTGCTAAAACCTTGCTGGCCAGATAAGATGACAGGGCAGTCTTTTAGGGTTATGGATGGTATACAGAGGTGACAGGACGAATTCCTGTGTGCAGAGGGGTCCCAGGGCACTGCCTTTTGTCCAGAGGGGAACCCGTCGGAGCTGGTACAAGTTTGGTCCTCCGGCCTCCAAAACAAACACTTCAGCCGCCCGCAGAGAGGCTGGAGGGGGATTCGGGAGCCAGGCACTTGAGGGGAGCAAAGAACCTTGTCCCCCAAACCAGAGCCCAGCACACCTGGGAGCAGCCGTCTCCACCTCCGGCTCCCCTCGGACTTCTCCCTCAGTCGTGAGAAGAACCCCATCGCGTTCGGGGCACTGGAGTCCACAGAGCGCGGCTCCTTATTTTTACTTGCTCCGCACAAACCCTTGAGAGTTAGGATATGGGGCGGGCGGCGGGGGGGGGCTCCGGCCGACGTTATCTGCTTTGAACTTGGGCCAGATCACTCGCCGTCCCAAAGATGGAGATTCTCACGTGGCTGTGGTGGGAAGGCCATGAATTAGCATATTGGGAAATGCTTGTAAGCTGCGGCCCCCCGTGTGAGCGCTCGGCTGGGTCGCTGGGGGATGGCAGCTCAGGAGGGACAAGATTCCTCCGCCGTGTTCCCTGCTGCGTCCAGCCTGAGCAGGGGTGCGGAGGAGGGGCCGTCCTGCAGTTTTGTTTGCTGAACGCACAGTTGGCGGCTGGACTTGAGGGCTCCCGGGCTCTGCCAGGGCGGTCAAGGGGGAGCTGGTTTCTGTTTCGATGCACAAACATAGGTCCAAGGGTCTCTTGCTCTGGCTTTGAGGGGTCTGCCCCCCGCAGTCCCTGGGGGGGGGGGGCGTCTCTGGCTGTGGATGGAAGGCCTGCTCCCACTCAGCCACCCCGGCGCTGGGCCCACCCTCAGCTTCCACATCCCAGGCAAACCAGGCCCCACCGGGTGGGTCCAAACTGGCACCAGGTCAAAACACAGCCTCCTCCCTGCCCCACCCCCGACACACACACTCGCGCGCGCACACACACACACACGCACACACGCACGCACACACGCACGCCAGAGTGCTCTGCTGCAGCTGGTCTCTGAGCAGGGACTGAGTCCTTGGACCTGCACAGTCTCCAGCTGGACTCGAGGGTGAGTCCTGACACCCCTCAGGCCTCTCCTCACTTAGGAGGTAGTCCAGAGCTCTGGGGAGCAACCTCTCCTCCTCAGCCCCTCATTCCAGCCCTTAAAGACCAAAGGGGAAGGGGGGCCCATCACATCAGTCCTGGAGGGGATGGTCCGGTTTGGGGCAGACGGTACCAATTCTATTTTACTTTCTTCAACATTGAGCCATCTCCTTCTGGTACTTCTATTTTGACAGACCCCTGTTCTCTTGCAGGTAAGGTAAAGAAATGGAGTAAATGGACGGTCGATTGTTGCAGGGCAAATGATGGGGTGTGGAATTGTTTTTACCCCTTTTTGAGACCCTCGATTGGTCTGCCATTGGACCTCAGCCACCACGGGGGGGGGGGGGGGGGGAGCCCCCCCCCCGGGCGCACAGCCCTTGCCGCGCCCCCGCCCACCGCAGGGGGACCCAGGAGGGGCCGGATGGGGGCCTGTCAGCCCGGCTGCCCAATCCCAGGCCCCCAGGCGGAGACCAACAGAGGCCTGTGGGACAGAGTCTGTGGGTAGGGTCAGCCTGATGCCTTATGTAACAAAATAGACTATGACAGAGAACAATAAACACCGCCTGGCAGATCAACTTGCTTTCTGGCAAGGGCCCCGTTGGTGAAGAAATGTTTCTTCACCCACTTTCTTCCTCCCACTGAGGCATCCGTGGGAGGTGACACTCCTACTCAGGGAAGGCCCCTCTCCCACCTCCATCAGCTCAGCTCTATTTAGCAAGAGTTTCTGCCTTGGTGTCCCCTGTGTTCTGCACGGCCACCCCAAATCCACAGGCATACTGAGATGGCAGCTAACCTTCTCCACCACCCTCAATGGCTCCACGTTGCCCCAGGATGAACACTGACAGTCTCAGTTGGGGATCCAAGGCTTTGCCCAGTTCCCAAGTCATTTTCTTCCCCTCCACAGCCAATGCCACATTTTTGAATGCACCGTTCCCTTCACTTTCTGGCCACCACAACGTTGCTCATGCTGTTCCCAAAGGCGGACATGCCCACCCTCCCAGATTCTTCCTCATCTACAGGTCTTTCTCATCTTTCAATTTCTAACGAAAACTCCCCATGCCATTCACCCCCTCTGTACATCTTCCTCCAAAGTATATTCCTCATGTGTTCATTTTGTAGTTGGCTTTGATATGTTTGTCTTCCCATGTCGTTGGTAGCGGCTTGAGCAAAAGGAGTGTGACTTATTCCTTGTTGTGCACCCCTCCCTGCTCTGGAGGAGCTCTGATCAAGACCGGGGCGTGGAGGACAGGCATTTAAATAAATGCACGCAGCCGAGCTTTTGAGGCGCCATGGCAGAAAAACGCATGGCGTATTTGTTTAAACATCTAGGTCGTGGGAGCTGTTGGGCAAAAGCAGAGGGGGAAATGTGTATATAAGGGACCACAGTGGTTAGTTGAGTATCGTTGGACTATTCCTGGGGTAGAGGACCAGCCCTGTGGGCCATGCTCACAATAGGTCATTGTCATGTAGGTGATGAGAGTCTTTCAAACACTTCTTTCATTATAAATAATCAGAAACTACCTTTGTATCAATAAATATCACAAACCCTCACTTATCAGAGCTTAACTTTCCATTCATCTAAGATGTCCGAAAGAGCACCAATCTAAAGAGTAATGAGCAACAAAGGAATAAGAAAACCCTGGGGAAATCAGGGCATGTTCTAACTGGCCACTTTGCTGACCAGAAGATGCACCCACACAACACGTTGAGCCCTTGGCTCTAAAAGACACAAGTTGACAGGACAAGGGGCAGGAGAGAGGAGACAGGTGACAGAAGGGCAGAAGGTGGGGGAAGAGTTGGGTAAGATTGATCAATAACTTCAAACAAAAGGAAATCAAGTGGACAGATTGATAACAGGCAAGGCATATTTCTTATACGTTGCTTCATTCCAAAAGACATTTGCCAAGGTAGGGAGGAAAAAATTTCAAATAGCAGATAATAAGAGAAAGAGTTAATGAAGTTGAGGCATCCCAATCTGGTACAAAATAGGTAAGGCGATACCAGAGTTGTTGACAAATAGGGGGGAAGCTGACACATCGCAGGCAACTCACCCTGCCCTCTACCTGCTCAAACACAAATATAAAGAAGAACAACCTAGAAGAGAAAAATCAACAGGGGCTCCTGCATGGCGTAGCCTGTTAGGTGTCTGACTCTTGGTTTCGGCTCAGGTCATGATCTCAGGGTGGTAGGATCGAGCCTCATGTCAGGCTCCACGCTCAACGGGAAGTCTGCTTGAGATTCTCTCTCCCTCTCCTTCTGCCCCTCCCCTCACTCTCTTTGTCTCTGTCTCTTTCTCTCTCAAATCAATCAGTCAATCAATCAATCAATCAATCAATCAATACAATCTTTAAAAAACAGAGAGAGAGAATCCATAGGTAGGCAGAAAACTGTATAGTTCAGGTCACTTCCCAAATCTCAGATTGGACCAGTCTTTGGAAATCGTCTCCTTCCTCTAACCAAAAAGCCACCATCATTTGGGGGAACACGGATTTACTTGCCAATTATTTCAAAAATGTCTAGCCGTCCTGCCTGAATGAAAATGCTCTGTTCCTGTCACGAGTCTTCTGACCCATACACGAAAGTGACGAGAATAGAGCCAGACAGATAGTGAATGGTAAGGATAGGCTGGTAATAGACAAAACGAGGTACATACATACAATGGGATACATTCAGCCCTGAAAAGGACTGAAATTCTGACATAGACTAACATGGATAAACTATGGTTTATATACCAACAATACCTAGAAGAGTCAAATTCATAGAGACAGAAAGTTACCATCGATGTTACTGTGGATGGGGAATGGGGAGTAACCTGCTGTTACTGGGGAGAGATCCTCAGTTCAGGGTGATGAAGAAGTTCCGCAGATGGATGATGGTGATGGTTGTACAACCAGGTGAATGTTGTACTTCATGCCGCTGCATTGTACACTTAAAAATAGTTGAAATGGGGGCGTCTGGGTGGCTCATTTGGTTGGGCGTCGGCCTTTGGCTCAGGTTGTGATCCCAGAGTCCCGGGATTGAGTCCCACGTTGGGGAGTCTGCTTCTCCCTCAGACCCTCCTCCATCTTGTGCTTTTTTTCTCTTTCTCAAATAAATAAATACAATCTTTTTTAAAAAAAATCATGGAAATGGTAAATTTTGTGTTATGCGTATTTTACCACAGGGGGGGAAAAGTGCTGGGAGATCAACAAGGTTCGGTGGGAGGAGCAAGCAAACACATAGCTTTCTTCTACCATTCTGCCTACCCCAACATAATTCAAACATAATTCACAACCAGTTTCCTGGCTGGAGAGCTGACCAAAGGGGCACTGGGCTGTCCCCTTCGCTGCATCGTTTACGTGGGCCAGAAATTAAGTAGCTGGCCAGTGGGGTGGACTGACGTGAGCACCTGGGCCCCACCGGTGTTCCAAGGGGAGAGGGCAGGGTGCCTCAGGACGGCCAAAAGAACAGGACAAATGACGTCATCTGCAACGTCAACACACACACAGGGAATGTGGACATGCTCCCCTCTGGAGCTGCATGGATTTTGCGTTCAGAGACGCGAGGGGAAATTGTGGAGGCAACGTTCATGAACGTTTCTTCTGGAGAGACGCATGAAGCCACTCCGTGTCCGCAGTGGGACAGACAGGCGAGTGAGCCCGTGGGTCCCAGCTTCCAGCGTCCGTGCCAGGCTTTCACCTCCTCGGCGTGTGGACCATGCGTGTGGAACGATTACCGTGCACACCTAGAAGCCCCCTGGCCTCCTACCCACCGTGTGTCGCTGCCTGAGCAGAACTGGCCACACGCTGACCTCCTTCTCGGCCCCGCACAGCAGAGACTCACACCCTCTGTGAACGGGTGGTCTTTCTTTGTCACTGCTCCACATTTTGCCATCCCTCTCATTTCTTGCTATTAGCAAGGCCCATCCCCCTCTACTGTGTCCGCCGTGGGGCCCTCCCCCCCACCCCACGGCTTGTCTGGCAGGGACAGTCACACTGTGACTCAGAGTCATGGAACCTTCTTCATCCCTTCCCTCCTGTGACCCCCACAGCGGCCCCTGGGGTTGGCGGTGCAGGGTCATTTTTCCTTCGACAGCTGAGGACACTCAGGCTTCTGAGGACTTGCCCCGGCATGCAGCACGAGCCGATGACCCCCCCCGTCAGGCCCTCTCTCCAGACCTCCCCAGCACCCCTCCCAGGTTTGCATGCAGCTGCCTCAGTTTCCCCTCTGGACCCTTGCTTGACTAGCCAATCCATTCATACTCTTAGGACTGTGAGAGGCAGAACAGACCTGAGCACATCCCCTCAACCCCCAAAGGCTTCCTTAAGAGGAGTGTCGTCTCCGTGGAAACTCTTGGGCCTCCTGCCTCACCTGGGCTGCTTCTCTTCATGTTGCCGATCGGCCCGCCCCCTCCTCACACTCAGGCAGTGTGCCCGAGGCCCTGGATTCGGCCGGCGGGGAGGGCCCCCGAAACCAGCTTATGATGTCACATGATGAGCACTTGCCTTTGGAAGCCCACACGAGCATGCAGCTGGGGTGCTGGGGCCGAGCCAGCCTCGCACCCAACCTCTCCCTTCATGGAGGGGTCCAAGGTCACCAGAGGGACTGTGTCTTCCAGGCCTGCAGGTTAGAAGCCAGCCCTGACTTAACCCTTCTGTCAGTGGCTAACCTGACTGGGACAAACAGGCGGGAGCAGGGTGGGGGTGGGAGTGGGGTCATGAGACAAAAATCCCTTCGCAAAGACAGGTAAGGGGGAGGGTGTACAGTCCCGGCTCCGAGGGCAGCCTGCTGGGCCATTGGGAGATCCAGGCCCCAGCCCCAATCCCATCACTGTTGTGCAAGGTGACTCAGAAACATCCCTGTACTTCCTGACCTTCAAACTTGGGGTCATCCTGTCCACCCTACTGGAAGAAAGTAACGCACAGGGAGCTCTTCAGAGACGTAGGAAGGGCTCACCCCTCAGACCTGAGGGATGGCTGTCACAACCATACCTTCCGTCCAGCGCAGGTGTCCTTCCTCAGGTAAACGGTCACCATTGGAGGTGCGGAAGGGAAGCGGAAGGAGCTGACTCTAATGGGGCGACCAGAGTGGGCCCATTGTGAGCAGTGCTCCCACAAGACGTTCCTCAATGGGGAGGAGGGTGCTGGGTTCTGTGGGAGCCCGGAAGGTGGGCACCTAGCCCTGCCCGAGGCGTCCGTGGGGCTTGTCGGGGCCCAAAGGTGGACGAGAGGGAAACAGAAGGCTTCTTGGGGCAAGGACCAGGCCCAAAGACGGGGCAGGATTTGTCCCTGTGAGGAAGGTTTCCGGTTCCTCCTCAGGGCTCTGCGCTTAATTGTTCCTGGAGGAATCACTTCCTCCCTAGCTGGGCCCTGATTTTCCTCCTTCATCTCTGAAAGGGCAGAGGCCAGCGTAGTGGCACGGGGTGTACGGAAAGGAGGTGGGGGTTGGCCTCAGCATTTCTGCAAAGCAAAGATCTTGCTGCTCTGAGTGTGGAGCTCTGAGTCCTCCTCTTCCTAGGACCCCATGGAGGTCAGGCACCAAGAAGGCACATGAGAGCTACAGGCATGGATGGACCCAGGCACATGGAGGAAACCTACATTCAGAACCAAATTTCCAAAGCCCGAGGGGAATGGGGCCAGGGGAATAGGTGTGGACATCTGAAAGAGGGAAACCGAGGGGCCCAGAGTGAGCAGGAGACAGGGCAGCCGGCGGGGGAGCCTCACAGAAAACTCCGTCACCAAACCAAACCACCCCCTTGGTGGCTCCCGCCAGAGGGTAGCTGCCGCCAGCAAGGAGGGACCTCAAGCAGGGGCCAGGCTGAGCAGAGAGAGGTAGGAGTGAAGGCTGGTAGTGAGGCGGATGCTACGCCCAGCACATGCACCTTATTTCCACTCTCCTGCCTTCGGTTCTCCTGTGCGCAAAATAAGAGGTTGAATTCCACGATCTCACCAGACTTTCCCAGGCCTGCTTTTCTCGGTTCTGTAACTGGAGAATTCTAAAAGCCCTGGACTCCATGGTCCCCGCGTCCGGGCCCCAGCTCCACCACTCACTGCCTGTCTCACTTCACACGAGCACTTTAAACCTCTGAGCCTCAGTCTCCGGGGCTGCAGGATGGGATCATAACAGTAGCTCGCCTAGCAGGAGCGTCATGAGGATTAAGGGAGAAAGTGCTTTCCAGGGCCCCGGCACACTCACGGCCTGACCCACAGGAGGCCTCCAGAGATGGGAGCTCACTTTCTTTGTCACGCTTCTTTGTTTCTCCTGGCTCAGTCATTTTTCCCCAGGAAGGCGAGCTCTGTTAAGGGAGAATCAGGGCAGAGGAGAAGACAACTCAACTTCTCCAAGTCCTCCGGCTGCCCCCGGAAGCACTCGCGCAACGGAGGAGACGAAGCAGGCCCGAAGGGGAGGTGGTAGGAGGGCCAGGCTCCAGGCCCGTGGGGACGGACAGGGATGGGGCCGGCCACAGCCGAGGGAACGCTCGCTGAGCCCCGCCGCCAGGATTCCAGGCCCTGGGCCCGGTGCTGTGTCCGCCACAGAACCCCGTCGGCAGCCCGCTGAAGAGGGTCCCGCTGTCCCCCAGTAAGCACACAGACCATCCGTCTCGCGGAGGGACCCGCACCTTTCCTGCTGCCTGGGGCCTCTTGAATGCCAAAGAGCAAACTGGACGAGAGACTGTTTCCGGACAATATCCTATTAACACTCATTACCCATAAAACGGGTAGGTTTCAAATAGCCAGATAATTGAGGCCATTGGGTGGAAGGGGGCTGAAATTACCTGATTAATTGCCTGACTTCGGGGCCTCACGTGTTTGGACACGGCCTAGGAGAAGCTGTTGGCGCTTTGAAGTCTTGCTACACTTTCCCTGCCCCTCTGTTTCCAGTCTCGGTATCCAGCCTTGCTTCCTGCTTTGTCCGTGAGCTTGCACACCTCATCAGTCAACCCAGGGCCGACATAAACTTTTATTTTTCATTCTCATTTTAAAAAGCAATCCCATTTGGCCCTTTCTCTGCTTTTATGTAGACCCGAGGACCAACAGATTCATTCGCATATTTTGTTCATTCAAGAAAAAAATGTATCGAATGCCTACTACCCGCCAAGTTCTGTTCTAGGCTCCAGGGGATACAGCAGCAAAAAAATAAAGTAAAAAAAAAAAAAAGAGAGAGAGAGAGAGAGAGAGAGAGAGAAAACAAAAACAAAACCAGAAATAGAATGGGGCCACCCAGTTCAAACCCAGGCTCATCTCCGGAGGGTGTGGGCAAGTGATTGAACCCTTTCCAGCCTCCGTTTTCTTCCTTGTAAAACTAGGGCGATGACAGTACCTGACCCCGGGGGTTATTTAGAGAATAAAAAGGCACATTATCTAAAATTAAAAACAAAATGAAATTCCCTGCTCATCTGGAGCTTACACTCTAGCGGGGAGAGGGAGACAAATAAACAAGCTCGCATACACTGTTCCAGATGGTGATAAAAGCTTTGGACAAAGAGGAAGGCAAGGTGAGAGGGGCGCTCTGTTCCATCTGGCAGTCAGAGGATGCCCAAGCTCGGGGGCAGCTGCAGCCTGCGTGGGCTTCCGGGGAGGTGGCGGGGGCGGGGTTAGCGCTGTAAGTCCCACACCCAGAGAGCCCCTCCGTCCCGGGGATGTCAGGCAATGGGTCACTCTAGAGTAGGAAGCTCAAGGCCCTGAGTGGGGAGCACAGGAGTCAGGGACAGATGGAGCCAGATGAGCAGGCGGAGAGTGCAAGCCTGGTGGGCAGAGCCTGGACCACATCGCCCCGCATGTGCTTGGCCCCTTCCAGGCTTTACCCTTCCCTAAACCCCCAAGAGCCCCCCCCCCCGAAATGTGTCAGCGGTGGGGTTTTGTTTCAAAAAAAAAAAGAGAATGGAGATTTTTTTTTTTTTTTTTTTTTTTTTTAGCAAACACCTAGTATAATGGCTACTCTTCGATGATGTGTCAGAATAACCCCACGAGGCAGGCACAGTCCCCATCCTTGTTTTACAGGGAAGGAAACTGAGGCTGGGGGGCTATTCATTCGCTTCTTGCCCACTCTCCTGGCCCCGAGCTTGGGTTTGACCTGGGCAGCCCGCGCCAGGGCCAGCAGCCTTCCCAGGACCCTGCGGTGCCCCAGGGTGTCGTGCAGGGAACGTCTCCTGTCACTCTCTCCATGTGCTGGAGAAGCAGGCAGGACAGGGAGTGGCCTCCCAGGGCACAGATGGGGAAACAGAGTCAGAACGGGGCGTGGCTGGTATACCACATGGTGGTCTGTTGGGATCGTGACATTCCAATTGAAGCCTTCTGAGGCCCATTCCTGACTTGTCCGTTCTGCGGCATAACTAGTAATGCCCATAGGGGGAAACAGACCTTCTCTCCCCAAACCCCAGGCCGACCTCCTTCCAGGGGCCGGGTTCCAGAAAAAGAGGCAGAGGTCTAGGGATGCAGTTGAGGAGAGGGGCATCGCCAGGAAGGGACAGGGTGCCCCACCCACACCTTCCCCTTCCCAAGGTTGCCTCTCCCCATGGCCGGGGGGGGGGGGCGCGGGGGTCTGCTGCATCCGGGGAAACGGCGGAGGGAACTGGCCTGGACAGGTTTCCCCTCACCCCATCCACCCATATCCCTGCTGCTTCTTCCCCAAGGGGGAAGAGAATTATTTGTTTTTCCTGTTGCCCTGATTTATGGGCCACTTTGTTCTTTATCTATTTGCACAAACTCAGTAAAGTGACCCTCTCCTTCCCAGAGGCCAGAGATTCTGTCAACACCTCGGGGTCACAGGTCATTCGACCTGCCCAGGGTGGAAGGGGTTGCGGGAGGTCACCTGGGGATGGATAGTAGATACCAATTTTGCTCAGCCTAAGTGGCTCCAAGGTGGGGCTCCTTAAGGCAGAGAGGGAGAAGTGATCTCGTACAGAGCTTCTACAATGCACCGGGTCCTTAGTCCTTTGGGGCCTTCTGGGTCCTTCCACCCATAGTCCTGACAGGGAGACGATCCTTGTCTTCATGTCACAGAGGTGGAAGCCAAGGTCTGGAGATGTGGGGATGGGTCATCAAACGTGACACCAAGCGGGACTCACATCAAAGTCTCCTGACTAGCCAGCTCACCATCTGCCCAGCACATTTGTCCAGTGAGACACACGGGCCAGGAGGGCTTCACTGACCAGGGCTGGTTTATGTCTTTTCTAGCTGGGGGCTCGGGTCAGAAAACCCAGCCCAGCTCGCTGTCTTCCTCCTCCTCTATGTCAGGGACCCCAGTCCTCTGCTCCCCCGACACCTCTCTGTGAGTCCCAGGACTGCTCCATTACAGGGTCGCTGGACTGTGTCCACGCAGATGCCAAAGGGGGACAAACTCAAGCCACGCTGTGGGCAGACTTCACCACATGCATTCGCAGGCAAGTTGGAACCACTGTCGAGCCCCCAGCTTCGAGCCCCAGTGGCTCCTAAAGGCTCAGTGAGGAGCCCCCCCCGGAGGCCTCTGCAAATGGCAGATGCCCCCTAGCCATGTGACTTGGAAGAGCTCTCATCCTCCCACACTGACGTCTCTGCCATCAGTACAATGGTGTGGAATTCACAGAGATGCGGATGTGGGTTCCACGGAAAACCGTATGGGAATACTCTGTGAACTGTGAAGGATTTCCTTCCCCTCATTTCGCAGAAGCCGGGATAGAGGCTCAGAGAAAAAAATGGAGCTTAGACAGGGAAGCCAGATGGGCCCAAAGTGGCATTGCCTAAGATGTGGCTTCACCAATCTGCCCAGGAGTCCACAGCCCTAACTCTCCCTCTGCAAACATATCACAAAATGGACTCACCAAACACTCTCAGGGAGTTTTGGGAACCTTCCGAAGACCTGCCTGAGCCAACCAATGCTAACCTAATGTAATCCAGGCTCTTCCAACTCGTTCCAAATCAGCCACTTGGAATTCTGTTCAGGCCAGCCAACTGAAATCCTTGAAGCCTAGAATAACAAAAGAAATGCATGGCAATAAACATGATTCAATTAAATTTGACCCATGCCAGTCCAATATTTCCATCTCAACAAATTCCATCAGATTCCAGTTAGTACCCAAACAACTCAATCCAGTATAACCCAACCCATCCAGCCTATCTCAGAGCGATCACCCTAGCCCGTGCTAATCCAATTCAGTCTAATTCATACTGATCTCATGCCAAAATGCTTCCCAGGCCCAAACAATACAGTCCAACCTGTCACAAGCAAATGTCTCTACACATATCTTGAAGATAAAAACACTTTTTTAAAAAGATTTTATTTATTTATTTATTTGAGAGAGAGAGAGAGAGAGAGAGAAAACGCTCGCAGAGTGGGGGGAGGGGCAGAGGGAGAGGGAGAAGCAAGCAGACTCCCCGCTGAGCAGGCAGCCTGACGTGGGGCTCGATCCCAGAACCCTGAGATCATGACCTGAGCTGAAGGCAGATGCTTAATCGGCTGAGCCACCCAGGTGCCCCTAAAAACAATTTTTTTAAGATGAGAAATTAAATCTGAAGAAAATCACCTTATGATGTTTCCAACCATTTGGGTTCCAATAATTCCTTCAAGGTAAGTTTTTTTTTTTTTTTTTTGGTCTATACAGCACACTATTCTCATTCCGGCCTCTACTTGGGAACCCTTCCCTCCCCCTACTCATATCTACTTGTCAATGTCAGTGCTTTGGACAACCCTTGCCTCCGACAAGGATGACTTCCCAGGAGATTTGAGCACATGGTTTCTCTCTCCAGAGGTTCCCTTACATTTACTGAGACCCTTCCTAGCAGAGGGAAAGCTTCTACTATGATGTCCTTTACTGTTAGTGGGAATGGGGCCTTGCCCAGTCACACTGTGAGCTTCTGGAACCAAGGATCAGTGCAACAGTAAACTCTGCAGACGGTATTTGGTGATACATGTAATTTCAATGGTCGTTTCAACCACACACATTTTTTATTCTACATGTCATCTTTGTCTTGAGAATCTCACCCTTTGAAAGGAGGCAGTTCACTCGGACTGCTCTTTCCTTATTCTTGCTTGCTTCCAATTCGTTCCTTACTCTGTAGCTAGATGAAGCTCTAAAAACCTGTCACTCATAGCCTTAAAGTCCTCGGATGGCTCCCCATTTCCCTTGACATAGACCAGACTCCTCAATAGCGCTCCCAAGGTTTCTTAAGACACGTCCTTTACTCCCCCCACAACCTTCGGCTTCCACTATCCTCTGCTCTCCACCCTCCTTGGCCCTTTGCAGGTACTGTCTCCGTTAATGGAGTATCATCTCTACCCCTCCATCCAGTTAGTTTCTTCCCACACTTCAGTTTTTAACTTAAGAATCACTTATTTCAGGAGGACTAGATTGGTTTCCCTGGCAAGCTATCCCCGTAACATCCTACCTTTATCAATTTTATTGCAGTTTCCTGGGTAATGACTTGCTTGCCCCATAGATGTAAATTCCATAATGGTAAGAACCATGTCTGACTTTTTCCTTGACATCTGTGTTCATGGTCAATATTGAATGAATGAATGAATGAATGAATGAATGAACAAGATACTTTGCATTGCCTCAACCTAATTATGACGTCTCCAGGTCATTCATTCACTCATTATCTCATTTATTGTTTTAGCAAAAATTCCTCGAATACATTCCACACACCAGACTCTGCTATGAGCTCCAAGGATCTTGACCCCCTCACCTGTGCTCAGGTCTGCCAGCTTCTGTAAAAGGATCTTCCAGTTCATCCACACACTCCACCGTGTGTAAAGGACCGACTTTGCTCCCAGGCCTGTGCAGACACAGAGGGGAATGCGGGGCTGATTAGCTCAGGCCAGGTGTGTAGGTAGGTTGGGGTCAGGGAAGGCTTCACGGAAAGGAAAACACTCGAAGGCCTCAGAGAATAAGGAGCATTTTGTGAGGCTGCCAAGCGAACGAGAGCATTCTAGGCCAATGGAGAGGCTCCTTTGAAGGCCGGGGCCGTGACACAGGATGGCACTAAGAGAGGGCAGGAAGCAAGTGGCGAGTGGCAGAGCCGAGATTCAAGCCCAGGTTTTCCCCAACCCAAAGAACAGTCTCTTTTCCCTGTGCGCCGATTTTCAGGGAAGCCCTTGACAAAGATCCACCCTCCTGGGCCTTGCAGGGAAGATTTAGAAACCCTGTATCTTGATCTGGGGAGAACTCTCCCTTTACTGAAGCTACTTCTAAGTAAGCAAAGTGAATATCTGAAGCAATTATTCAGATAATTAATGTTAGAAACACTCCCACAAAGTTTTTTTTTCCTTCTCCATTATTACCATATTTCAGGTGTACAGTGGTGGGTTTTTCACTTAAATTATTTGCTTAATTGTCTTGCAGGTGTAGACACATTCTCAGAGGGAAAAGACTGCCAGAGCTGTATGCCCAGACCCCAGCCCCAGGCACCTTGGCACAGAGAGACCTTTGTGAGTGAACCATCTCGTAGAAATCACAGTTATTACTATTGGAGAACATAAGATGTTGGAAAATTGGCCTGTGCACGAGTGCAGAAAATGTGCCCCCCCAGCCCCCCGCCACCTCCAGACCAGGAATTGCCTGTATGGGCAGAGGCACTAAATGAGCTCCCTCGTCATTATTTCAAAAACCGACCTGGTAAGAAATTTGGCCCCTGGAAATACCGCCAGGAGTTCTGAAGTTAATACATTTAGAGAATGTTTAAACATCAGAGATGAAGAGCTCTTCAAACCATCTAAGCAAACCACAAACCCCCTCCTTTTATAGATGGGAATGCCAAGGCCAGAGAAGGGCAGTCCCTCGCCCCGGGTCACACCAGCTGGTCGGAGTCTGACTTTGTCCTCCTTTGGAGGAGAGCCTGCTACTTTCCCTTCATCTGTGCCCTCTTGGTGACTCTGCCCGGCCAGCCCCGGGGACAACGGCATCCAGCAGGGGACAAGTGGGCTCTGATTCTACCTGGCCAGCCACACCTGTCTGCACTTTCCTTTCAATGTCTTCAAGAAATCGGGCATTTCATCTTCATGAGGTTGGTGCTACTATCCCCATTTTATAGATAAGACAGACTGAGGTTCACGAGATTAGGTGACCTTGACAAAGTCTCCAGCTAGGGGTCATAACCCAAGTCTGATGGATTTGAAAGCCTGTGTTACTCATTTTCCCAACAGCAGCCCCCCCTCCCCAATATACCTGATGGCCACAAGCTGGTGGGCAACACAGCAAGATAATGGAGAAGAGACTAGGGGACCAGGGATAGGTTCATAGGACTTCAGGAAAGTTCCTTCCCGTCTCCAGACCTCAGTCTTGCCGAGTTTAGAATGATGCTGTTGGACGAGACACTCATGGCCTAATACAAACCACAGCGTGAGCAATAAACACCAGAGCCACTTCCTGGGGCCCTGTGGCCGCCCTAAGTTGGCTCCTTCCCTGGTTCACTCCCGACACGGGTATTCATTAGGGACCTATTATGGACCCTATGCTCTGAAGCTTTCACATCTGCAAGCTCTATCATTCCTCACGATGCTATTATCCCATTTGTGGGAAGAGAAAATTGAGGCTTAGCACAGTTAAGTGACTTGCCCAGGGCTGGGCACTTAGGCTGTGGCAGATCTGGGACTGGTGTTTGAGTCATGTGACTCCAAATTCGGTGATCTTCCCCCAGGACCGAAAGTCTGTCCAGGCTCACAGCCTGAAGTTGCCACAGGGGTTTCTTGATGGCGCAGGCAGGTAAGCAGACAAGGTAAACTGTGCTGGGGGCGTCAGCAACAGGGCCAGACACACTTTTGCCAGGATGCTTTTCCTCCCCAAGGTCCAAGGTTGGGGTCCAGAACCTTCCCGCTGCCTTTGGGTGACCTCAGTAAATGGGCCAGGCTACCAGTGAAGTCCAGCCAGTGGCCTGCCCTTCAGCTCTTTGCAGTTTGAACTTAGAGTCAGCTGAGGTCCCATAATACCAAAGATGCCGCCAGCCGTGGCCTCAAAGAAATGCCCTCCATGTCCCCACGAAGACCGACCGACGCACGAGGAGCCATTTGCTGCCCGCCCGGCTGAAAGAATGGACATTCTTGAATTCCACCACCAGCGCACAGCACTCCCACACACCCCCTCGTGGGAGAAGCACAGACAAGAGGTGGATTCAGTTCGGGCACAATAAACACACAGAACGCTTAGCCGCCCTGCATCTCCGATCTGATGCTTGGTCCCTGCACCCCGCCTCCCCAGACCAGATCAAGTGTCAAACAGGCCTGGCTGGTTCAGAGTGGAGCCCTGTTTCCTGCAGCACCCTGGTCTCCATGAACTGCAAAGAGGCTGGAGTTCAAATCCGAGTTCCTGGGTACGAGGCCAGCTTGCATTCATGAGCTCCGTAACATTGAGCACATTCCTTGCCCTTGATGGGCCTCTGTTTCTCCAACTGTCGGCTCTGTCCTATCCACCTTGCTGAGGTGCTGGAGGGCCCGCGGGGGGTGATCTGGGTTTAGAGCTCAAGCACTGAGCTTCTCCATACAATGGCGCTTCTTCTTTGGAACCCCTGACGGTCAGGACTCGCAGCGTGTGCCCCATAACCGTGTTGAGTGGATGTTTGTCATTCTCTTTGGCCCCCCAAATCGGACAACCCCCCCACACACATATTAGCTACCCACGAGTCCTGATGGGAGTCAGAGCCCACGCCCACGATACAGGCTAAAAATGACTAGCCCTGACTTCCAGCTCGGTGCACGTGCTCCTTCCTGGCTTGGTCTTCACCACCAGTCGCAGCTGCCTAGATGTGACTCAGGGTCGTTGAGGCAGGAAGTGGGACACTATGTGGCGGGGGGCGGGGTGCAGGGAGAAGTAGTAGGTGCAGCTAATGGAGCTCCTGGGCAGTAGTGGGTGCTTGGCAGGCGGCTGTGGCCGTGAACAGTCCGGTCCCTAAGGCTGGGCACGTGGGCGAGCAGCACGCATCGGCAAAGGCATCCGTGTCTGTGCGTATGCTTCTGCCATTCGATTCCCACTACAGGCCTAGGTCTCTAGCCCTCCTGGACTCTCTGACTCTTTGAATGAACTCCCCTTGTGTTCACATCCCCCGGGATCGTTTGGGTGGCTGACAGCTAAGAACTTTGACTGCTAACCATGCCAACTGACTATTTCCCAAGTTGCTGAAAGCCCTGGATTCTGGTCTTGTCTTTGTCTGTGTGTCCTTGGGCTAACCTCTAATCTCAGAGCCTTCGCTGCCTTCTGGGTAAAATGCAAATTGTAATGCACCCCCCATTGGAGGGCTCGAGAGAGTAAATGAGGCCATGTATGTGACAGCCCGTGGCCTGAGCATGCCACATGAAGAATTCTTCTCCCATGACGAGGATTTGAAGCATGGATCGGGGCCACAAAGGCGGCCATGTCTACCACTACTCCCTGCCGCTCGCTTGCTGAAGCCACTGCCCTCCCTCTCCTTGGCCCCCCAGGCAAACCTCACTCAGGAAGCCTTCCAACCCTGTCTCCTTCTTGTGGCTCCTCTCTACCCTGACCTCTGCTTAGCAGGTGCATGCTTTGTTTCTCTCTAGCCATCTGCCATTTCCCCACCTCCTGCCCTTCATTTCCCAGACCCTACCCAAACTTTTCCCCAAATCTTTCTCCTCTGCTTGCAGTGAGGGCCGTTTCTGAATTCTCCCGGAGGAGTTCAGCAAGAAGCAGGGATGCACCTGAGTCCAAGGGCTCTGACTCCTCCATCTCCAAATCCCAACCTCCAGCCCTGGGGCCTGGCAGGGAGTGAGCTGAAGCAGTCAGCTCTGCAAGCTGGGGACGGTGCAGCTCAGTGCATCTGGTGGTGGGGAAGGCCCGGGACCAACCTCCGTTCGAAAGATGAGAAACACTGTGGAGAGGAAGTGACTTGCCCGAAGCCAGCATTTGCGCACAGGTACTGACCCAGCCCCTAGCGCCAGCCTTCGCACCTAACCGAGCCGGCCCTCTCTTGTAAACACAGCCGCTCTGTATTCCCCCCGCGGGCCAAGGGATTCCAGTGGGACTTGTTTGCTAATAGTTTTTGTGATATTCCAGAACTATTACAACCTTGTTGCTTATTTTGCACAATTTCTTCACTCCATACAAATGTCTATTCTAAAAAAAAATTGAAGAAGAAAAAAAGAAAGAAAAAAAACCCCACTTCGGTGGGGAAGATGCAATTACTGCCTATAGATAATTAGGGGGCTATTTTGGTGCCGAAGCAGGGAACACACTGAGGAAGTTGACAAAGACAAGTCCACAAACAAAGAAGTGACTGGTCTAACTTTCTCTTGAAGCACAAATAATTCACTTTTTTTTCCCCATTCTCTCTAGAAAGTGAAATCAGCCAGCCTAGGGTGACCTCAGGCCTTGGAAGAGGCTGAATCACAGGGCATAGAAGATCCCTTGGACACCCTTGCTGTGCAGGAGAGGAAACTGAGGCCCCACAGGGTAAGGGCCTTGCCTGAAGCCCACACAGCCAGGCAGGGGCAAGGTCTTGAAAAGCCCTCAGTCAGGGCATCACAACTGAAGGAAGGCTCCCACATCACCAGCCCACCATCAGAACCCATTTGGCCACAAATACAGTGGGCCACCACGTGCCCCCTGCCTTTACCCATGACTTTCGGGCTGCCTAGCATGGCCTAACAAACTCCTATTCATCCTTGACAGTCCAAGGCAAATGTCACCTCCTCTGGGAAGACTTTCCTCCTTGGCCCAGTTAAAATGAACTGTGTTTTTCTTCCTGGGTTCCCATTCCACAGACCCTGTGCTTCAGACCCATCACAATGGAGTATACATTGCTGTGTACTTACCTTCCTCTCCTGATAAGCTGTGAGTTGTTAGAAGGGAACACCATGTCCGAGCCCCACTGTAGCCCTAGCACCTGACAGCATCCTTGGCAGAGAGTAGGTTCTTAGTATTTATTTCATGAACAAATGATTTTGGTTTAGCAATCTTGCAGAGTCTCCTTTCATTTTAAAATCCTGGAGTCCGAACGAACGTTTGGCGTATCTACTGTCCCATTTCCCTGCTATCTTAAGGAAATGAGTGAACAAGGGATCGATTTCCTTTTCACCTCTCTGGGATAAAACAGCAGGTTGGCCTTCCTTGTGTGAGAGTCTTGATTTGTGGGCAAGTGCATTTTCCTACCTCAAATTATATTCCAAACACACTTGAAGAACTACCTCTGTAGAGGAATCCCATCAGAATTCCTCTGAAAGGCAAATGTCTCAGCCTTCTCAATGTGCAGTATGGGCTCCGGGCCCCAGCCCAGAGCTGGAAGTCCCTATACCCGATGTGTTCTCTCCTGCTAGTGGGGAGATGCCTTCTTAGAGGCAACCTGGGGAAGGGAGGGAGCCTTGGAACAGATCAGGTGGGCCCATGCCTCATGTGCACCAGCTTTATGGCCCTGAGAGTCTACCTGACCTTTCTGAGCCCCACCTTCCTCTTCTCTGAGATCCATAGCTTCAGGGAGAAAGAAATGAGGGATTCTACATAACGATAATGGCACAGGCTAGCCCTCCATACACAGTAGCTCTGCAAACATTGTCAAATGATAAATCACACTACGCGCATAAGCTGTTATAGTCAAGAGTTTGTATCAGTGGTGCTTTGGTGACAGCAGAGAAATAATAAAAGGGAGACCATCAATCCCAAAAAGAAGAATGTGAATTATAGCATACCCTAAGAAGGGAGGGATGGTGCTTCAAGAGGTAGACTTGAAAATTCAACTATTAGTTAAACTATTTTCTGAAACCCCGTAGATGAGCAGCTGCATCCTCAGGGCATCAGCAGGACTGTCCCCCCTACCCCCGCAAGTCAGGCCTCAGCCACTTTAGGGCATAGTGAGGGGGCACACTTTTCTTTCTTTTTTTTTTTTTTTGAAATCATGGAATCTGAATGATTATATCCACTTCTCTCAGACATATTTACCGATTCTCTGAAACGAGGAACCAGGCAAATTCAAAGCCTGCATAGAATTAAATGAAAGTGTTGCTCAGATTGAAATCTCTGCTAGAAAAAGCTCTGTTGTTCCCTCCAGTCTTGGATTCACAGGCAGTGAACATGACCAGTGTCTTGGTCCATTTCAACCAAGATAACAAAAATGCCACGGCCTGGGCAGCTGATACGCCACAGAAATGGATTTTTTACAATCCTAGAGGCTGGACGTGTAAGATCAGGGTTGCCGGCATGGCTGGGTCCTGGTGAAGGTCTTCTTCCCGGCTGTAGACTGCCCACTTCTTGCCCGTCCTCGCATAAAGACATAAGAGATCTCTCTGGGTCTTTTTCATAAGGGCACTAATCCCATTCATGAGGGCTCCACCCTCATGACATAAACACCTCCCAAAAGCCCCACCTCCTAATGCCATTACACTGGGGGTTAGGGTTTGAACATATGAATGGAGGGGGATGCATACAAATATTCAGACCATAGCAATCAGTGAAAAAAGAAGAGTTTTATGTTATTTGCACGTCATTTTGTTCTTTACTATGTACTTCGTGTAAAATGTTAGGATAGCATCTGACACAACTTAAGCCCTCAGTAAACATTAAGCCATTGTGTTGTTAATGTTCGTACTGAGTTTCAATATACACTGCTGCTGAATTCACGCTAACAAAGCAGAATGTCACTATTGATCATAACTAAGCTATTAAGATCTATCGGACACTCACCCTGTACAAGTCACAGACATTCTCTTGCTTCATCCCTAAAATAACTGTTACACAGATGAGGAAACTAAGACCCGGTGGGATTCGGTTATCCCGAGAGGTGATGCCATTGTGCTGAGCATCTGACATTAGCCTTCATCAGCTCTGGCCCCCTCATGGTCGTTGGATGAGGGACATTAAGTAACAGGCCCACAGTCCCACACCTGGCAAGTGGTGGAGTTGGGGTGAAAGTGAGAACCAGAGGACATGTTGGGATTCCATGGTGTCCTCCCCCCGCCTCCCCCTGCCCTCGCGTGTGAGTTTGCTTGGGCTGCCATAACCAAGTACCATACACTGGGCAGCTGAGGCAGCAGAAATGTATTCTTTCACAGTTCTGGAGGAAGTCCAAAGTGAAGGTGTTGCCAGGGCGGTTTTTCCTGAAGCCTCTCTCTTGAGCTTGTCAACAGCCACCTTCTCTCTCTATCCTCACATGGCCTTTTCTTCATGGACACATCCCTGCTGTGTTTTCTTCTCTTATGAGGATGCCAGAGAACCTGGATTCAGGCCCCACCCTCACAACCTAATTTTATTTATTTATTTATTTTTAATTTATTTTTTAAAGATTTTATTTATTTATTTATCAGAGAGAGAGAGAGAGCACAAGCAGGGGGAGTGGCAGGCAGAGGGAGAAGCAGACTCCCCACTGAGCAGGGAGCCCGATGCAGGACTTGATCCCAGGACTCTGGGATCATGACCTGAGCCCAAGGCAGACACTTAACTGACTGAGCCACCCAGGCATCCCCTTCAAGGCCTAATTTTAACTTTATCACCTCTGTAAAGACCTTATCTCCAAATACAGTCACATTCTGAGATACTAGGTGTTCGGGCTTTAATAGAGCACAGTTTGAAGAGCACAGTTCAGCCCATAGCACCCCTGTCTTCACAATAAAGATGACTGAGCCCAGAATCAAAGCAAAGTGTGTGTGTTGGGAGCAGAATCCAGCCTTCTGGAGCATTGTTCTGTGCTCTTTCCACCACGGGAAAACCACTGAGTTCCATCCCCCGACATCCCCATGCGCTCCTAGGAAACAGCCACATTCCTAGATGCTTCACATGAATTTTCTGCCCTAATCCTCAGGACACCACATCATCGTGCAGCTCCCTCCATGAACAGCTTCGAAAAAGACTGTCCAAAAAGCACACATCTTGTTCTTTATGTAGAACCAAAGAAGGATCTCACCTTAATGAGAATTCAGCCCTGGGTCATCAGAATAATGCAATTTTTCAATTCAGCAAATACTTATGAATGCCTCCCACATGCAGGAGCTGGTCTAGGGGCTGAAGACATATCAGTGAACAAAGCAGACCAAATCCTCACTCTGTGAGACACTTTCTAAAGAGAGACAGACACGAAACACATAGATCTCTTCTATAATAGGTGTTAAGAAGACAATGCAGGGAAAGGTGATAGAGAATGATGAGCAGATGCTATTTTATATAAGGTGTTCAAAGAGACTTTTCAGAAATAGGTATGTTTGAGTCGAGACTGACATGAGAGAGCAGGTCAGGCAAATATATGAGAAAAAAGGCATTTCAAGCAAGTGCAAAGGTCCTGAGGCAGGAACACATTTGTATTCTAAGGACAGCAGGAAGGCAGGATGGCTGGAGGGGAGTGACCTAGGAAGAATCGAAGAAGATGAGCTCAGAATGCTAATAGGGGTATGACAGTGAAAAGCTTTGCAAGCCATTATAAGCCCTCAGCTTACATTTTGAGTAGGTAGAAAAGGAGGACAGTTTGAACTAGAAGGTGACACGATCATCTGACTTATTTTGTTTGTATTTCTTTTATTAGTGGTGAGGTCAAGACTCTGTCCATATGTTTAAAGCCATTAATGTCCTCTTTTCTGTGAATAGTCCAAACACTGCCCATTTTCTTTTTTTTTTAATTTTTTTATTGTTATGTTAATCATCATACA
>NW_027397072.1:12267128-12398741 GCF_003265705.2 Callorhinus ursinus | reverse complement strand
TTGATGCAGTGTTCCATGATTCATTGTTTGTTCATAACACCCAGTGCACCATGCAAAACGTGCCCTCCTCAATACCCATCACCAGGCTAACCCATCCCCCCACCCCCCTACCCTCTAGAACCCTCAGTTTGTTTTTCAGAGTCCATCATCTCTCATGGTTCGTCTCCCCCTCTGACATACTCCCCTTTTCTTCCTCTCCTGTTATCTTCTTCTTTTCCTTTTTTCTTATAATATGTTGCGTTATTTGTTTCAGAAGTACAGATCTGTGATTCAACAGTCTTGCACAATTCACAGCGCTCACCGTAGCACATACCCTCCCCAATGTCTATCACCCAGCCATCCCATCCCTCCCACCCCCAACCACTCCAGTAACACTCAGTTTGTTTCCTGAGATTAAGAATTCCTCATATCAGTGAGGTCATGTGATACATGTCTTTCTCTGATTGACTTATTTCACTCAGCATAACACCCTCCAGTTCCATCCACGTCGTTGCAAATGGCAAGAACTCATTCCTTTTGATGGCTGCATAATATGCCATTGTGTATATATACCATCTCTTCTTTATCTATTCATCTGTTGATGGACATCTTGGCTCTTTCCACAGTTTGGCTATTGTGGACATTGCTGCTATAAACACCGGGGTGCACGTACCCCTTCGGATCCCTACAATTGTATCTTTGGGGTAAATACCCAGTAGTGCAATTGCTGGATCGTAGGGTAGCTCTATTTTCAACTGTTTGAGGAACCTCCATACTGTTTTCCAGAGGGATTGCACCAGCTTGCATTCCCACCAATAGTGTAGGAGGGTTCCCCTTTCTCCACATCCCCGCCAACATCTGTCGTTCCCTGACTTGTTAATTTTAGCCATTCTGACTGGTGTGAGGTGGTATTTCATTGAGGTTTTGATTTGGATTTCCCTGATGCCCAGCAATGTTGAGCACTTTTTCATGTGTCTGTTGGCCATTTGGATGTCTTCTTTGGAAAAATGTCTGTTCATGTCTTCTGCCCATTTCTTGATTGGATGATTTGTTCTTTGGGTGTTGAGTTTGATAAGTTCTTTATCGATTTTGGATACTAGCCCTTTATCGGATATGTCATTTGCAAATATTTTCTCCCATTCTGTTGGTTGTCTTTTGGTTTTGTGGACTGTTCCTTTTGCTGTGCAAAAGCTTTTTATCTTGATGAAATCCCAATAGTTCATTTTTGCCCTTGCTTCCCTTGCCTTTGGCGATGTTTCTAGGAAGAAGTTGCTGCAGCTGAGGTCGAAGAGGTTGCTGCCTGTGTTCTCCTTTAGGATTTTGATGGACTCCTGTCTCACATTTAGGTCTTTCAACCATTTGGAGTCTATTTTTGTGTGTGGTGTAAGGAAATGGTCCAGTTTCATTCTTCTGCATGTGGCTGTCCAATTTTCCCAACACCATTTGTGGAAGAGACTGTCTTTTTTCCATTGG
Source organism: Callorhinus ursinus (assembly GCF_003265705.2). NCBI lineage: Eukaryota > Metazoa > Chordata > Mammalia > Carnivora > Otariidae > Callorhinus > Callorhinus ursinus. The sequence continues at coordinate 12,397,289 of NW_027397072.1, read as the reverse complement.
ACATTCTTTCCTGCTTTGTCAAAGATGAGTTGACCATAGAGTTGAGGGTCCATTTCTGGGCTCTCGATTCTGTTCTATTGATCTATGTGTCTGTTTTTGTGCCAGTACCATACTCTCTTGATGACGACAGCTTTGTAATAGAGCTAGAAGTCCGGAATTGTGATGTCGCCAGCTTGGCTTTTCTTTTTCAACATTCCTCTGGCTATTCGGGGTCTCTTCTGGTTCCATACAAACTTTAGGATTATTTGTTCCATTTCTTTGAAAAAAGTGGGTGGTATTTTGATGGGGATTGCATTGAATGTGTAGATTGCTCTAGGTAGCATTGACATCTTCACAATGTTGGTTCTCCCAATCCATGAGCATGGAACATTTTTCCATTTCTTTGTGTCTTCTTCAATTTCTTTCATGAGTATTTTACAGTTTTCTGAGTACAGATCCTTTGCCTCTTTGGTTAAATTTATTCCTAGGTATCTTATGGTTTTGGGTGCAATTGTAAATGGGATCGACTCCTTGATTTGTCTCTCTTCTGTCTTGTTGTTGGTGTATAGGAATGCCACTGGTTTCTCTGCATTGATTTTATATCCTGCTACTTTACTGAATTCCTGTATGAGTTCTAGCAGTTGTGGGGTGGAGTCTTTTGGGTTTTCCACATACAGTATCATATCAACTGCAAAGAGTGAGAGTTTGAGTTCCTCTTTGCCGATTTGGATGCCTTTGATTTCTTTTTGTTGTCTGATTGCTGTGGCTAGGACTTCTAATACTATGTTGAATAGCAGTGGTGATAGTGGACATGTCTCCCCGACATCTAATAGTAAAACTTACGAGTCTCAGAGACAAAGAGATGCAAAGATGCTCAGCATCATTAGTCATGAGGGGGATGCAAACCCAAACCACAGTAAGATGCCCCTCCATATTCCATGAGGATGGCTATAATAATTTCTTAAAAATGAAAACAAGTGTTGTTGAGGATCTGGAGGAATTGGAGTCCTGGTGCACTGTAGGTGACAAGGTCACAAGGCACAGCTGCTACAGGAAACAGCGTGCTGGTACCTCTGGAAATTCAACGTGGAGTCCCTCGATGACCTAGTATTTGTTGCTCCCTGGTGTCTCCCCTAAAGAATGGGAAATAGGCACTCAAACGAGTACTCAGATGTGAATGTTCATAGCAGCACCACTCAGGACAGCCTAAAGGTGGAAACGACCTGACATTAGAGGGAAAGCTCTCAGCTTTTCCCCATGGAGAATGATATTCACTGTAGGTTTTTCATAGATGGCTTTTATGATATTGAGGTATGTACCCTCTATCCCTAAACTCTGAAGAGTTTTGATCAAGAAAGGATACTGTGCTTTGTCAAATGCTTTTTCTGCATCTATTGAGAGGATCATATGATTCTTGTTCTTTCTTTTGTTAATGTATTGTATCACGTTGATTGATTTGCAGATGTTGAACCATCCTTGCAGCCCAGGGGATAAATCCCACTTGGTCGTGGTGAATAATCCTTTTAATGTACTGTTGGACCTATTGGCTAGGATTTTGGTGAGAATTTTTGCATCCATGTTCATCAAGGATATTGGTCTGTAATTCTCCTCTTTCCTTACATATAAAATGGAGGAAGCCAATAAACAAGTCACGATTACCACTTCTCGGAAAATGCTGCCTCATTGTACATTTCAGCGAACACATGTTGAATAAATGAGTGAGTCATGAGAGACTTGTTCAAAGAAGAGAGAACCCGGTAGCTGACTCTGGCTAAAAGGGGTGGGAGGTGCTCAGGCAGAGGGGTCACCTTGTGCCAGGTGACCTAACAAATCAGCGGAAGTGAGATCATTGGGGTCCATTAGGGACAACCTTCGGCATCACACCATCCCTGACTGCCAACCACAACCACAAAATGTCGCTGCCCCATTGTAACCAGGCAGCTGTTGATAGCTGCTTATTTTTGATCTTCCTTGGAACCCAGACAGGGTTTGCAAGGGGCCGGGATCACGGTGCCAATGCCCCCACCTGCCTCTGGCTTGCTTTGTGATTGTTTTTGGAGCTGTTGTCCGATAGCCGGGAAGTGCATATTTCACACTTGGCTGGAAAGGACAAAAGAACTTAGGGACCCAAACAGAAGTCGGATTGTTATATTGTTCTAAATAAGAATGTGTTGAGTGGTTGCCAAAGATTCAAAAAGGACCAGAATGGATGCACTGTATTTTGCCGCTGGAGAGCACAAATATTATTTTTGGAAGGTGTCCTGTAGCCACACCCTCCACCTCATATCAAGAGATAAAATGTCTCTGTTAATGTGCCCTTGGCGTTGAGAGATGGAGGGATGGAAAGACCATCAGGCCGTGAGCGCCAGCTCAGAGTGGTGGAAGCAGGGCTGGGAGCCCAGGGACCCAGGGCCGAGCCCTACCCACACCGCCCTCTCCCAGGCCTCGCAACTAAGAGCAGAGCATGTCCCCACTGCCGCTGGTGGGTTCTCAGCACTAACCAACAAGGACACCCCGGAAGTGTGCCCAGCATGGCATCCATGGCGGCAACCTGGTCAGGCTGACCCCATAGAGGACAGGGGATCGGTCATGTGGACATGAGCTGGGACGAAAAGATACACACCCCTCGGGGCGCCTGGGTGGCTCAGTCGTTGAGCGTCTGCCTTCGGCTCAGGTCATGATCCCGGGGTCCTGGGATCGAGCCCCGCATCGGGTTCCCTGCTCGGCGGGAAGCCTGCTGCTCCCTCTCCCACTCCCCCTGCTTGTGTGCCCTCTCTCGCTGTGTCTCTCTGTCAAATAAATAAATAAATAAATAAATAAAATCTTAAAAAAAAAAAAGATACACACCCCAATGAGAGGAGAGAGAAGCGGACACTGACGCCCTACAACAGTGAGGCACACAGCATCCGAAACAGTCCTTCCCCTCCTCAGACCCAACTTTTACATCCGGCAGCTCCCCAAAGGGCCGGCCAACTAGGTATCCTGAGGCTCTCGACAGCACCGTGAGGCTATCAAGGCAAGGATTCTAAACTCAGCTTTTCCCTTTTCCCCTCAGAAGACTAAGGCTCCAAGAAGCCATGTCAACCCCACCCCTTGTCCAGGCACCCTTGCACTCCCTTCCTGCCTACCTCCTGGGGATGCAAAGCCCTGCCTCCCAAAGCTCACAGCCTTGTCTGCTGCCTCAGTGGGGGGCAGGAGGCTTTAGGTGATGCAGATGAAGAGGCCCAAGAGAGCCACCACTCAATTCTTACAGGCCTTGTTAGAGGGACCTGTCAACTCCTGCCCAGCTTAAAGATGCCCGGGCTCAGGGAACGGTCCGTTCTTCTCCCTCCCAGCTATCAGGTGTGTGTAGCGCTTCAGGGAAAGAGATAGAAAAGTGACCTTCAATGTGGCTGGGATCCATACCAGGATGCAGCCTACTCCCTTGTCCAGAGAGTGGGCCTTTGTTGACTCAAGATGACCGTAGTTTTTGACCTAAATCCAGCTCTAGTTCCTTGGTGCTGTCCAAAAAGCAGTCAGGGTTACTTGAAATGGATTTTTTTGCCTTCACATCCAAAGATCTAGAGTGCAAATGTGGGCCTCACAGACCTGAGCCCTGGCAGGGCCTGGCACTGTGCCCTGGGCTTTCGAACCATGCTCTGGCTAAATCACAGCCCCGGGAGGCAGAGACGCTTTTGTCCCCATTTAAAAAAGAAACAGAGGTTTAGAAAGAGGTGCATTCTGCCCTCATCACAAGTCAAAAGTGATGTTCATGTATTCAATGTTGGAAACAGGAACATTAAAAACCAAAATCTGCGCATCCCATATTACTCCTTTTTTTTTTTTTTTTTTAATGGACTTTAGTTTTCAGAGCAGAGTTAGGTTCACGGCAAAAGTGAGCAGACCGTACAGAAATCTCCCATATAATCCCTGTCCCGGAGCACATTCCTGCTCCTTTCAGAAGCCCGGGAAAACCCTCCCTACAGCCACTCCCTGTCCTCGGGCGAGGGAGGCCAGTCTTCTGTTCCACAATAGCCAATCTTCCAGATTACTGACATTTTCCATTCCAAGTGATAAGCTTTTCTATTTTTAGCCACCTGTATTGGTAGTATAAGATGGTTTATAAGAATTCCTCACTCCTTTAACGAAGTACGTGCAGCAAGGGGCGCCTGGGTGTCTCAGTCGGTAAAGCGTCTGCTTTCAGCTCAGGTCATGATCCCGGGGTCCTGGGATTGAGCCCCACATCGGGCTCCCTGCTCAGCGGGGAGTCTGCTTCTCCCTCTCCCACTGCTGCTCCCCCTGCTTGTGCTCTCTCACTCTCTCTCTGTCAAATTAATAAATAAAATCTTAAAAAAAAAAAAAAAGTACATGCGTATTAGTGACCTTCAACAGACTTGGATACACTGATGTCCTCTGAAAACACCCGAGCTGTCCGCACCAGTTGCCCCTCACTGACCCTCCCTACTGCTCTTCTGAGGACTGATTCCATCCCCACACCTGGCACCCCTCCCCCCCCAGGCCCCCAACTATGGCTTCTCAGCTCCATCGCTCACTGTGTCCTTAGTTGCTTCGAAACCACCTCCCCCCGGAAGAAATTCTGTTTCCCAGAAGAAACCAGACACTCAACCTGATTCAGTAATTCCCATTTTGCACAGAATCCTATGCCACCAAACGCTGACAGGGCGGCCCCAGGCCGGCACAGATCTGCTGCACGGAAGACTGCATGTATTTTGCAGAAGTTATTTTAGTTGTTACTCAGGTGCATTTTCCGCTTGCTCCCAGGGCGATGGTCTGCCCTAGAGTGGAGAGGTTCCTCCGCCTAACCATCAGGTGAACAGGGGGCAAATTGCCATTCCGGCTAGATAGAAACGTCCGACGATGACGAGCTTGTTGGGCTGGTCCTGGACACAAGAGGGAGGTGAACTCAGGCTCAGATCAGAGAGGCAGAGCTGGGTGCAAAAAGCAGGAAAGCCAACATAAACACGGATCACTTCAGGACAGGTACATCGAGGAAGAAACCAAGGATCAGGAACCCAAGAGGGCCACCTGTAAGTTTCTGGAATTCTCTCTGCTGGGCTCCTTCTCATACAGAGTATTGTTATCAGATTGCCCACCTGTTGTGGCAGAAATGTCATGCCACGCCATGCAAGTGCCCTGTGCAGTCTAATTGCAGGTGGATAGCAATATGGTACCACTTCCAACTGACAGTCTCTAAATATATGCCCAATATTTGGGGCGCCTGGGCAGCTCAGTTGGTTAAGCATCTGACTTGGGCTCAAGTCATGATCCCGGGGGCCAGGTATAGAGCCCTCCATCGGGCTCCCTGCTCAGCGGGTTGCCTGCCTCTCCCTCTCCCTCTGTCCCTCCCCCTACTCATGAGCACTCTCTCTCTCATAAAATCTTTAAAATAAATAAATAATCCGATATTTTCTTAAAGAGGAAGGGGCTGAGCAACGCTTGCAGGAAGGGCAGGAAAAGCAGGCTAGGAGCCATTTCTCAGGCTCTCCTCCATTGAGCCAAACAGCCCAGCTCCGGCCTTACCTTGCATGCCCCATTCAGCAAAACCGAAGTCCTGCTGTTCACCAGAGCTACACTCCTGGTACGGCGATTTGCCTGAGCATACCTCTTAGAGACCGCCCCTCCCAACCTTCATCCCAGCGGGCTTACCCCTTTACTCTGTCTCTTCCCTGAAAGAAGTCCTGGTAAATTTCTCCATCTTATCATATTTCCTGCATTTCAGAGCCCCGTACCTGTAGACTGGCACCCTAAGCAGCTGTTCAACTGTCCCTCCCTTCATCCATCTGTGATTGTGGCAGCCAGGTGCAAAAGACTGGTGATCTCTTAAAGGTAACAATTCAGTACCACACACACACACACACACACAGCTCTTTCTAGAATATATTCCCAAATGTTTGAAATGAACGAGCTCTCTAAAAGTTTTTAATCCAATTTCCAGGTAAACAGCAGAAGACACAGAATCTCCAAAAGGTCAAGAAACTGTTCAAGGACACACCCAGGAAATAGCAAGCTGGAAGGTAAGACTTCGTCTGCCTCGGTTGCAAGTCCCTGCTGTCCCACAGTGTTGCTGGCGTGTCTCATGGCATAGGGGGGCATGGGAGAGCTACTGGCACATCAGCATTCCCTGTGCCTAGTGCAGAGGAAGTCATCTCAGTCGTGCCTGGGGGATTGAATGAGCCGGGGAGTGACACAGGAAGGTCTGGGTCTCAAAGAAAGATCTGGCTAAAAAAGCAGGACCAGGGCAGCAGGGTATGGCTAAGGAGGCTAAAGGCTGAAGACTGGAACCCATTCAGTCCCTCCTCCCCCCGGTCCCACCTAGACCTTCCTGGTGCTGGGTCCAGCTGGGGCTTGTGGGCACCGGTCATGTGGCCCCGGCTCTGAGACCCAGACAGCAGGAGGCGGGCAGGGCCTGGACGCCTGAGCACACCCAAGAGGAAAGCCTGTAAAGAAGTGTATTTTCGTTTAAAACAGGAAAGAGTGTAATAAGCATTAGTAAATGGAATGAGGAAGAAACCATGAGGCCCCCATCCTCAGAGGCAGGGGAGCAGGAGAATGTAGTGGGAGGGATACGGCAAGGAGGTTGAATCAGAGAACATCCAAGGTCTTCTCCTGCTCTGAGATTCCACAGCCCCTAGAGGAGGGGGCAGGTGGCGCTGGTACCTGAGCTGCCCTGGTTGCCATGGTGTCCTGGCCCAGGGAACCCAGCCTTGCAGGGGGAAGGAAAATAAACTTTTCAGAGAATCATTGTCCCCGGAACTAAGCTAGGGCTACCTTCACATGCTGATCTCACTGAGGTGCTACCATAGCGCTATGAAATGGGCACTTTGGGCCCCTGTCTTCCCATGGAGAATGTGAGGTTGAAAGACCTTGAGAAGGCTGCCCTCGCATCTGAAGCCAGCGAGGCTCAGAGTCAGGATTCAAACCCAGGCCACCCGAGTCTACGGCTCGTGCACTTGCTGCCAGGGCCGACCGCCGCACGATGGCTCAGCGTCAGCCTCCATGGATGTCTGCGAGCTCCATCAGAAGTCATGACTTGAGGAATTGGAAACTGAGTCATCCGTGTTGGCAACAGGACCTGATTAACCCTGGACTAATTTTAGATTTCCTCACAATCGCTCGTCTGAATACAGAACGGCTCCTAAGGGTGATGTTGGCAAATGCTTTGTTTTTGTTTGATTTGACCAGAAAAAAGGAGGACAGCAAAGGAGATGAGGTCATGGGTCTATTACCACCCACTCACCATTCTGCTCCTTTGAAGGGTTTCAGGAAACCCTGAGAGGGGACAGCGCCAAGAATCTCCATGAGTTTTTCCAGCTGGTGTTCAAGGGTCTAAGGAGAACAGAGCCAGCCTGCCTGGGCTCTCTGATGTCTCCAAAGTGTACTGTGCACAGCTGTGTGCTCCAGGGGCAGTGGCGGGCAGGCAAGAGAGAGCAGGGAGCAGTCCCTCAGGGACCGACGCAAACACACCTGCACACAGCGTGCTGCCAACACAGTGCCTAGCGCCCGCTACGAATTTCATATTACAGATGGACATTTGAAAATAATCGTAGCAACGTCATCTGGAATATTGAGATTTTATTTTATTATTATGAATATTTTTTTAAGTAGGCTCCATGTGTGGAACCCAACGCGGGGCTTGAACTCACAACCCTAGGATTAAGACCTGAGCTGAGATCAAGAGTCGGACGCTGAACCAACTGAGCTACCCAGGTGCCCCTCAAATATTGAGATCTCAAAAGCAAGGTCCAGGTCGATTGTCATTACGTAAATCATTGTGTCACCACAAAATAATAGTTGTGTTCATCGCGTGTCTACTCTGCAGACATACTACACATTTTCTGTCTACTCTGAGATTTGACAGGTTGTTCAGGGTGCTCCTCGGCTTTTAAGCAACAAGTGCAAAGCCTTGCCGCACCCGGCTGCTTATGAATCCACCCTAGTTTTGCCTCATAGGATTTGTGTGACCTTGAGTGAGTCCTCCCCTCCCTCAGCCTTCCTCTCTTCATCGATAAAAAGGGGAGAAATACTGCCCGGGGGCTGTCGTGGGGAGGAAGTGAGCAACGTGTGCGGATATCCTAGCACAGGGCGGGTCACCAGGGGTGCTCACACAAAGGCAGGTGAGATGCCTAAAGACTCCAACCCTGCAAGTCCTTCTCTCCTCTAATTTCCAAATGCTTTTCTTATGAGAAGTATTAAAACCCATGCAAAGGAAATCACATTGAGATACTGAGCAAAGTGCCTTGTAGAAAAGAACAACCACAGAAGAAACCTGTGCTGTCTTGGGAATTACAAGCCCTGGGGGCCACCTGGTCTGAACAAGCCTCCAGAGACACCTGCAGCCAGACAGGAGCAGGAAGAGAGGGAGGAGGCAAGCTCACCCTGAAAAGAGGGAGCATCGGGAAAACCTGCTCCCACTTTAACCCACCACAAGAGCTCACCGCTGTTACCCTGTCTTCCAGTTGAGGAGCCGAGGCTTGGAGGGGCTTGGCCCCAGGCACGAGGGCCTGCAGAGGACACGTGGGGGAACTGTGCATCTGCCTGGGCTTGACCTCCCCCCACTGGCCAGGCAGCCTTAGGAGCGCAGGTTCGGATGAAAGAGATTTCAAGGGCTCCCACCTTCCAGTATTTTCCACAGGCCTTCCTGGAGAAGGAGACGAGCTAGCTAACCCTGTGCCCTCCCCTCTGCCTGTGAGTAGTCTGGGGTGAGCTCACTTAGAGGTCCAAGGACATCGGAACCAGAACGGTCTACAGAGACCATCACATCCAACCGTCTCATTTCTAGAGTTGGGGAAACTGAGGCCCAGGGTGCGAGGCATCTGCGAAAGAACATGTGATCATGAAACCGAAACATCCAGAGTCCTGGTATTGCCCTGGGGCCGGAGAGCCCCCAGCCACCAAATAGAGAGGGTGGAGGAGGGAGGTGATGCCGTGAGAAGTGCAGAGGCTCAGCATCCTTCCAGGGCTCACCTGTAATGCACATGGTGGGGTTCAGGAAGCTCCAGTGCCCTTCCTCCAGCCTTGTTAGGCCAAATCCTCCTTCCTACCCCCTCAGCACCCCCTCCAAAACAGAAAGAACCAAAGCCACCTCTCAGGAGCACACTGCACAGGTGCCACCTCCTCATTCTTCCCCGGCCTTTGATTGATTAGAGGAAAGATAACATTCCAGGGGGCTGGTGTGGGGAGGCCCAGGAGGTACAGATCAAGGCACCCAGCCCGCCACCCCCACCTGGTCTGGGCTTGTTCTCTCAGCTGTCTGTCCATCATGGCTCCAGGCACTCCTGCCCCCATCCCCCGGAATGCTAGGAATCCCCTCCCAAACTCGAGGCTCTCCTCTCCCCAGAACCTCCCCCTCCCCCCCCCCAGGCATCCATCAGCTCCAGCCTTTCAGGAATGTGCTCCCTCCTGGCACCACCAGGGCCAGGAGCAGTCGGCTAATCCTAGGCACATTCATCACTCACGTGTGGCTCAGGGGGGACCCCGCAGCAGGCCGGAGGAGGCTCCCGCCCTGACCTGCCAATTTGGCCAGGACGGATGGGTGGATGGAAGGACAGCCACAGCCTGGAGGGGCGGGAAGGTGGCCGGGCAGGACATGCCCCAAAGATGAAGCAAGAGAACTGCTGTTCTCGGCATCCTGGCAAAGCCTCTCTACTTCCAGAAATCCTGACATTCAGGAAGCTCAGCTTATTTGATGGTGAGGAGGGTGGAGAACGTTGATGACTTTTACTGTTCTTGGGCAATAGATAAGGTGGGCCCGGGGGACCGCGCAACGGCGCTTCAGAGAATGGCAAAGGCAGCCCTAGCTCCTGCCACTGCATCCCCACAGCTGCCCACGAGGCGGGAGGGTCCCGGGTTCCTCCCTGAGAAGCCCTGCGTCTCAGGGCCCCCGGCCTCACACAGGCCGTGCCCGGTGCCTCCCGCCCTGCTCCACGGGGCAGACACTTGGGCTGTCCGTGCCCTCTTCCCTCGGGCTTCCCGCGGCCCCTCTCTCCTACCCTCTGCACTCTTCCCAATGACCTGCCATTGTCCTAGTACCTGCGTGTCTTCCAAGCTGCGTGAGAGCCCCATGATGAGAAGAACTGCGCAAACATGAACAGCAAGACAGCCCCAAACCTGCCATCTCCTAGCTCCTGTGTGGCCCTAGCTGTGTACTGAAACTCTGAGCCTCTGCTTCCCTTTTTTTTGTAAAATAGCTGTAAATAGGAGTAAAGACCTGCCAGCAATACCATCCAAAACTTCTATCCCAAGTACCCCATTCGGAGAGAAGCTTAGACGTCCGCAGAAACAACTGAGTGTTTCTCACTCCTAAACCCTTGGGCTGCACAGGGCTTGTTTCCTCATCCAGGACCCGAGCGTTGGAACATCTCACGTCTTTATGCCTATGGACATCTTGAAGCTAGAGCCTAGAGAAATCCATACTATTCAGTCTTCACCCTGGACATCTTTGCTTTAATTAATCAATTCAACAAATGTTACCGAGTATCTCTATGTGTTGGACATTGTGCTGGGGATTTAGAACACTACAGAACACTACAGTGAGCCAGTTCCCTTTCTCAAGGAGGCAGATTCATGGACAGACAGATACTGAACAGTGGAAAAAACCTATGAGAGGTGAGCAGTGAGCCCTGGGAAAGGCACGCAACCCGGATGGATGCAGGAGGGAGGTATGCAAGGAGGGCTTCCTGGAGGAAGGTGCATCTAGGGGAACACTGGGGGATAAATAAGAGTTAGCCAGGCAAATGGGAGCCAATGAGAGGGAACACAGAGCCCCAGCAAAACTTCCATCACTCAAGACACATGGAGCAGAGCACCAGGCCCCATGACAAGCCTGCGCCCCATGGGCTGCATTTCCAGGGAGCTCTCCCAGCCCTCTAGCTTAGAGGGAGCCCCATGGCTGGGAGACAACTCTCACCGTAAATCGTCCAGCCTCGAGAGGAATGCAGGAAGGGTGGAGGGCACACAGCCTTCAGCTGGGGTAATTTTAGATGCATTGTCATCCCTGCCTCGGGCCACCTCTCAGCCAGGTCCTGCCTGAGCTGGGAAGGGCTCCTGGTTCTCGGGACCTTGAGAGGATGTGGGTTTTGGAGGGAGGCCAGGCCAGCAGGATGGGAGGCCAGGCCCAGTCAGGGCCCTTCCTCCGTGGGGGCCGGACATAGGCCGGGAGTTTGCCACCTAAGGCCTTGCTCTGTGCAGGCACCGATGCATCCCTGGTCAATGTCAGGAATGCTAAGGAGCCCCCACTGACTGATAAGGTGCCCCGAAAAGGAAAACAAAGCAGATAAAAGGCGATTTGTTTGGTTGTGGAGGGATCCTGAGGCTAAGAAATAGCAGCAAAGTGGGAGAGGTGGGCATGGCTTGGTGCAAAGGCATGGCACTCAGAGCACCTGCTGGCTTCCAGGTTTTTCCGGGCACCGGTTGCACGAGCTTGGACAAGTCAGCAAGACCCTCTGTGCCTCCGCTCCCCCATCTGTGAAATGAGCTCAGTAATAGTAGAGGGGAAAATAAGTAGCATCTCTCCACTAGGGTGTGAAAAAAAATGAGTTCATCCATGTAAAGGGATTATCAGAATGTCAGAAGATCAAGTCAGTGCTCCATAAATGTTAGCCATGATGAATTTCTTATTAAAGAGCCACAAAGCTGGATCCAGATCCCCAGCTCTGGTCTCAGTTCTAATCCCTTCCTCTCTCCTGGCCTATGTTTCACCATTTTTCTCCTAAAATGAAAGGTTTTGAATAAAATCAGAGGTTCCTCTCCAGGTACAGGGAGAGAAGACATGCCCCTCAGGGTAGAGGGTGATTTCTCAGACTACAAAGTTCTAGGCTGTTCGGTCATCCCCTAGAGACTCTGATATGCCCCCTTGGGGCACAGGCACCTGCCGGGGTCATCGCACATGGACACAGAGAAAAACAAAAATGCTGGGGAGTCTCCGAGGTGATCTGGGAGAGCCCCATGGGTGGGAGCATTCATTCAGAGGAAAGAAGATCAGATGGGGCATTATGGAAACCAGCACGGAGGTTCCTCAAAAAATTAAAAATAGAACCATATACGATCCAGCAATTTCACTGCAGGGTATACATCCAAAGGAACCAAAATCAGGATCTCAGTGAGGCATCTGCACTCCCGTATTCATTGCAGCATTATTCACTAAAGCCGAAACATGGAAATAAGCTAAGTGTCCAGCAACAGATGAATGGATGAAGAAAACGCACACGCACGCATGCATGCACACACACACACACACACACACACACAAAATGGCATATTATTCGGTCATAAAAAAGAAGGAAATCCTGCCATTGGCAACCTCAGGGATGAACCCAGAGGTCATGAACTGAGATAAGCCAGACAGAGATAGACAAATACCATATGGTATCACTTAGATGTGGAATCTTAAAAAACCGAGCTGATTTCATAACTGTGAGTAGAATGGTGGTTGCCAGGGGCTGGAGGGTAGAGGTGGGGGAATAGAGAGAGATTGGTCAAAGGGCCCAAACTTCCAGTTATAAGAAGAGTGAGTTGTGAGGGTCTAGTGGACGTACAAGGACTATAGTTGACAATGCTCTGTGGCATACTGGGAATTTTAGGTCTAAGTATTCTCACCACACACCGAATAGAGCCAACTACATAAGGTGATGGACACATTAGTTATCTTCTTTATTTTTAAAGAAAGGTTTATTTGTTTAAGAGAGAGAGAGAGAGCAGGGAAGGGGCAGAGGAAGAGGGAAAGAGAGTCTCAAGCAGACTCCACACTGAGCTCAGAGCCCAGTGTGGGGCTCGAGCCCAGGACCCTGAGATCATGACCTGAGCCAAAATCAAGAGTCAGATGCTTAACCAACTGAGCCAACCAGGTGCCCTGTGTTAGTTATCTTGATGGTGGTAATAATTTCTTGATATATATGAGTGTGTGTCATAGCATCACGTTGTACCCTTTAAATATACACAAATAGATTTGTCAACTATTCTTCAGTAAAACTGGACAAAAATAAACACCCATGTCCCCACCCTGAAGAAAAAGAAAAAGGACAGGAGAGAAGAGACCTGAGTTCTAGAATGTTCTGTGACTGTTTTACAGAGTGGATCTAGACAAGTTCATTTGCAAAGCCTCAGTGTTCTCATCCTTGAGTAGAGGGATAAAGCACCACCTCTCACAGTGAGATGATCATAGATGATTGGACCCTGCGGAGCACTGCACAAGAGAGAGCTCACCCTGGCTCCAGGCCTTTGTAAAGACTGCCTCCTCTGTTGTCCCTCCATCTTTTTCATCTTTATGACCCTGAAACAGTCTTGCAGTTCACTCAGGTGTCCTCTCCTCTGGGGTGCCTCTCCTGATCCCTGACCCTTGCAGTGGAAAGTCTCTCTTGAAGGTGGGGACTCTTCTGTGAACATATAGACTCTTCTTATGTGTGGGAGGAACCTCTTTTCTAGATGCAGGCTTCTAACTCATTATTTTCAAGCCCTGTCTTATGGTTAGGCATTCAGAAAATAAAGGGCGTTATATGTTTCATTACTAGGATGTGTCTCTCCTGAGAGACATGTGCTCAATCAATCAGCAATAGGCACAAATACAGTTTAGGTAAAGAGGCAAATGGGCTCCAGTTCTGAATAATGAAGAGTAAATAAAGTCTACTCTGTCTCTCCCACTGAACACAAATAAGAAATCTGGACAGAATGTATAGAAACATTATACTAGGAGACTCCAAAACTCCTCTCAGTAATAATAGATAGAACTAATAAACAGAAAATCGGCAAGAATATTGAAAAACTGAACCGGACATCAACTAGGTGGATCTACATGACATTTATAGAACATTTCACCCAACAGCAGAATACACATTCCTTTCAAGTGTACATGGGACACCTACCAAGATACAATTTACCCTGGGTCATTAAACAGGAATCTTAACAAATTTAAGAGAACTAGAATTATGCTGGCATCTTCTCTGATCGTAATGAAATTAATTAGAAGTCAATAACAGAAAGATAAGTGGAAAATCTCTAATCACTTGGAAATTGAACAGTATACTTCCAAATAATCCATGGTCAATGAGGAAGTATCAAGGGAGATTAGAAAATATTTTGAATTGAACATAAATTAAAATGCAGAATATCAAAATTTGTACTAAGCAGCTAAAGCAGCACTTAGAGGAAAATTTATAGCATTAAACATTTACATGACAGAAAAAGAAAAATCTCAAATCAAATATCTAAACCTCCACCTTAGGAAACAAGAAAAAGAAGAGCAAAATAAACTTAAGCAGAAGAAAGAATATAATGAAGAACAAAAGTCAACAGACTCAATGGAATTAAAACATAAAGTAATAAGAAAATCAGTTAAAATAAGCTGGGTCTTGAAAAGATCATCAAAATTCATAATCCTCTACAAAGACTGATAAGGGACATGAAAGAGAAAGCACGAACTATCAAAATCAGGAATAAAGGAAGGAAAAGCACTGGGACACCACAGACATGTAAAAGATAATAAAGAAATAGTATGGATAACTCTAGACACATAAATCTGCCAACTTAGATGAAATGGACCAATATTTCGAAAAACACAAATTACAAAACTTACCCAAGATGAAATAAATAACCTCAACAGTTCTATAACTACTAAAGAAATATATTTTATAGTTATAAAAAAGAACTTTCCGGGCTAGATAATTTCACTGTCAATTTCTACAAAGTAGTTAAAGACGAAATGACATCAATTCTATAGACTGTTGCAGAAAATAAGAGGAAACATGCCCCAATCATTTTATGAAGCCAGGATTACCCTCATATCAAAACCAGGAAAAGAAAATATACCACAGAAAGCTAGAGATCAATATCTCTCATGAACACAGAGGTAAAAGTCCTCAACAAAGTATTTATAATTACAATATTTACAGAATCCAGCAATATTTTTAAAAGAGTATACACAACAACCAAATGTATTTATTCCAGAAATGAAAGGCTGGTTTGATATTCAAACACTGATCAATGTAATCTACCATGGGGCACCTGGGTGGCTCAGTAGGTTAAGCGTCTGCCTTCAGCGCAGGTCATGATCCCAGCCTCCTGGGCTTGAGCCCCACATCGGGCTCCCTTCTCAGTGGGGAGTCTGCCTCTCCCTCTCCATCCGCCTCTCCCCCAGCTCATGATCTCCCTCACTCTCTCTCTCTCTCTCAAATAAATAAATAAAATCTTTAAAAAAAATGTAATCTACCATGTTAACATTTGAAAGAAGAAACACCCCATGATCATATCAATTGATGAAGAAAAAGAATTTGACAAAATTCAACATCCATTCATTTAAAAACACCTAGCAAACTAAAAATAGAAGGAAATTTCCTCAGTCTATTAAAGGACATCCACCAAAAGGTAAACATTATTTGAATCTTAAAGGACAGGGACCACAGCAAGTTGGCGCTATGGAGGACACCCAGGGGTGGGGTGACACATAGATGATATACTATTATCTCCATGTCACAGTTAAGGAAATTAAAACGGGTTGGAGAGCTCAAGAAACAGGAGGCCTCATGATGTCAGCGAGAGAGAATGCCCACAGAAGAAGTGCTCTGGCTGGGCCCCAGAAACCCTCAGAGAGGACATGCCTCCTAGTGCCAGGGGCTTCATAGGCACTGTGTCATCCAGTCCTTGCGACCAGCCAGTGAGGACGGTGTGACTAGGAGGAGTTGTGACCTCCAATTTATAGACACGGAAATTGTAGCTCAGCGTGGTCATCTGGGGTACGTGCTAAAGTTCTACTGCTGATACACAGCAGAGCTCGGATTTGAGGTTCTGTCTGACTGCTAAGGGCATGCCTATTTCCTCTACAAATTGGTGACTAGACTGACTACATATAGAATCCTCCAGAGGCCTTTTTAGAAATGTAGAGTCCAGAGCCTCATTATAGACCTTCTAAGAGAGAATCTCCAGAAATGAGACCTAAAAAGCTACACTTTTTACAATCCCAGGCGATTCTGAGGTGCCTGGCAGTTTTATAAAGACCCAAGGCATAAGAGCCACTGTCCTTGGGGCTACTTTCCCTCTTGGCCAATTCATATCTACATCCCAGAATCAAAGCCCAGAACTGCTTTGTTGCTAGTCATGGAATAAAGGTCCCACCAGCTTTGCCATGCAGGCCATAGTCTGGGGTCAGGAGAACAAGTCCAGCATTTATTAGCTATGCAAAGCCATTTTATTCTCTAAGTCTTGGTTACTAGGTCTGTAAAAAAAAGCAAGGTAGTATTGCTCTTGCGTAGTTGTAAGGATCAAATATAGGGATGCGAAGATCCTTTGTGTGATCTCCATACAAGGCAATTATTCATCACACATGTGATTCACACATTTTATTCAGCGCCCCACCACACCAGGCATTGTGTGAACACTGACCTACAGAGATGATCAAGACACAGTCCCTGACTTCAGGCTCTTGATGAGCAGACATCTGTCCTCCGCGGAGGATCCGGGAACCCAGGCTCCTTCCATCTTGGGACTCACTTTCAACACTGAGCCCCCAGGGTTGTCAGCTTAGGGAAAGAGCACATAGGACTTTTGTTTCATTTGTTTTGTTTTGTTGTAATGGCCAGGACTGGAAGGATCACTGACAGTCTATCCTGTGGCACTGCTTAGCTGCAAGGGAGGCAGAGAAATGCCTGGCTGTGTGTCCAGAGAGAAAAGGGAGCTGTGACCGCCAGTCTTGGGGAGACAGGATGAGACTCGGGAGAGATGCCATTCAGACACCATTCAGCCACTTTCTGCTAGTATCTTCTTGGCTCTCCCCGGGTCGCCGTACGTTGACTCACCCTTGTACACTTTTCAAATACCCTGGCACTCATTTATTTTGTCCTTAAGGGGATTGGTGTAATGAAATCAAGCCCAACGACACGGCAGAAAGGGAATCATTTGCATTTTCATACAGGAAGAAGAGGAGGTACATTTCCCGCGGGGCAGGAAAGTATTCTCTGATCAGCTGGGTGCTTCTCTGAGGGGACACCTCCCCAGCACTCCGGGCCATGTGGTTCTTGGGGGAGCTGAGGACATACCAGTGAAGCACCAGGAGCAGAAGACCTCCTGCATACCCTGCCCTCTCCCATCCATTCCCTCCATCTTTACCAAACGTCTTTGTCGCAGATGGGTCCAAGGGATCCAAGTGTGAGAAGGGGCAACACTGATCCCCTGAGAGAGAGAGAGGAAATCTCTGCCCTCTAACTCTTCCCTTGAAGGGCTCCTGTTGTCTTCTTCTCAGCCACAGACAAGAGACTGTGGGACTGAGCTGAGCCACGCAGGGCATCAAAGATAAGGTGATTATGAGATTGGACTTTTGAGTCACTTGAATTTGAATTTGCTCCCCAGCTCTATCACTTCCTAGGTGGAGACTTTGAACAATTAATTTAAACTCTGTAAGCCTTAGTTTCTTTATCCGCAAAATGGGTCTAATACCTTCCCCATTTATTACTGTAAGGTTCAAATAAGAAGCTATGTGAAGGCGCCAGCACCTTTAGTACTGTTCCTACTGTGGCCTCTCTCTTGCAAATGTTGTGTTTATTCCTCTGTTCATTTCTTCATGTACTCATTCACTCACTCGCTCATTTCTCAGCAGAGTTCCCAAACACTGACCTTGGGCTAGGCCATATGAGGAACTCCCTCCCAGAGTTAACAAGGGAGCACACACCTGAAGCAATCGTTACAACATGGAGTGATAAGACTCGTAGGGGGAGGGAGGTTGAGATCTCTGCCTGGGGAGGCAAAAGAAGAGGGGTCTTTTGATCATCTTTAAGCATGACTAGCTCACCAGGTCGGCAAGCTGCTGGCAGGGCATTCCTGGGCGAAAGAACAGCAAGGGCAAAAATACAGAAACATTGAAAGTGTGTGGGGTGTTTGAGAAACAGGAAATGTCCCCTTGTGGTGGGGACACAGACAGTGTGGGGAATGAGGCAGGAGATGAGGTGTTCTGGGACTACAGGGAGCCAGATCCCTCCGGGGACCATGTGCTCCATGCTAGGTACTTAGAACCCGAACTGAAGCCATGAGCATCGCTGAATGGTGTGAGGCAGGGGTGTTTCAGTAAGATCATCATGCAGCCAGAGGGGACACCAGTGCCTAGAAGACAAGCCTGGAGGACAAAGGACTCTTTAGGGGTCCCTCATTTCAAGATAGCACAGGGGAATGCTGTGGCATTGGGGATGAAGAGGCACTGAGAGGAACCATATCTCAAGTCAGAGCTATTTTGTCTTTGGTGGCCCCCAAAAGTTTCAGCATTAGCTCCTCGGGGAAAATAAGCAACCATGAGATGCTACTCAGAGATCATCCATCACCTGACTGGGGTCCCATGATCTCCCTTGACTAAGGCCACTGGTGAAAGTGCACTTGGAACCCCATAGTGCTTCTTGAATTTCACACCTTGCATGGTTTTGTGGGACTCAGTTCCCTCCAGGAAAATCATGAAGCAATACTTATAACCAAGACGTAAGATCTCAGACTACAAATCATCCTTGTCCATAAGAATTTACCATTCCTTTACTTCCACCGAGAGGGCCCAGGGTGCTGTGTTGGGAATGATGGGTAAGAATGAATCCTCACCACATCAAGGGGGGCAGCGAACAGAGGTGTTTTTGTGTCAAACCCAACCCCCCATCAACTCTCTGCTCTCAAGAGCCACAGGACCTTAGATCCCCTGGTCTCAGTCTCCAGTTGTGAAAAATGGGGAATTATAATACCTATTTCATGGTTCCATTTAGTCACGCCTAGCTCATGGCCTGATATGTAGCAAATGCTCAGTAATTCTTGTGGCACTGTGACAATGGGCTCTCTTGGCCATAAAGGGCTTTCTCTATGTGACTTGACCAGGGATGATCAGAGGGCAAGTAGACTGCTCCTCAGGGAAGATGGACACATGCAAGTAACCAACTTCTTTTGTGTCCATGTGCAAGGAGCCCCCTGGTTCAGAGGGTTCTTCCAAGCTCTCAGACTGAGGCTAAGGGACAAGCCCCACTAAGGGACTAGCCCTTTACGGGACAACACCTCAGACTGAGGCTAAGGGACAAGTCCCCGAAAGCACCAGACCCTCACAGAGCTGCCTCCTGCCTTCCTGGAGAAGTTTCGATCCAACACCCACCTTCTGGGGAGCAACTTCCCTCCTCCTTCTGGGAAACGAAAAAGCAGCCAGATGCATGCTTTAAAAATAAACTCCGCAAGAGAAAGAAGAAGAATATCATGTGTTTGCTCCCAAGCTGGTCTGAAATATTTGAAATGCGGAGAGACTCAAAACTGTCAGGAATCAGCAGCACTCTTAGGTTTGTTTCAACATTTGGGGTGAGAAACAAAGGGATTCGAATCTGCTCTTTAAAGCTTCTACACAGCATCTGGGATTGCCATAACAATAGGCATGTTTCTCCACCAAAAGAGAAAGTCAGATCAGGCTCCACAGATAGTAACAGGACCACTAATTTGCGCCCATCAGCAAAGCCAATGAGATCGCACAGAGGAGGCTGCCATATGATTTAAACGGCTGTGAGAGAATTTGCCCTGTGGTCAAATGAAAAGAGATTTTTTAAAAAACACATATATCTTAGAGGTTTAGATCAAACACTCCCGGAGCCAGACGGCTCAAGTCTGATAGCCGCCCGCACCGCCGCCCCCTCCCCCGCCAACCACCGCTTCTGTGCGACCTTGGGCAAGTGATTTAACCTCACTGGGCCTCTGCAGGCTTCAGTGAAATTAAATGAGCAATTATTTGTAAAGTATAATGTCTGGTTTATAGTAAGTGCTTGGAAAATAATAAATAAGACTAAAATTAAAGGTGGAAAACGGCCAGCCTTTTGAGGTGTTGTCTTGCATTCACCGGGTTCTTTACATTTCAGTCTCACCAGATCATGAGTGTAGATTAACCCTGAAGATTTCTCAAGGCCATGATGAAGGTGCTATGGATGGAGGCTCTAGCTCAATCTTCACTCCTCCGGGTCTTACGCGATGATACACATTGGTTCTGATCAAGCAGGTTTTATAATCAGACAAGCTCAGGAACCACTAATGCACACTGAATTCCTTCCTGATGAATAGGAATAACAGGGTTTGACCGGCTGCTTTCTTTGGTGTCAGGATTTTCTTTATCCCTTCTCTCATCCAAGTGTCCAATACCAAAACAGGAGGGACTTTCTTGCATAAAACCTCCCTTAGGAGATGCAGGGCAGGGGTTGCTGGGGAAATCAAGAGAAGCTTGTCCTGGGGGTTTTATCACACCCCCCGAACTCCATTCAGATAAAACCACATGAGAGAGGCTCCAAATCACCCCAGATAGGTCAGGCAGGAAAGAATAGCGGAAAGAAATTAACAAGCTCGGGTAAGAAGCTTTTTGAGATTTTGCGGGGGGGGGGGTGTCATTATTTATTTATTTATTTTGAGAGAGAGCGAGCGTAAGTTGAGGGAGGGGCAGGTCAGGGAGAGAGAGAATCCCACGCAGACTCCACGCTGAGTGTGGAGCCTGACTCGGGGTTCCATCTCCCCACCCTGAGATCACCACTGGTGCCAAAACCAAGTGTCAGATGCCCCCCAACCAACTGAGCCACCCAGGGCACCCCAGCTTTTTGGGTTTTAAATGTATTTTTGAAGGCATTCTCAAAAGGAAGATGCAAATCCCGGCCAGAGCTGGTTGGAAAAGATAGAGATCTTTGGGGCTTTGGCTCTCTGAGCGGCACCAGGCAGAGGCCGGCCTCCAGAGCTATAACCGGGCTGTTTGGAGACGCGTGGCCTGGCCATGCTCCTGTCTTTAGTCCCCTGACAGGGACAGTTTCCCGTCTGTAAAATGGAGACCCCGATAGTGCCCCTCTTACAACAACACACATAGAGCGGCTGCAGAGGCTGGCAGATGAAAGTCATATGGAGAACGAGGTCACAGTCACACAGATGGTGCTTGGAACCAGGCCACGTGGACAGGCCGGCCCCTCCAACTGACAGACAGGGACTGTGTCCCTCCTGCACACTAGGAAAGGGATGAGTGAGGGAGGCAACCTAGTCCCTGGTGACAGCCGAGCTGAGCTTCCTCTCTAGAAAGCAGGGATGCTGGGCAGCTTGCATGTCTCCCAAGCTGTGTGGGACCTGGTGCAGCAGTTTATTTGTGCAAATTACACAGACACGCTGTCTCGTGAGATTAGGGCTCATGTGTTATTTTCCTTTTTTAAAAAAAGATTTTATTTATTTATTTGACACAGAGAGAGAGAGACAGCGAGAGAAGGAACACAAGCAGGGGCAGAGGGAGAGGGAGAAGCAGGCTTCCCGCGGAGCAGGGAGCCCGATGTGGGGCTCGATCCCAGGACCCCGGGATCATGACTTAAGCCGAAGGCAGATGCTTAACGACTGAGCCACCCAGGTGCCCTCATGTGTTATTTTCTTTCTGCCCTTTTGGAGAAGCTGAGATGAACTCAGTCCAGTCTCTTCATTCATTCATTCATTCATTCATTCCCCAACTGAGCACCTGTTACGTAACAGGTACGACATGGGTGTAAAGGAATAAATACCAGCCAGACTCTGAATTCCAGGGGACCACAGTCTAATGGAGAGAGCCGAACACAAACATGTGACCGGGGATAGTAAAGTAAGAGTGGAGGGGTTTGCAAAGTACTCTGGAGGTGGGGGCAAAGGATGCGTGCAGCAGGAGTCCTCTCAGCTGGACTGACAGAGCAGCAAAGTGGAGACGAGGGGTTCCAGGCCTTGGAAATAAGCTGATCAAAGACAGGACAATGAGAGGTGATGGGTGGGGTAGGACCCAGGGAATTGGGGGGGCCAGGGGTGTCAGGGATCGGGCTACAAAGCTCGAGAGCTAGAGGAAAGTGCCTAGAAGTTAGGGACCTGCCCGAGATCAAGTACCTGCTGAGTGGTGCTGTCGGTGGGGGGGCTCCCCTGCCCAAGAGCTCTACCTCGGAAGGGACAGCTTCCCCCATTTGCTTCCCCAAATGGTGGAGCACTGGGCTGATTTTCATTTCCGCAGGCAACTCTTTCCTAGTCCTTGGTGCCCTCCTCCCCCAGCCCCCACCTGAGCCTGGCTGAGAGCCGCCCAGCGTCGCACTCGCTGGCTCTGCACACCTGGGCTCAGGCCCAGAGCCGAGTGTCCCTAGTCAAGTCGCTTTCCTCCGTGACGCTAAGTTTTCACATTTGTGAAATAGAGACAGTAGCATACACACTATCCCGGGAAACTCAGATGCAAGAGTGAAGCACGTTATGAACTGTAGGGTGCCGTAGGGCCACGAGGAGCTACAACAGAGACGGTGGTTCTCTCGAACCACGCTGCAGGGGCTAGCACACCAGAGATGAAAGACAGCTCTGTCCTCAGGGGACACAGGCCGGACACCCAGGTACCACAGCGCTGCATGCTAAGTACCACGGCAGAGACTCCCCAGAGCCAGTCTTGGGCAGCGGGATGATACAGGATTCTTGGAAGAGGAGGCACTTACTAAGCTGGGGTCCAAAGGCCCACAGCAGTCAGGCCCTGAGGAACTGGGGCAGGGTGGCCCGGGCAAGGGACCGTCCCAGCAGGTGGCAGAAGGCTGATGACACAACCCAAGGAAAACCTGAAAGAGGCAGGCTGGAGGGGGAGAGTCAGCAGGGCATCGGTTTGCCAACCTGGGGAGCTGGGGTTCTTGCCTCTGGATAAGCGAGAAGAGCCTGAAAAGTGACACTTTGGTGCTTTTAGAGCTTCCCGGGGGGCACCCATGTACCCCTTCAGCCCTCGGGTGCCCCCACGCTTGCTGCAGGGTATTACCACCCAGGACACCGTTGAGAAGCGCTGGGCTGGGAGGTCCTTCGGGCAGGGGAGCCTCTTCCTCCCTGGCACCGACGAGGGGTTTGATAAATGTTGACGGAATGGATAACGCGGAGAAGGCATGTGGGCAGTTCCACCCTTAGGGAGGGTCATCCAGTGGACACGAGTCCACCAGGCTCAGCTCCGGCCCCGAGCAACGTCTGCGCAGGCCTTTCAACTCTGTGCATCTGTCCTGTTGCGCTCCGGACTGCATTTCTTTCCTCTCCCCAGATCTGCCCCTCGCCGAAGCGTCCCAGAGCCCGGATTCCTGCGGACCCACTGTCATCCCCACGGGACAGCTCCCGAGGACTCGTCCCAGCTGTGGACCTGTTGCCAAACCACAGCCACCCGCACTTGTCACCAGGCTGGACGGGTGACCTGGCTCTGTTCCCGGCCTGTACAGCTGGGGAAGAATGAGTCAGCAGGGTCCTGTCGCCTCGGCTTTAGGTGGGGCATGACCCAAGGGCCACAAGAAATAAATTACCTGAGGGTGGTCCCAGCAGGGAACTCGCTAAAACTTCCAAGTCTGAGGGATAGGAAAATCTGGAAGGTCTTCTTGCTCACACCCTCTTCGTGTGCTGCAGGGGCTCAGACCCTGGAGCTGCACTGTGTTGTACAACCTTGAGCAAGTTAACGGCTCTGTGCCTCAATTTTCCCATCTATAAAATGGGGGTAATCGTAGCACTTACCTGATAGGGTTGTAGGGAGAATCAAATGAGTTCATTAATGTGAGGTGGACATGGCACATGGTAACACCTAGGAAATGTTAGATGTTGTCACTGTCACCGGTCTTGAGAGCATTTCCGGCTCTCCCAGAGCAGCCGATCCATACACGAAGCTCTAAGGTGTCTCTCCCTGGGGCTCGCACAAAACACAAGTACTCCTTCCACCCTGACAGGTATTGTTAGATCTCTCTTCCGGCCATCCCCCCTCAACTCCGAAATGAAGCCCCTCGCGTCATTCTAAAGTTCTTCAAAGGCAGTGTCTCCATGTCTCTTTACTGCCTTGGTCTCTGTCTTGTCTCTACTCGTTAATTTGTCTGCCCTGTCTCCCAACCACTGAAAGCAGTGTTCCAAGTGTGTCACTGTGATGTCAGCTGCGATTGTCATTGGCCCCCAGTCCATCCACTGATCACAGTCCCTCGGACCCAGCCCTGTGACCCTCTCTTGCCCGCCAAGGAATTAGCATGGGGAGGACTCCGTCCTTCTGCAGACAGAGTCGGCAGGCCCCTTGTGGACCCAAGAGCCAAATGCTGAGCTCACCCAGGTGAATGGAGCTATGATGTCCAAGATCCCATCAGAAGGCTTCAGAGACCAGAGGCAGGCCTGGAAGAACAGGAAGAAGACGGATAAGAGGCACGGGGCCTACTCCTACTTTGACACTGACTCTGGAGTGTGACCTTGGGCAAGAGACACCCCTTTTTCTGTTGGGCTTGATGCCTGAGGCCCTGTCTCACCCACAAATGCTGTCACCCCTCACATGACTGTTGCCCCAAGCCCTCCATGCACTCTGCCCACCCCAAGGGTTAGGACACACGCAGGTCCCTCTCTCCACATCACTGGCGTGAGTGCCATGCACAGCTACATTAAAAAGCCCCCCAGGTGATTCCCTGAGGCAGTCAAAGCTGAGAAGCACCCATTTGACAAAGGAAAGGTAATTCAGACCGATTTATGCCTTTTCCGGCATGCTTTTTCACCTTCCCTAGACATAAATCTTATCTCTCCAGGTCTGCAAGTCCCAGGAAGGAAGAAGCCAGGTTTTATGACTCTGTGTCCCTCAATGCTCCAAACCCAGAGCGTGACATTTAGGAAGAGCTTGGTAAATATTGGTCCATCACTAATTGATTCATGTCAATCACATTTTCTTATTCAACCCCACATCTCTATAGCACTGAATAAAGTCTAAGAATTCAGTGACTTCTACTCTAAGATGGGGAAGGAGGCCCTTCCCCTATTCAAAAGCCCAGGTTAGGACCATGATAGATCCAGGGGGTCTCACGAGCGGGACTGAATTCTCTCCTGCCAGCCCCGCCTAGAGGGAAGTTAACTCATCCTACGTTGCCACCTAACCATCTCTCACCCAGGTCCTAAGAGGTCTCAAATGTAGGATCTAAATGTGAGCCTCTTGGTTTCCCGTGAACACACCAAGCTGCCCCTACCTCAGGGCCTTTGCACTTGCTGCCCCCATCACCCAAGATGCTTTTTCCTCCTACAGCCACATAGCTTACACCCTTACATCCTTTTAGGTTTCTATTCCAATATCCCCTTGGTAGAGAGAGTCCCCATGTCCACACTACACCACAGCAGTCCCCTTCTAGCAATGAGACAGTCCCTAACCCTCTCACCCTGCCTTATTTTCCCCATCTGACATACCATCTGTTTGTTTATTATTGGTTTTCTCCTCTTTTTTGTCAGTTTGTTAACTTCCATGGCCCCCAGTGCTAAGCACAGAGCTCAGCTAATAACAGGCACTGGACACAGAGCTAGGGAAGGAGTTCATGAATAAGGAACTATTTGGGGACCTAGGACAGTGGACTAAGTCACTACAGTGTTTAATCTCAAGTACTTTGATCTGCTCAGTGCTGGGCCCTTGCTCAATCATTCTGCCTCAGGCTTTCTGTCCGTGAAACGTGAGCATTTCTCCTGTCTTACTGACCCCACAAGCGTGAGCAGATTAAATAAGGTAACACGTATGAAAAAGACTTCGTACAAGTAAAGCAGGCTGCACACGAGAAATGGCACTGTCACAGTGATTAGATATTTTTAATACCTGACTTGAGGGGGACCTTAAAATCCAGGCCAAGAACCCCTAGATTAGGAAGGCCCAGAGAGGGGCACCGACTCACCCAGAGTCACAAAGCTTGCCCTGCCAACTCCTCCTTGACGCTCCCTAGAGGCTCCATTCTGTCACCATTGGGTGGGGGTCCCAGGCTGCTCAGGAGAGTGGGACAGCACACCAGCCGTGGCCAGAACCCTCCTCCTTGGAGGTAATATTTTCCCCCCACCGGGAGCTGCGAGCACATCTGGTCAAGCCCCCACAGACCCTCCTAAGCCTGCAGGTCAGCACCCAAGACAAGCTCAGGGCATAGACTGTTCCCTAACCCCCTTTATTCCAAAAGGCAGACCGCGGACCTGGCAGAGCCTCATCCAGTTTCCACCTCTCATAAAGAATTACAAAGGGGGCACCTGCCGCCCTCCCAGGACCTTTCTCACAGCGTCTGTCCCTGTCGTGAAGGTGCTCACCGACTGTCGTGGAAAATGCAAGCTCCCGGCTCAGCCCGGTGTCCATCCTCGCTTTGTCTTCCAGCACCCGGTGCTTACATGTCCTGCAGCCTCCCTGCTCCCCTTGGACCCCGGACAGGGTGGAATCGTGTCCTCACCCCTCAAAAGTCCCGTCCTGCCCAGAGCCTCAGAATGGGACCTGACTTAGAAATAAGGCCCTTGCAGGGTATAATTAGTTACACGAAGATGAGCTTAGGCTGGAATAGGGCAGGTTCTAAATCCTCTATGACTCACGTCCTTGTAAGAAGAGGAGAAGCCAGGACGCAGAAGAAGTCTGAGGGAAGAAGGCCATGTGACAATGAAGGAAGAGATCTAAGGGAGGGGTCTACAAGCCAAGGAAGGCCCATGATCACTGGCAACCCCAGAAGCTAAGAGAAGGGCAGGGAACCGATTCTCTCCCTGGGGCCTTCAGAGCGATCACGGCCCTGCCCTCAAGCTGCTCTTGAACTTAGCCTCCAGGCCTCTGAGACAATACATTTCTGTTGTTTCCAGCCACCTGGTGTGCGGGGCTCTGTCTGGGCAGTCCGCACACGCTGGACAGGCCCCCTGCACGATCTCACCCCCTCTGCTTCCCACCTGCCCTCTCTGCCGCTGTCTCAGCAACGCTGGGGACCCCCCGTCCTCAGGTCCAGCCCAAACCTTCCCCCTCAAGACGCCTCTGCGCCCACTTAATGGCCATGCTCTCTCCTTCCCTGAGAAGCAGACTTCTGCACACCAAGTGCAGGAAATGAAAGACCTTTCAAGGCTCACTTCTTTCCCGGGATGTTTCTAGAAGTCTGGCCCCAGGGCCCTGGGCCCTCAGCGACGGTGCAAATGGCTGAGCAGAGCAGCCCGCACCCACTGACAACTGTCGCCACTGCTTGGTCAGCCGCGAGGCAGCCGCGGAAGGGGACAGGGAGGACACCGCTCTGGGACGGTGACCTGGGGCTGGAGCGAAGGCCCCGGCAAGGGGACGGGCTGGCGTCAGGACGCAGCTCTGTCACCACTAAGCTGCGCAGACCTGAGACATCGTGCCCCTTCTCACCTCAGTCTCCCCGTCCGTCCAAGAGGGAGCTGCGTCCCCCTCATCCTGAGGCCCCACGCACGGTGCCTGTTGCACGGATGGCAGACATGAACAGAAAGTACACTTCTTGTCTTCACGATGTGCTAACCGCCGGGCAGGACAGTGCAGGGCGGGGAGGACAGCACTGTCATGGTCTCCAAATCACGAGACAGGAGGCCAAGAGACCCTGGAGCAGAGAGACAAAGTCAGGGGAAGACGGGACAGGCAGGCACCGTTCTGGCGTATCTAGCTTATCTGCAAACCGTGGGGACGTGGGGAGCCCTGCTTCTTAATGAGTAGCAGGTAGCTGCAGTGGGTTTGGGTTCAAACCTGGAATAGCTTACTAAAATAATCCCGCATAAAAAAATTCTCCTCACCTCCCACTCCGCCCCAGGAATTTTGCCTTCTCACAGAGGATGAGGCTGAGAGCGTTCTGGAGAGGGAGAATCAAAAGCAGCAGAGGTGGGAGCGGGGCAAAGACGGAGCGTGTGGCTGGGAAGGCCAGAGAGAGGTTGGTAGAAGAACAGGAAACCTGGCTTCTCCTGGGCTTCCCACACGTCAGGCCGCCCGTGTCCCACCCCTGCTCTCTCCTCTCGCACAGCTCCCTCCTGCGTCTTCCCAGACTCCCGCCTCCCTGCCACTGGGGCTGGGTGGTGTCCCTCGCAGTTCATATGTTGGAGCCCCAACACAGCTGAGCATGTGACCACATTTGGAGACGGGTTCCTTACAGAGGTGAGTAAGGTCACACGAGGCTGTTAGGGTGCATCCTGATTCAATCCTCCTGGTGTCCTTATAAGAAGAGGAAATGTGGACACAAACACGTTCTGGACATGGCAAGAAGACGGCCATCCACAAGCGAAGGAAAACGGCCTCCGCAGAAGCCGACCTTGACCTCACCGACACCTTGACCTCAGACTTCCAGCCCCGGCGGGTGAGAAATACGTTTCTGTTTTAAACCACCCATCCTGCCGTACTTTGTTACAGCAGCCCCAGCACCCTAATACACTTCCTGCCTTGCCGCCCGCCCTCCCAGCGCACCCCCCCACCAACCACTCACCGCCACCACCGCTGAGCCCACACCAGTCCCACCTGCCCCATTGCAGCCACCCCCAATTCCTGTGGTCCCAGAGCCAGAGGCCTTCCTAGGAGCCTGCGGACTTGGTTCAGAGCCAAGCAAACTGCAGACCCTCTGGGTAGCCTTGAGAAATTCACTTCCTCTCGGGGCCTCTTTTGTCCTCAAAATTGGGCAAAGTATACCCTGGCTTCTGGTGAGGGTTACATGCCATTCAGAGAGGACAGCGATTTGTTAGAAGGTAGAAGAATCACAGTGGAGAGTTACCCGGGCAGCCACAGGGGGACGAAAACCAGGAATTACCAAGTGCACTCAGACAAGGGAACAACACACAGAGATGTGTGTTTTTGAACAACAAATGTGATATTTCAAGAATTGGAACTAAAAACTAAGATTCAAAACATTTTGGACCTCGTTCTAGGTTAATTCCCTTCAGATTCAGATGTCATGAGATTTCCACCCCCTTGCAACACTTTAGGGACATGTGAGATTCAATACGTTGTGGGCCCCATTCGTACCTCACAGAGGAAAGCAAATGGAACGAACATATGCCAAGCATCCTCTCTGGGCCAGACACAGTCACATAAATTTTCTCATTTGACTACAGTCTGGGTAGACCCAATACGATGCCCATTTGCAGATGAGAAAACAAGGCTAGATGTGATTCAGTGACTTGCCCAAGGCCCCCTGAGAGTGAGTCACTGGTAGAGCCTGGATCGAAGCTCATGCTAGTCTGGCTCACGAGCCATATTCTTCCTACAATGTCATGACGTCAGGCACTGTGCTAGGCACACCTGGTAATAAAAGCAGAGGTGCTCACGGTGCTCACCTGGGGGTGGGGGTGGGGGCCTGGCTTCCTGGGGGACCTTTGGCAATGTCTGGAGACATCTCGCTCTGTCGCAATTTGTAGGTGGGGGAGGGGCCAGGGATGCTGTGAAGCAGCTAACAAGGCACAGGACACCCCCCCCCATGTTTAGAAATTCTGTATTAAGGTGATAGCCATAATTACCTTACTGAAAAACCAGCGGCTGAATCAGGCCTAGAGGGTAGACACTTGGACGTACACCATGCCACGCATACCCACAGCAAACCCAGAAGGAACTTATGATGCTTTTCACGTAGAGGAGACTGAGTCTCAGGCACAGTAAGTGAGTCGCCCAAGATAGAAGAGCCAGGTTTCAAGCCCAGCCTAGCTGAGGCCAAAGCCCATCCTCCTTAATACACCATGGTGCTTCCACAAGGCAGAGAGAGAAATGAGGCCTTTTGTAGAGGGTCCCAGCTAGGGAGAGCCCCCGGAAGACCATGCTCTCGGGAGAAAACAGCTGAGTACTGTGGGCAAAGAAGACAGGGTGTCTTTACAGAAAGCATCCCAAGGGGCCACACTCCTAATCCCAGGGGCTGCAAGAACCTTCTCCAGGTTTGTTGGACAGCCAGCAGCTTCGTCCACACTTCTTGTCCCCACTCTGCTTCCAGAATGAGTGGTCTCTACCTTGGCCTTGCCCTTGACAAGGGATGTGGGATTTCTAAAAGCTGTCTTGTGGCTCTGCACATGGCCTCGGGACTTCTCGAAATCGTGAGTGATGCGAGCCTGCCTACAATAAAATGGATCTTTATTTGCATTGCCTGGCTTCATTTCCTACAAGACTCCAGGCAGGGTAGTATTCTGGAAGATGGTGCGGGGACGAAAACACTGCGTAATCTTAAGTAAATCCCTCCTCCTCTTTGAACCCGGGTTTGCCCATCTGTAACATGAGACCAGGAGATGAAATGGTCTGTCGGGTTCTCCCCTCAGGGACATTTCCCGAGTCTATCATTCTGTAAGCTCCACAGGTTATCGCAGCAAAGAAAGATCTGAGCCTGTGGCTTTTGGGAATTCTAAGTTTCTAGTTTCCAGTCCAAAAATAAACAGACGTCCGAGTTCAAAGAGCCGTGCCTCCCACGGGGAGAGCTCACTCGACAGCGAGAAGCCTGTCCAGGGATGGTCTCAATGAGCCGAGTGTGAAGGTGCTAGAGCCACATGCAAGGATTCGCCTGAAAGTATACAACTTTGCCCGCGTGAGGGAAACGCTCCAGGCAT
This sequence comes from Callorhinus ursinus, assembly GCF_003265705.2. Taxonomy (NCBI): domain Eukaryota; kingdom Metazoa; phylum Chordata; class Mammalia; order Carnivora; family Otariidae; genus Callorhinus; species Callorhinus ursinus. Next base: position 12,367,067 of record NW_027397072.1, on the reverse strand, counting down.
ACTGTGGCTGAGGCTTTAGCAAAACCCAAAACATTTGGCCACTTTGCCAAACCCTCAGCCCCCAGTCTCCACCTTTGCAGCCCCGTGCGGGGTGGGGAGGTGGGGGGTGGGGGTGGGGAGTGGGTGGGGAGCAGAGTGAAACACAATCCCCCTCTGCTCCCCACTCCCTGCTCCCTGGTCAGTCGGAGACTGTGGGTGAGCAATGCTGGGCGTGACTCCTAGGCTACCCCTAGTGTCCTGGCACAATCTTTTTTTTTTAAATTTTTTATTGTTACGTTAATCACCATACATTACATCATTAGTTTTGGATGTAGTGTTCCATGATTCATTGTTTGTGCATAACACCCAGTGCTCCACGCAGAACGTGCCCTCTTTAATACCCATCACCAGGCTAACCCATCCCCCCACCCCCCTCCCCTCTAGAACCCTCAGTTTGCATTAACAGCATCCCCTCTCCCTGAAGAGTTCCAGATAAGTTAGATAGATTGCAAGATACATTATATGCTCACCCTATCCAGAAGGGGTTAGTGCTACCGAACGTGGGATCCGGAGCCGTTCAGCTTCACAGCCCTGCAAGTCATGTTTGGCAAACCCAATATGAAAGAGAGAGAGAGAGAAATCCGAAATCAACAAAGCAGTGAATGTGTATCTGCTCTGAATTGGACAGAACTGCCTCCGAACTCCTTGGCACCGACTTCAAGGCTCTATGACTGACTTGTCTCATTTCGTCTATTACTCTCCCTTCCCTAACCCCATGCAACCGTAGGGGGAGAAAAGTTCTCCCCTAATCCTCTGTTAGAACAGACAAGGAAATGGACGGGCGGTTCACCGTCTTGGAGAGAAACCAGGAAAACACTGTTTTCCTGGGAACCACCAGATGTGCCTTAAGAAGTTATTTGAAATTCATTCCCTTCTTAACAGGCTTCCTGGCCTGGAATATCGGGAGGATTCAGTAGTTGAGAGGAACCCGTATTCAAGCTAGACAATCCGCAAACTAGGTCCCATTCTCCTTATGGGCAAGTTGGAAAAGAGCACATTGGCTAATGAACCCAAGCGAGCCAACCAGAGGGCCTCTCCCTGTGGGCTCAGCGTTCTACAGTGATTTAATGAGTGCTTGGACATGGAAGTGGGCGGTAGGCTGGTCCACAGGGGAGGCACCCTGGGGACGAAGGTAGTCTTAAGTGACGGTGAAGTTAGAGTCCACAGGATGATCCACAGAGGCTGGGTGATGGGCCTCCCTTAACAGAATGCAACAAAGCAGCTATAAGTGTGAAATCTATTTCCTCTCTGTAGCCTAAGGACCCCATGAGAAGCTGTAGGGCAAAGACCGGGGGGCTCCATCCATGCAAGGCCAATGTCAGTGAATAGGAAGGAGGTAGCTCTGAGTAAGCTAAGACAAGTAAGTGCTGCATCGAGTGAGTTACATGCCCAGAATAAGGGATGAGATGGTCCAGCTTACAGCAGGTTGGACTGTTCCAACCTGATAAGGGGACCCAAAGGTCAAGTGCCAAGCAGAGCAAAGACGATCCCCCCAGAGGAGGTGTGGGCATGATCGAATCTGCTGTGAGGAAGCAGGAACACCCAGGGGGCAGCATGGGTGAGTGATACAGGGAGATGGTTTCAGCTCTGTGGACGGGAGGATTCGAGCAATCTGAGCCATGCACAGCCGGCACAGTCTACCTTGGTAGGTGGTGAGCTCCCTGTCACTGGATGCATGCAAGCAAGCGCAAGCAGGGGAACTACAAGCTGCAAGTTGTTGGAAGCAGGAGGGTTCAAACAGTCAATGGGAAAAGTCAGTTCATTTTCAGGGTCACATACAGCAGAGCCTGCCTGTGGGTACCCGAAAATATTTGTGGAATACCACGTGGATGATCTAGCTACTCAGCCGGGGACCCAGGACCTCCCAGGCCAGGACCACAGTCAGACTCATAAGCCATTCCCACCCGTATCAACTAGGGCGAATGGATTTTGTCTTCCCTTCTTCCCTGTTGGGGCTGCCGTGAACATCAAATCAAAGGAGAATTTTATGTGGCGAAGATCAGATTAATGGAAGCATCTTGCTCTGAAAGAAGAGTAGAAGGCACCGTCTAAAGGCCAGGGCTGTTTTTTATTCTCAGCCCCGGAATGGAAGTCTCTTGGTGAGTCTATTGCTCTCATCATAACAATTCTGACAAGAAAAGGACCCCCAAAGAATTTGGCTCCAGCCTTTTCAAGGAAAAGACATGGAAGTCTTCAAAGAGAGATAAAGTAATTTGTATTTATATGAAGTCAGCAAATTCTCTTTTTTTTCTCCCCAGTTCCCACAATTTAGACTGTTAAAAGAACCATATTACAAAACAAACCACTCTAAATAAAGAGAGGAAATCAATCCCAGTTTAGACCTTGTTTAAAGAAATCATTTCAAATCCCACACAAGAAAAACATACACAGGCCCTGATAAATGCTCTGGAAGCTGGCGGGGCCGGGGAGGGGCATGAGGCCGTCTGGGGCAGAAACGTAAACACACGCGTGCGGAGCGGAAAAGTGTGACCAGCTCCCGTGGCCTCGGGTGGCCACAGGATGGGCCTGGCGGGAGGGGCACCCAGGGGCCACAAGGGGAGGCAAGTGTGTGAGGGTGGGCAGGAGAGCCGGGAGTCCTGCACCCCGCCCATGTCAGCAGCCCCCCTCCTCCCCCTCCCCCGGGGGTAGACAGAGGCCCCAGGACCCCCGCCTGGAGACCTCCAGGGAGCGTCAGCCATCTCCGAAGAAAGACCAGACCTGCTGGCCGTGGGTGGGGGGAGCCAGTGCTGGGGCACGCTCAGGAAGCGCTCGGAGATCCAGGCTCTCCTCTGAACTGCTGTGAGATTTGGGGTCCTCACCTGCCAAACACAGACAGGGGAGGACACCAGCCCCGGGCCCGCCCCAGCGGGTGCCCTGCAAGTGCTCAGTGAGGTTCTTCTCCATCTGGCTCCATCACTGGCCCCCGACCACTGGCCCCACCACCACCAAAACCCTCACGGGCCTCCAGCCCCACAGAACCTCCTCCATTCCCGAAATGTGCCAAGGCTTTGCCTTGGCACAGGCTCTTCTGTCTGCTCAGAAACCTCTCCCCTTCTTATTCTAACACACTCCTAGCCAGCTATCTCATATGCTAGGAGCCTGGTCTGAAACTCCAGGCTAGAGAACGAGTTGTTCTCTGCATCTTCATTCCCATTGCCTGGCTTTGCATGCTGGGTTGATGAGAGCCCCTCTCTTGTTGGTCTTCCCTTCTAGGTTGTGAGTTACTTGAGGGCAGGGAGGAGGCTCTGCCCCTCCATGAATCTTTCAAGCTTATCACAGAGACTGGTAGAGGGGGAGGAAGGGGGCCAGGAGACAGGGAGGGATTACAGGTAAAAGGTCTGGTTATGAGAGGCAGGATCGAGGACATATGGAATGCGGGTAAAAAGGAAGCAAAGACCGGAAGCCAGGAGCCCTGGAGACATTCCTGGCCCAGCCTCAGCATCCACTGTGACCTCTCCCTAACCCAAACATCCTACACCCATGTCTTCGGCACATGTGGCTTCCTCCCCAAAGACACTTCCCCTCTCAGTACCTGTCCTCTGCCTCTTGCAAATTCCCCTTTCCTCCAAGAAACCTTCACTGACCCTGGGTTAAGTTCATCACCCTCAGCTTTGAGCTTCCTCCAGCAGCGCTCCTGTCACGATGCCTCCCTGTATCCCCTGGTGTGGTCATTTGCTGCCCTGGCCACTGATCTCATCAAAGGTTCCCAAGGACCTTCCACAGAGAGCTCTGGTACCCAGGACTTTGGGTCAGGAAACAGGTGCTCCAGGCAACGCGAGGCTGGTCCTCCTGCCACATGTCCAGCAGGTGGGTCTTCAGGCAGATGGCACCGAGCTCGCTTCTCTTGGATCCCTGTGGTCTCAATGTTGTTCCCAAACATGCCAAGTTTAGCAACAACCATCCTATGTTCCCTCTACCACGGAATACAAGAGAGGGATAATCTGGAGCCCAGGATGGAATGTTCCCCTGGTGACAGAAGGTGTGAAGATGCACAATTAGATTCCTGTTAACAAGTCCTGATAATTTTCTCCACTTCAGAATCGATTGCTCTTGTTCATGCAAATTCCCTCTGTTACTAGAAGTTTTTATTTCTCTATCTTGCAGCCGGGATGTGGGCAAAATTAGGAGATTGATGTGCTAGGAAGGAGTGTGCAAAATGCCTAGCATAGGGCAGCCTCCCTAATATTTGTGGAAGGGATGAAATGAATGAGTGAATGAATGTAGAAGCCCCTCAGGTTAAGTTGGAGACCCGCCTTCCCTCAACCTCCCTGATCCCCTCCTAATAGCATTGGTCACTTCTGCACAGCTGTCCACCCATCAGGCTGCAAACCCCATGGGGACATGGGCAGCACCTGCGTGCCCCTGGCTCCCGTCTGCATCCCCAGCACAAAGCACAACACCGGACTCACAGTTGGCATTCAGTAAGTATTTCAGTTAATGGCGTCATCAACTCATGAATAAGCGCCAGGGAGAAGAGAGAGTGGTGGGCGGACCACTGCCCTCACTAGCCTCCATTTTCTTGCCTGCAGAATGAAGTGTTAGTCTCTGAAAATCTGTTCCCGGGCCTCCGTGGCAGCTCTTACTTCATCGAACTTGTTTGCTTATCTGTTTGCCTCTCCTATGAGACTGTGAGCTCCTCAAGGTCAAGGACTATAGACCTTTCGATCCTGTAAACCCAGCACCAGCACAGGGCTGGCATCTAAGAATGCTCCGCAAATCTCCATCCACTTGAAATTTCTTGAGGTCCAGACTCCCAAATACCATGTCCTTTAGGAGCAAAGCATGTCCAGGCCAAATCTTATCTTATCTTGTGTCACATGAGTAGGAAGCAGTCCTCACTCAGCTGAAGCTTTCTATGCCAGCCTCCAGGCCTGGCACTGTGGAGAGAGAGATGAAAACAACTTGATTCCTGCCCTTAGGGAGCTCCCGATCAGGTGGCGAAAGGGAGATGGTCACGGGAACCAGGACCACGCCGTGTAGTGAGCACAGAGCTGAGGTAAGGAGCTCCTTCTGGGCCACGGGCCTATGAGGTGATCTTATTCCCAGGAGAAAACAATTTTGCCTTGGAAATTCCAGGAAAAATCTATTTGCACTTATAAACAAAAAAACACCACTCTGAGTTTAGCAGGTCATTGGGAATATGCCCTGGGGGGTGGGGGGTGATTCACCAGATGGAAGTTCATACCTTGAGACAGGGCTGCGGTTTGTCTCCTTCCCAAAAGGGCAGATTTCCCTTCCAGGCCCCGAGGAACCAGGAACGCAGCTGCGTGGGCTCCATCCGTGGAGAGTAGACCCCTGGTGAATTGTTGGACCTCCTCCAACAACCCCATCCCCAGAAAAAGGTGGCAGCAGAAGGGCGGCTCTGTTCCCAGGATGGCTCACGGATCCAGGAAGAAGGCAGGCCCAGGGATGGAGGTTTGTTCTGGTTCCTCATTCCTGCGGATCCCATGTGGCCCAGAGCCCAGCCCAAACCTTCTCTGTCAGGTGGGGTCTTGTTGTGGGCCTCAGAAACATCATCAGGAGCTTCACCTAATAGGTGACTGCAGGAATGAACCCAGGGAGCTCCATGGCTCAGGAAGCAGGAGGGAAGACATTAACAGCCCCCTGACAGCAGAGTAGGTCAGGGCTGTCCGGCTGCAGGCTTGCCCACAGAGCCACCCGAGTGATCGGCAACTATTCCCTTCTCCCCACCCCACTCCCTCAGGAGCCATTCAGGCAGAGCCTAATTCACTGTTCCCTGCTCTACCAGGGCAGGACGGAAAACACAGCTCAAAAGCTTCCCTGGTAGAAGGTTCTTATCTGGGTTTGTCCTTCCACAAGACCATACATTCAGGGTAAATTGACCCCAGCGGGAAACTGGGTTGTTATCATAAGGGGAAATGGATCTGGGCAGCCAAGAGCACCGAATGGCCATCAGATGCTGCTCTTTCAGGAATCCTGGAGAAACCTACTCCATCTGTGGCTGGTCCAGAATAGTCTTTCAGGATTTCGCTGAATGAATCAACAAGGAAAGAAAGAAATCTTCGTAATGGAGATAATAGTGCTTCTCTCTTTCAGGTTATTACGAGTAGTAAGGGGTAATTTGTGAAAAGAACATAGGAGAGTGCCCAGCATAAGCAAACACTCAATAAAGGCTAGTAATAAATATTCAGCTCAGCACATCAACACACCACAGTGCTGGTGTGGCATGTACCCAGTGTAGACCAAAGTGCACAGAAAAGGGACTCAAGCAGATGATGTCTGTTAAGTGGAAGGTGGGGGAGAGTCCCATTTCATAGCCATCCGTCTGGCAAGAATAAAAAGTCTGACAACATCAAGTGTTGGTAATAATATAGAGCAAGAGGAACTCATTTCCACCATTGAGAGTGCATGTAAACTTTTTTGGAGAACAATTTGACGGTATCTAGTCATGTTGAAGGCGGATATATTCGATGAGTCAGAATTCATACATACAAAGAAAAAATTTACAGTTGGATTCCACAAGACATATGTAAGATATTTGGAGCCATTTGGTTTTGAGAGGAAAAATCAAGGGGACAAGTGAATATAGATAAATAAATTGTAATATAGTCATGTTATAGAGTCCTACAAAATGAATAAACTAAAGCCTGCTTATAAGAATGGATGAACCTCACAACAATTTAGGACCATATCCCGGGAGGATGTTTCTGCATGAGGCAATCTGTCCCAGGTGTGACACATATAGATAGTCTTGTTTCTTAGGAAAACAATGGAATATTGCTGTCTTTCAAACTTTCCATGTATTCAAAAACGATTCTGGCCCTCACTAATGAATTGGGAAGATATCTATTCTGTTGACAATTTAGAGACCAAAACAATCAGTAAATATCAATTCTTGCAATGGTAAGTAAGTCCTGAGCCAAGGACATGGGTTGGGCAGGCATGGCGAGAAGCTTTCCATGTCACACCAAAAACCCCCACACGAATCCTGGGAGCCTGCCTCCGTCACTTCCCTGGGCCTGCGTCTCCTAGCTTGCCTCACAGTGGGCAAGGGAGAAGGCAGGCATTTCAGAATCTTTCTGGTAACTCATCCTCATACATTTCAACCTAAAGCTTTCGTTCCTACTTAATCCAGCCCATTCTCCAGAGCTCACCCCTAAATTCTACCAGCCTTTAGAAGCTGGCCACATCCTCAAGTGACACATGATGCACTCTCTAGTTGTCCTTGAATCCACCTCAGGTGGTTATGAGGGGTGCACACGAGACGCTGGGGCAGCGTCCACACTGGGATAGAGAGGCACTCGGGACGACTTCAATACACGAGTGTTGTTCTGTAAGGTGCCTGTAGGACTGGCTTGGGTCGGGAAATTCGGCATGTGCAGTGAACACTGTGCACATGTCGTAGAGAAATTCCCATGGGTTCAATCAGGATTCTGATTCCAGAAGCACTGGAGGGGGCGTGACATGAAGCGGAACTCTGACCATAGATATTCAAGGAGTTCATACCTCCCCCAGCCAAAACCTGTTACTCCCCTACATGCCCTCTTTGGAAGATGGCTCTGCCTTCCTGCTGGCTACCCAGAGCAAAACCTACAGGGTGTTCCTAAACATCTCCTTTCCCTTACTGTGTCACACTTAATCAGGTGCTAAGGCACCTGCTGACCCTGAATTCTTACCAGCTCACATCCGTCTGCTCCCATGGCCATGCATCCCCTAACCATTGCACGCCCTGTAATGAGCTCTCCACCTTAACCCTCTCCCCCTCTGCTGCGCCCTCTACGTGCTTCAAGGACAGGGATCCTAATCCAATGACACATCCCATAGGAGAAATTTTGAGCTCTTAAGTATCCTCCATGACCCACCCCTGCCTCCAGTCCAACATCAGCTCCCACAATCTCCTTCCATGCCATGTTCTGTAGGGAAGTGCTGGGAATTTCTAGAATTCTCCACACTATTCTATACCCCTGAGATTCGGCATATGTTGATACCTCTGACTGGAAGAACTTCCTCTCTTGTAGTCCACCTGTTGCCCCACATTCGTCCTTCAAGACAGCTCAAAACCTATTTTCCTGTGGCACCTCCCTGACTCTGAGCTCTACGGGAGCATGGAAACCTGTCCTTCCTCGTGTCCATTGGCCTCCATCATGGTCAATGACACTGAGTTGTTTATATGTCTGCCTCTCCCACTGGACCGCTTGCTTGTCACTCCAGAGTTTGTCCAGTGTCTAATTTCTCTCTCTAGCCCCACCATCTATTACAGAGTTCAGGAAATGCTTGTTGGGTACATTTTCTAGAAATTTAAGAGGAAAATCTGATAGTCCTTGGTGACTGATTAATAATTTCTTCTGAATTCAGCAGGACTAGTCTTTCATGAAGAAAAATACCATCAGTTCAAACTCAAGAACCTAGAATGGAACAGACAAAAGACCAAGGATATGGGTCAAAGTAAATGGTTTAGAAGAGCCCAGGACAAAGATCCTTAAGAAGAATCCTTTAAGAATTGGATGATAGTATGTCAGCTTCTTTCCTAAAAAATATACCCATGTACATATATACAGCATTCAAAGACTCATGGCTACTCTTAGAATCATGGGCCTCAGGTGCAAATGCCAGGCCTAGGGTCAGAGGCAGAGTCCAGATTCTCATGGAGCAGTAGGACCCCCCGCTTCCTGATTCCTAGAAGCCTGGGGTATAACTTCCCAGAGTTCAAGCTCCAAGCTGGTGAGCATCAGATGCCCAAGAGTAGTGGTCCTGGAGCAGGTGGGGATGTTGGATTATTATATCCCAAGGCTCTGGGTCTGATCCTATGTCCAACCGCCACTCCCACAGAAGCTATATTAGCAAATTCACATGGTTAGGGGATTTTTTTCCTGATTTTATTTGATCAGTTTTAAAGATTTTCTTATTTATATCAGGGGGAGGGAGAGAGAGAACGAGCAGGGGAGGGGTAGAGGGAGAGGGAGAAGCAGACTCCCCACTGAGTGTGGAGCCCAACGAGGGGCCTCAATCCCAGGACCCTGAGATCATGACCTGAGCTGAAGGCAGATGCTTAACTGACTGAGCCACCCAGGTGCCTCTGATCGATTTTAAAGGCAAACAGAACTGGACTCGGGTGGGTAGAGAATGAGGGAGTTCTCCTCTTACTCTCCACCTTGAGCCTGGCAGGAGAGGTAAGACACAGATATAAAATCACAATAAAGTGAGGAAGAAAGTGCCAAGTTTTAAGACAAAGGGCTAGCCAAGAGGAGCAGGGGTCTGGCCTGTATCTTCGAGGGCACACTGAATTTCCCAGTATAGAAAAGGAAGGAGGGAAAGAAGGAAGACAGGCCTCCAGGCCACGAGGCCTGGGAGAGCAAACAGCATGGAGTAGCACACGTCAGGTGCGCCAAAGCACAGGATGCTAAGGACCCTGCACCCTGCTGGTGCGTGCGCCCCTCCTGGGGGCAGGGAGATTTCTATCCTCTGAAGAAGGCTGCTGCTAGGCTTCTGAATACACATCTTCTGCCCAGTCCCCCAACTGTCAGCTCACTGGCACCCCTTTGTCCCCTCCCACTCTGAGCAGCTGGTCCGGTGAGAAAAGAGGATTGAGGATTGGGGGTAGGGCACCTCAGTCATCAAAGGGTAGGGAGCGAATCCTGGAAGAGCCCTTGGCCTTGGAATCCGTTCTTCTGGCTGCCTGGGGCCATCACACCATGATCTCTGCTATTGGTGCAGCGCCCACCAGCTCCCAGAAGGGCTGTGGTCCTATGCTCCTGCAGGCTGGCCCCTCTCAAAGACGGAATGAGGGGCATGAGGCAAGGGGCCATCCAAGAGTCCCCACAGTGCCACTCGAGTCACCCACCCTCCAGGAATCAGCACACATCTGAGAAGCACATCTTATCAGTCATTCTCACTTTAACATGATTGAAGAAAGGGCCACAGAGACGAGATTTTGAGCACTGGCAAGAAGTCTCTGAACCCCAAATCCTTCATTTATTAGCCACAAAGCCTCAGGAAAGCTACTTAGTGCTATAGGCTTTGGCAGAACCCAGCCACCCATTTTTCTGGATCCTCTCTCCCTTATTGTCCAGGCCCTGGGGCTCTCTCTGCTCTTCTCATGTCTGAGCCCCTTCCTCAGCAGCAGGCCACCTCACCTTGCTCCCCAGAGCCCTTCCCCCTACCATGTTCTTCACCCTTCAAGGGCCATGTCTTTGAGAGCAAGGCAGAGACTTTTGACCCCTGGTTTCAGAGCTCCTGCGACCTTTTGGCATGCCCCCTGCGCACCTCCCATTTACCTGAGGGGTACATTCAGCCATCAGTCTCTTGGTGAACCAAGCCTTCACACTGAGTGGGTCCCCCTGGCCCTGTTCCCCAGCTCTCTAAGGATTCCCTCCAGGGTTCCAGGGAACTGCTCATCTAGAACTATTTATTCATGCAACAAAATTATTGCTACCAAACTGTTAACCCCACCTTCTTGTATTTGTAGGGTGCACACTCCCAGTGCCTCGTGCGATCCTCCCATTTCACAGGTGAGTGAACCAAAGTCCAGAGAGTCACACAAGGAAATGGTGATGCAGCAAGGACAAGAAACCAGATCTCCTGACTGCCTGTCCCAGCTGTGTCCCCTGAACCTCCACCGTCTCCCTGGTCATTCCCACAGAAGCTCTCAAATTCACACGCTTGGCAAAGAAAGTTCAAAGCCTTCCCAGCTTCCCTCCCAGAGGTGTTCTGAGGATGTGCTGAGACAGTGTGTGTGACAGCTCTTAGAGAAGCAAGAGGTGCTGTAGAAACACAAGTCTCAACCACAGCCAAACCTCTGCGGGTCACGTGGCTGCTCCAGCACCTTTCTCTCTCTCTCTCTCTCTCTCTCTCTCTCTCTCTCTCTCTCTCTCTTTTTAAACTGCAGAAGAGCATAAAGCAGGGCCTGTCCTGAGAGAGGCTGCTAACACCTTGAACATGAGGAAATCCTTCCACCACAGACCAGCTCCAAGCTGAACAGAGAGAATTGTTTGGAAGGGGCTCTCATTTCCTCCTTCCTACCCCCTCCCTCAGGCAGAGTATTCAACAGGCACTAATTTCACTTTATAAATGGAAACTGAATCACTGCATTCCAGGCTGGAAAATGATTGGAAATGAGAGTATGTCCGAGGTCAAGACCTAGCCACTTCCTCTCTGGACAGGAAGTGGACCCTCCAAATGGTCCTGCAGGGCCTCTCACTGATAAGAGGTCGGCTTTGGCCCTGGACTGGGAGAGCTCTTGGCTGTTTGCAAATCACACTTTAAAGACGAGAGAGAAAAAAGAAAAACCAGGATGTCCCTCTCTAAACAGGGATGTCAGCTCAGGAAGGAGGGATTGTGCAGCTGCATTTTTGCGGGGGGTTGTCGACAGCATACGAATTGTTTAAAATCTGTTGTAAACACAGGCATAGAGTTATGGTGAGTCAGGCAACAGTGTTGGGTCCTCTCTTTCGAGTGCTGCATCAGGCCTCCCAGAGCCACCGGGGCCCTGCTTATACAACTGGCTATTCCATATTGTGAAGATCCCAGGAAACTCGGGCCTCTGGAGGGCATGACTTACCGATCGCCTGGGCAGCAATCAGCAGAGATGAAAGGTCCCCGGTGCCTGTGGATGGCCCTGGGGAGCAAAGGCAGGGAAGGGGGCTGGGGGTTGGAGCTGTGTTTTCTGGTCTGCACCAGTCTGGGAACCCCTGAGAACAAGGACTGTCATCTACGCCCCAGTTCCTGGCTCCGGGTGGGACACAGGGCCCGCATCAGCAAATGCTGGTAAGCAGACCCTGAAGGTAAAGAGCATCATGTGTTGGCTCCTCTGGTCTACAAATAGCCCTGGGTTCAAATGGGGATTCCTTGTGTGTCAGGTGTGGGGTCTCAGATCAAGTCACTCAACCACGTGGGATCTTCACATACACACCTGTAAATTGGGCCTAATGCTGCTGAATTTCTAGAGGTGCTGTTGGGATGAAAGGTCATGTCTGGAAATGCAAATCCATTTTGGTTTGGAAAGCTGAATTTGTTTATTCAAATACCTGTTGAGTCATACTCAAAGATCATCAACCTCTGTCCTTGACAAGCCTCGATCGTAGTAAGAAGAAGGCTGAGACAAATATGTTTGCTTATCACAGCAGCAGAGCATACACACTATAAAGCACTTGGGGACCACAGTAAAGAATGCATAAACAGGAAAACAATCACCAAAGGCAACCCCCATTAACGTGCTGGCAGGTTTTCTCCCAGTTTTCAAATTCATTTTTTTTATGTGATTATCCCACTCTTGTACTGGTTTCTATTGCTGTGTAACAATTTCCCACAACCCCAGGGACTTAAGACAACACCCACTTATTATCTCACAGTTCTGTTGGGTCTGAAGTCCAGGTGGGCTCATCTGGGTTCCCTGCATAGAGTCCCTTAGGCCCAAGTCAAGGGGTCAGCCTGTCTGTGTTTGGCAGCTGAGATGACTGTCCTTCCAGGTTCATTCAGCTGGTTTGGTTGACTTCTGTCTCTGGCAGTGGCAGGACTGAGGTCCTTGTTTCCCTCTGGCTGCTAGCAAGGGGCCTCTCCCAGCTTCTAGGGATTTCTTCCAGGACTTGCCCGAAGTCTTCTCCATCTTCAAGCACAAGAGCATGTCAAGTCCTTCCCATGCTTTCAGTCTCTGACTTCTCCTCCTACTGCCAGCCAGAGAAAACTCTTGGCTTTACAGGCTTGTGGGATTACATTAGGCCCACCTGAGTCATCTCCGTTTCACCACAGAACGTAACATAATCCCAGGAATAACGCCGCAGGCAAAGGTCACTGAGACCACTGTAAAGATCAGCCCACCACACACTGTGTACTCAATTTGTATCCCTTTCTGTCCCCTCACACCAGAGGACAGTGAGAGCTAATTATCACACTGGTTACTTACTGCTGAAAGCTGTTTGGGCCATGCCCTGTCTGACTGGCCAGTCGTTAACTATTTTCAGTGTAGCCCAAGCTTTTGCCCTGCTAATGATGGTCTTTTCACACGTGAAATGACTGCATAAAATTCCATTACATGGATGTACCATAATCTATTTAATAATTATGCTAACAAGTAGCCACAATATAAGAAGTATTGATTGACTCAGTAAGGACAGCAAGCCACTGACACTGGAGAATAACCTGATCAGTTTTGTATTTATAAAGATTCCTCGGTCAGAAGTGGGAATGGTTGACAGAAGGAAGGGAAACTAGGCAGCATCAACAGAAACAAACTGGAGGACCCTGCAGGGAATTCAGGTGGGAGAAGTGTGAGCCAACTCACATCTTCACCAAGAGCTGCGCACTTTCAGTCACCCATTTAACCAGCAACCACTGAGCACCTACTGTGCACTTGGCATTATTCTAAACCCTGAGGATACACAGTAGTAAAGCCCTCTCCCTGTCTTTAAGGAACTCACAGTGTAATAAGCAAGAGAAACACGTGCATAGCCCAAAAGCCAAGTTCTAGGTCCTCTGATGGTCTTTGTACAGAATCCAGGGAGGGCACAAAGGAGGGGGTAGCCAATTCTTCCAAGGGGCAGAAAGACGACAGACGGGAGATGAGAAAAGAAAAGTCTTAAAAAGGAAAGTGTTACAGGTTAGATTGTGCCCCTCCCCAAACATATGTTGAAGCCCTAGCCCCCAGTACCCCAGAATGGGGCCTTACTTGGAAAGAGGGTGTTTATACGGGGAGTCAAGTTAAAATGAGATCGTTAAGGTGAGCTCTAAAGAGAGCAAATTTGGACACAGATGCACAGGAAGAATGCCCTGTGAACATGAAGACAAAGATTGGAGTGGCGCTTCTAAGAGCGCCAACGACCGTCAGCAAGCCAGCTAGGAGAGAGCTGAGCACAGATCCTTCCCTAATGCCTTCAGAGGGAGCATGCCAGCACCTAGACCTCGGACTTGAAGCATCCAGAATTGTGAGGCAATACATATCTGTGGCTTATGCTATTCAGCTTGTGGAGCTCGATCACAGCGGCCCTGTGTGGAAACGAATACAGTAAGCAGACCCAGGGAAAAGCTATTCTAGGGAGACACCATGGTATAAAGCAGGCTGGCGAGCTTGGGGCATGAGGCACAGTTGGGGAAGCAGGCGCTGAGATGCAGAGGCAGGCCGGGGCTGGATCATGAAGGGCCCTGCCTGCTGAACCAAGGACAAGGGAGGCTGCTTCTGGAAGGTGCTGGAGGCGCCTGGAAGGATTTCAGCGGTCAATGCATAGGGTTTGGTCACTAGTGGCGTGTGAGATAGGCGGCATTTAAGATGATGCCCAGCTTTCTGCTTATAGGTTATTCTAAGTGTCTCTTGTTTCTAGAGGAGGAAAATGCAGTCCATCCATCAAGAGGAGCTTGTTTCTCCTGTTGCCAGGAGCAGCAGCTCAGCTGGGTTACCGTGATAGCATCTGACCATCCGATCGCAGGCTGCCTCCTCTGGTAACCACGGTTGTCCCTGTCCAGAAAAGGGAAGCTAAGACTATCACTGTCATATGCCCTCCACACCCCTGGGGAAGAAAAAAAAAAATCAGTGTTTCCATAACCATGACTGCCTTGGGAGCCGCCAGGAAATTCCAGCAGGAAACTCCCATTTGGAAGTGTTTTGTTTTGATTAGAACGTGTTTATTCCCCTCCAAGGATGCGCTTTGGCCCTGGGGCTGAGCCAGGCGCTTGTGCCTAACACAGGCTCCGGGAGGGCATCAGCCACCCCTGGCAGCGGGCCGAGTGGCCAGAGTGTGGCTGGCCGCATTCAAGGGGCACCCACAGCCTGGTGTCCGCAGAGGCATCTGCAGGGAACCAGGATAAGCCACTTCAAGAGGCACCAGATGCCTTTTGCTTTGGCCTGGGACTCCTGGGGCCCAGATGAGCTCAGTTCCTGAACCACTGCTCCAATCACCTCTTGGCTTGGTATTTACTTTACAACAAAGGTCTAGGAGAAGGTGAATCTGCCTCAGCCCTTTGTTCAGAAAGCTCATGCTTAAGCTCTTCCCAAATCAACTTCACCTCAGCTTCCAGGCACCAGGAAGACCATGCCAATGGTCAGGACAGGATTCGAACTGCAAGACCAAATTCCACATTCCATTACCGCCCCCCCCCCCCCAGCTCCCAGCTGCCCTGGTGAAACCCAATCAGGCCTCCACTCCTGCCCGCCATCCATTGCGCCTCAGGGTGAGGGTGCAGAGCCTCGGGGCCAGGGATATCCTGCAGCTGCCCCAGCACAGAGAGCCCCCCCATTCTGTCTGGGGGAACGGTGGCTGTTGGCCTTCTACCAGGGCTGCAATAGGGCTCCTAAGTCCTCTCCTTCCCTAGACATTTTCAGTGGGCCTTTACAAGCAAGCTTCCCAGGCCAGTATAGGGATCCAGAGCACAGCCTTTGCTCCAAGTATGAAGACCAGGGCTGGAAATTCCATTACCTGCTTCCCTCAGGTTCCCCAGGCTCCTCCCTGGTCAAATGTTGAGGGGATTCTAGTCAGCTCTCCATAGCACAGCTGGGGATGGGTATCACGCATTTGAAAGGACCAAAGTCACAACCCGCACTCCCTTCCTTCTCAATATTCTAAGATTTTCAAACAGTCTATGAGGCCCAGGGAGTAAGGGACATGGTGGCTCCTGTCTTTGCCACTCACTTGGGCTGGGCTGCCACGGGAGCCAAAAGAATGTGCACCCTCCTGCTGAGAGTTTCTTCAATACTGTCAGAAAGAAGGCTCAGTGATGAAATTCCAAAAGAGAGAAGTGAGTGACTCCTCACATGCTGCTGCCCCCATCATCCAGCTTCCTGCTTGGCCAGGCTGTTCTTAAACGTGGGTTTTATTATGAGTCAGGTACAGTGAGGCCAGAGATAGTTTGTTACCCACACGTCCTAAGAGGAGGGGGCCACCACACCACGAAGAACCACACGAAGAAGCACCAGGGTCGGTCAGGAGGCAGATGGGGTGATGGGAAAACGGGGGCCAGAGACTTTGTCGTGGTATTCATGGGAAGGAATGGAAGAGGCAGGTAAATTGGCTTAGAACTCGCTAAGTTGGATAGTTTCAGTGGGCTCTGGGGCATAGGGGCTGTGCCTGGTTGTCTGGAATGTGGCCCTGGGGTGATGAGGGCAGGTAACTTGGTGGCCTGGGCAGAGAGCCTGATAAAGGAGGTGGTTGGGTGTCAACTCTGGATTGGTGGGTTTACGTAGGAAAGGCACACTCAGTGAGTCATTTACTGTCTCTAGGAATTGGCTGACCCTCAGAAGGGCAGTCCTTCCGGGTTCAGCAAGGCCCTAGATGTCAGAGCATCAGAATAAAAATATGCGCTTAATATGAGGGCTCACAGGACCGAGAGCAGGCTTGGTGGTGGATGCCAGCAATTTTCATGCAAAGGATACAGAGCATCTGACAGCGAACAAAGAGGTTTGTATAACCTCGGCCTCCTGGGAGTCTCAGGGCAGTTTTGGTAGGTAGTTGGGGCAGAATTAATAATCCCCATTTATAGATGATTAAAAGCACAGTGAATGATATGACTTGCCCAGGGTTGTGCATAACAAGAGTAGATCTGGGCTTAATTGCAGGCGTCCTTGGGAAAGTTCACAGAGCCCGCTTTCAAGTACATCTCACTGCCTTTCTGGGAGAAGAGGAACAACCAGGCAGTGGGGGGCTGGACAATGATCTTGTCCTTAAGACTGTCTTTGGAAGGGGAGAGAGATCATCAGAAAACATCTGTTTTCCATTGGCTACACAGATAGCTACATCAATAGCCAAATAAGTATCTGTTTAATTGAATGAAGGTCATTAAAAAACAATTAACACTTTAGTGACTTCATTTGTCAACTTAATACTATCTCATGTTGTTTCTTGCTTTATAGTTAATTGAACTTCTCATGCTTTGCCACTTGCTTCGATTCAGTTGAACACTTATTTAGTGAGGTTTATTCTGTGCCAAGCTCTGTCCTAAGAGCTAGAGAAACAGAATAAATATAGCCCTACATCAGCCTTCAAGTTACAGTGTTGTCGAGGGAGGGGTTACACACACATTACAATATGTCTGTAATAAATACAAGTGTAGGGGCGCCTGGGTGGCTCAGTCAGTTAAGCGTCTGCCTTCGGCTCAGGTCATGATCCCGGGGTCCTGGGATCGAGCCCCGCATCGGGCTCCCTGCTCAGTGGGGAGTCTGCTTCTCCCTTTCCCTTTGCCCCTCTTCCCTGTTTGTGCTCTCTCTCTCTTTCTCTCTCTCTCTATCTCAAATAAATAAATAAAATCTTAAAAAAACACAAGTGTGGCCTCGGTATAGTGAACACACAAAGAAGGAATGATAAACTCTGGGCAGTAATATTCAGGGAAGAGTTCCTGCAGGAAGTGACATCCAAGTTGATTTTTAGGGACAAGTAAATGTTCACCAGATGGATAAGAAAATATTCTCATGCCTGTCAATGGGAATAACATGTGCAAAGACCCAGAGTAAATGGAATATTTTTTACTGAATCATTTTTTATTGCTCTCAGGTACAAGTAAAAGATTCAATTAAAGGTGGCTTAAACAATAAAAATATATACATATACAAAAATAAAGAAAACATTAAAGTCAATTTATGTCACATAATAAGTAGTCCAGAGGGAGGGCAGTTCCAAGGTTGGTTAATTCAGCTGTTTAATGACATCATCACAGATCCAGCTTCCTTCTATCTTCCTCTCCTGCCATCCTCAATGATAGACTTTTATTCTCAGGCTTGTCCCCTCATAGTCACAATATGGCTGCAGTAGATCCAAACATCACAGCATCATATAACAACATCACAAGACCAGAAGGAAGCACTTCCTTTTCTTGGGCTCCCTTTTTAGAGGGTAGAAACCTTCTCCAGAAGGCTCCTGGCAGATTTCTTATTGGCTAGAATTGCATCATATGGCCATTCCTTGATTTAAAAAAATTATTGGTCAGGGAAATGGAATTAGCACTGTTAGTTGTTAGACTACTCACACTTCTCTCCTAGGGGCCATGGGAGGGCCCCACTTCCCCTCTGTACATGGCCTCTAGTACCTGAACAAATTGGGATTCTGTACAGGGGAGACTGATAGGCCATGGCTACTGCTCTAAGACCTTACTTAGGAGAGAGGTCACCTGGGCTCTGGCCCTCATTATGTGACGTTAGGCAACCACTTCCCCTTTCTGAGCAGTTTTCTCCGCCTAAAATAAGGACGCCAACATGTGGCTGAGTGCTTTGCTTAAATGAGCCAGGAGGTATGGAAGCACAGAGAATACAGCCAAGGCCAAGTCCAAGCAGGAAGCCCACCCAACAGTCTATGGTTTGCCTTCCCTTGAGTGCTCTTCCATCGGCCCCACATGGTGGAAGGCACCAGGACCTTTGGCCTTTCTAGGGCACCATACCCCACTCGCGTCTGATTGCTGCAGGGATGTTTGGTGCTCAACAGAGAGCCAAGTGCACCTCTAGATCTCCAACACCCCCCACAGTTAGGTTGGGAAATGTGAGTGGGTTCTGGCCAGTGACATGTGGCTTCACCTTAACAGCATTCTGAACAGCCCTCCCTCAACCTGGGAGGCCCCAGGTCCGAAATGGCAGGGGGACAAAATGACCCACATCCCTCTGTCATCTGATGCTTGGCCAGTTTGTGAGCAGGGTCAAATGAGTTGACTGGTATGAAGAGCTCTGTAAACTAGGAAGTGTTATTTAAATGTGAGCAAATAAGAGAATTGAGGGTAATAATAGTGTTAGTTACAACAAGGGTACTAGTGAAGGTGGTGGGAGGGGTAGTAAGTCTACAAGTTGCAGTTACAGGGGTGAGAGTAGATGAGGCAGAGGTGGAGGAAGAAACATGGTGGTGACGTCGGTGCAGTGGTGTTACGGTCATAGCAGACATGGTGGTGAATATTTAGAAATAAGCTAAAATCTGTACAATAATGATAATAGGAAGAAGGGTGAGAAAAGTAACAGCAGTACAAAGCCTACTTGCCTCCTAAGCAGTGAGGGGAAAGCCAACATGGCAATGCCTGGTCCTGCCTAGGGCTGTCCCTGTTTCTTCCGTCCTACGCTCTGGACAATTGTTTTAAACATGCATCAGCCTGGCCAGTCTGACCTTTGGAAACTCTGGCCCTTTCAAAAGAAACTGCTTGACTTAATTCACAATAAAGAAACATCTATACGTCATCAGCCCCTTAGTTCACTTGGGCTGCTATAACAAAAGACCACAGACTAGGTGGCTTATAAACATCAGAAATTAATTTCTCATAGTTCTGGAGGCTGGAAATCTACACTCAGGGCACCCCAGCATGGCTAGGTTCTGGCGAGAGCCCTCTTCAGGGATGCAGATGGCTAACTCCGTGTTGTGGCATCCTCAGATGGCAGAAGGAGGAGGGGAGCTCCCTGGGGGACTCTTTTATAAGGGACCTAATCCCATTCATGAAAGTGTTGACTTTACAAATAAAACTACCAATTATCTTACCAGCAAAAATGAGTTTATTTGGGAATATCAGACAGTTGGAGTCCAGAACGTACAAACTCCAGCAAAACCATAGGCAAGTCAGGAGAACAAAGAGAAGAGCGTGGTTTTCTCGAGGAAAGGGAGGTAGTTGGGGAGACTGTTGTAAACAAAAAATTCATTGGAGTAAACTGGGAGGTCTAAGTATACTGGCTTCTCATTGGCTGAGCTGTGACTGTCTCTCATTGGCTGGGCTGTTGCTGGGGGAAGAGGAAACCTCTCTTCCTCATCCGGCTGGGAAAATGAAAGTACCAGCTAAAGGAGCATCAAGTTGCAGGGTACTTCGCTTCCTGTTGGGTCTGCAATTGGCCGCCAGTGGCAAGGCCTCAGAGCTCCCCCTTCTGGCCTTCTAATTTTTAAACACGGATTCTTTTTATTAATTTTCAGAAGGGCACCGCCCTCATGACCTCATTACCTCCCAAAGGCTCCGCCTCTTAATATCATCACCTTGGAGGGTAGGATTTCAACATATGAATTTGGGGGCGGAGAGAGAAAGATACAGACATTTAATCCACAGCAATCAGGTTTCCCAATGAAGTATATAATTCTAAGAGTTGAGCTGCAGCTGAGTATATGTTTTATAGACTTCCAATTAAATGCTTATTAAATTCAGTTTGGCTGCTTCCTTTACATGTTTTGGAACAAATAAATTTTTCAGGCCTCAAACATTTTTGGAGGCCCTTAAAAAGCTAATAGAACCTGGACCCTGCACTTACAGCGGCTAATGGTCAAGCAACTCTGGCCCAGAGGGTTATTCAACTAGGAAGGAATGGATTCTTTCCATAGCCCACCTCACCCGTCACCCCCAGGCCTTGAACTTGATTGGCTTTGATCTGAGGAGGGTCCCAGAAATACATGGCAACAAAGTGGAAAGCCAAATATGGGCCCCTCTCTCCGATAACAAAAGCCCAGAAAGGTCACATACACACACACACACACACACAGAAACACACACACAAATCTCAGTGCGCCCCACCCATCCCCCCCACACATGCTCCTCTAGGCCCAGAAGTTGGGAGACCAGGGCTGCCATCACCTATAAGCAGCATGCCAGGGCCTCCCGGGACATGGGGGCATCGAGGCCCAGCCCTAATGACTCAGGCGTGCCAAAGGACCCCACAGCTCTATGGGTCATAGTGTCTTCCCTAAGAAACAGCAACAGTAATTACGGTTTTAAAGAGAAACAGAGAGAAGGGTGATAAGTGGCAACAGGAGGTCTTGCTCTCTGGCCTCAGCAGATGTTCCCATCAACGCCCTTCTGAGGAAGGGGCCCTGAGTCTGGGGGCCAGTTCCCAGACAGAGTCCTAAAGGTTTGGAGCTGCTTGGAAGTGGCCATGTAAAGGTGCTGGAGAATCCAGGTGAGGGTCTGGGAGCCACAGGCAGCCTCAAGAAGAAACCTCACCAAGGTCTTGGTGAAGGAACCTCAGAATCCAGAGTCTTGTTAGACCCTGGGAGATTTTCTATGCAAGGGGCAGCTGACAAGGGGGACCAAAACCCATTGAAATGGTCAGCATAGGTGCTCATGTCTGGCCTGGAAAGAGTAAAAGTGAAAACTTCCCAATGACTTCTGTTTCCTATAAGGCAAAATACAAACCCCTAAACAGGGAATCCAGGGGTTTCTATGATTCGCTAGTTAGCCTTATAAAAATTTTTAACTTTGGCTTTTGTACAGGCCAGGGGCTTCCTCCTTACCCCTCTGCCCTTTCTCCTACATCTCAACTGCACTGAGCAATTTGTTCCTCCCAGGTCCAGTCTTACATCTGGACTTACCCATTCCTCAGGGTCACTTCCTCCTTTAAGCCAACCAAGATCTTCCTTTCTGCTGGGCAATCTGCTGGGCCCCACTCAGTATTTACCCAAAGGAGCTGAAAACTTAATGTCCACACAAAAACTTTCAGAGGGATGTTTTTAGCAGCCAAAACTTTGGGTGATCATGATGTGTCAATGTAGGTTCATCTATTGTAACAAATGCCCCACTGGGGGTCAGATGCTAAGAATGCAAGAGGCTGTGCATGTTGGTGGGCAGAAGGAGAACTTGCCCCAAATTCGCCAAAATTTGGAAGCAACCAGATGTCATGCAGTTGGTGAATGGATACCTAAAGTGTGGCCCATCCAGACCATGGAGTATTATCCACCTAAAAAGAAAAGCTACAAGCCACGAAAAGCCAGAGTGGAAACTTAAATGCCTATCGCTACGTGACAGAAGCCAATCCATAAAGGCTGCAATACTACATGATTCGAACTTGGTGACATTCTGGAAAGAGCAAATGATGGAACCATGAAAAGATCCGTGGCTGCTAGGGCTTGATGGGGGAAGAGAGGGCTGAATAGGCGGGACAGAGGGTTTTTAGGCAGTGACCTACTCTGTGTGATGCCATCATGATGAGACATGTCATTATATATTTGTCCAAACCCACAGAATGTGCCACACCAAGAGGGAACCCCAGCGTAAACTCTGGACTCTGGGGGATGATGATGTGTGAGTGTGGGTTCATCAACTGGAACACAGGTAACCGCTCTGGTGGGGATAATGGGGGAGGCCTGTGTGGGGCAGGCGGTATGTGGGAAATCTCTGTACCTACCTCTCTACTTTGCTGTGAATCTAAAACTCCTCTAAAACAACTTGTCTGAAACAAAAGGAGGAGCGGGCCTCTTCTCCCCTGGGGAGGGCCCCCGGTCGGGGCTGTGGAAAGGCTTTGCTGCTACCCCTAATGCTGGCCATGTGTAGCATGCTGGGCGGGCAGGCAGGCCACTTCATTACCTTGTGCTTAAGGAAATGCCTCCCAGCTCTGCACTTGCCTTTTTAAATTTCACAACCACTAAATCCACTCCCAGCAATTTTTTGTTGTGTGGTTTTTTTGTTTTTGTTTTTGTTTTTTTAAATAGCAAGCGAAAGCAGTGTGGGGATCTGCAGCAGACGCCTTTCCATGCAGCTGGTCCGTGAGTCACCTGGGGGCCAGGGGACCCACAGAAACCCAAGGCTGCCTCTCCAAGGAGACCTGGACCCTTCGCCAGATCAGCTGAGCTGGGGTTAGGGGAAAATTCTTTCCCTAATTAAAGCCAAGTCCTTTATTAGGTGACAGGTTCTAAAGGGCACTCCACTAGGGACCAGATCAGTGTGGGTTTAAATTCTAACTTTGTCGACTTACCCCTCTGGGCCCCAGGACCACATGCTGGCTTCTCCTCTGAGTTCCTAGGGGAACTTCTTCCTTTGTTTGGTTTTATTTACCCCAGCACCAAGCACAGCGCCCAATCCACAGTGAACCTGCTGTGAAAGGCCATGGAACAAGATGATATACGGGCAGGACATCGCCGTAACTCAGAAGTCCTGTGTTAACTGAAAGGAGTGAAACACCCACCCAGATGGGAGGCCCGCTGCATAAGAAGAGCCCCGTGGTCCGAAACTGGGGTCCAGCTCCAATTCTGCTCCCCGTGTTGCCATGGATGGGCCAATGCCATGGGGAGGCCCTCAGTGGGCTCACAGGCAGGGTGTAATGATGAAATGAGATCCTGGGAGTAGAAGGGTCCTGGGAACTATGAACTCTAGGCTCAGGGATGCAGACTTTTAGAGGACAGAAGGGCCATCTGCTAAAATCAAGCTGCTTGGCTCCTGTCTTCTGCAATGCAGGGGGAATGCAGGTGGGCAGGTGGCTCCCACATGGCTCCCATACGTAGGCTCCATCTTTGTAGGACTTGATGACCTTCATGAAGCTGAGTATGATAGCTTCTAGGCTCTTTGCCAAAGGCTCAACGTTGGGTTATATTGTCTAATCCCTACAATAACCACCCCCCGCCCCGAGTCAGGACGAAGATCCCTATTTTATGTATGGGGAAACTGACCCTTAGGAGCAAGGGGCGGAGCCAGCATTTGAACACAGCCTTTCTGGCCAACCCCCAACACTCTTGCTCTCACCAGGTCATCTGTGGGCTTTTCCATCCCACATGGAAACCCCCCTTCATATACACAGACTAAGCGTCCAGGAAACCACCTGCTCAGGGCATTCCCAGCAATTTGCATGAATGACTTTCCCGAGAAAGACCTGCGGTCCAACCCACCTGGTGCTGCAAGGTAGCCTAGGGTCTGGGTGCTAACGAAAACTCCTCCACGTGGGTCAGAGGGAGCAATGCTGGTCCAGCCCTGGAGAGGTCTGAGCCAGAAGGCCAGCTTGCAGCTATGGTTTTCAGGGCTGGCAATCCTACACGCCACAGAGCTTCTTTGGGTAGAGTGAAAAAGGAGAAGAATATTGCCGGTCTGTACTCCCCCTCGTCTAGACCAAAGGATCAATGCTGCTGAGGGCTCAGCTTTCCAACTTGGGCTCCACTGCCCCCTCCCACAGCCCCATCTCTATCCCAGCCACTTGCTTCGACCTAGAGACCAAGGCTCCTGCCAACCTGCAACCAGGACCCTCCTCCCGCATACGCTCACTCGACAAAACTCACTGAGCTGTCCCTGTTTGCTATATACTAAGCAGCCAGAGGTGAGTCAGACATGGTTCCTACCTCAAAGGAGGCCAATGTCAAGGGCCAGTGGGCAATCTAATGAATGAAACAATTTGTCTGTCCAGCGTCTCTCCACACCCCTGCTGCCTTCCTGGCACGAGGTTACAGAGATTGTGCTAAGTCAGAAAAATGAGGGGAGAGGGAAGCCAGCCTTAGGGTGGACTCTGGCAATTTAGACAACCGAGGCAGAGAGAGACTTTGTGCCTGCCCAAGGTCACCCCCAGAGGAAATGGCACACTGGAACCAGAATGAGAAGGGTGAGGGGCCCCCCAGACATAGTTGCCGTCTCTAGGAGACTACTTGGCAGGCCATCAGCTGGACCCCTTCAAGGCCCCCACCCTTGAAGGCCACCACACTGGAGCCGTCCACCTCTAGAAGGCATGCTCGTGTACAGTGGCATAAATACGAGGCTCCAAGATTCCAAGCATCAGCCGAGGCTACTGCTCAACAACCGTGTGGGAGCCAGCCCACCAACAGGGCCACCCTGAGACCCAGGCGAGCAGGTTGGTGCCCTGGGCCCAGGCTCTAGAGGGCCCCCCTCCCCACCCCCATCAGGTGTGGAATCTTCTGGAGCCAGGCAACATGCTCACCTGATCTATGCCCCAAATGCACTCCCTAGACTGAGCTCCAAGTACCAAGCCCCCGGAGTGCCCTGCCATCCGCATAGCTCCGAGCCTGCTTCTGGAGCCCACTCCCCTAAGGGCTGATGGGGCTACTGAGGTGCTCACTTCTAGTCTGAGGGTATCTGGGGTCAGGGTGCACGCGGCTTGGATCTGCGGACTGCAATGTTCAATGAGCTCCCCTCCCATGTGAGACAGGGCCAAGGTTGTAGAAAGAGAAGGGAGGCAGGCTGCGGGCCTAGAGCCTTCACTTCTACTCCGACCTCCAGCTTATGGAACACAAGAGGAGAGGCTATTTGCAAAGCTCTCCCAACCTCCCTTACTCCCCAGCCTCCTCCCCTCCCTTCAGGCAGGTGCAGAATTTGCTAAGCAACCAGGAGCTCTTGGGCTGTTTCTCTCAGGTCTCTTCGGTTGCTATAGAAGCTGGTTTAGAAAACCTCTCCTGCTAACAATCAAGGCTTTTTTGTCAGAGCCTGGTTCAGGGCACCTTGCCTTTCAGTGAGAGGGTGGTGGGGGCGGGAGGGGCAGAGGCTCCCGGAAGCGTAGGCTAACCACACCCTTGCCAGACCCACGCCATCCCCAGTCTCTACTTGACCCTGTTTGTCCCCCTGACCACCACCACCACCCCCAAAGAGATCCTGTCTCTTAAACCTTCTGTCCTTCCTCCCTGGACCTTCTTCTTTGCCCTGGGCTTCCGGCCAGGCTGTCTGTCCCTGGGTGCCACGTTTACCGTGAGGGTGTCGGATCCTCCCCGTGGCCAGGTGGTAAGATGAGGAAAACCAGTCCTTCTCTGTCAGGCCTCAAGGTGAAGTACCTCCAAGCACCCATTTTGCTTCTGCTAAGACGAGCCATCTCTTAGCAACATCCCAGTGCCCTATTGTGCTAAGGGGGCCCCTGTCTTCTCTCCCTGTGTTACCAGTGGCCCCCTGCCATCAGAGCTGAGCAAGGGTCAAGGCCCCAGAGTGGGGAAGAGCAAGAGGGAGAATGTTTACTCTGCCACGGGGCTTTAGCAGACTCCGCCCCATGAGGCAGCACTCTCCTTCCTCAAGCAGAAAGTAAATACCTGATGCAAAAGGAACCAGGACCACAAAGAATTGGCCTTGGAGGAGGAGAGGCAGGCTGACACACTGGAGCATGCCCACCTGCGCCTTCTTCCAGGATGCAAGGGAGACTAGAGCACAGGGGAGGCAGCAGTGGTTTCAAGAGTGCCTGCCCCAGTGGGAGGAGCCACACCACGGACTTGCTCTGTGATCTTGACCAAGGGGTTCTACTGCTCTGAGCCCAGGCTTGCTCATCTTCAAAAAATGGCAGTGACGGTTTCTACCTGGTATTGCTGTGAGATATTGAGATGTGTGCCACCCAGGGGATGCACTCCATCAGTGCTGGTGCCCGGCCCTGCGTGAGCTCTGCACCTCTGGGAGTCTGCAGCTGTGTGTGGCGAGCATCGTGTGACTGAGCCCATTGAGTCACGTGGAGCTGTGATCAAGCCTGAGCACTCTATCTGACCAATCTGAGTGTGTGCTCCTTTGAGGCCTGAGAGCTCATCAGGCCTGTTCCCGGCTCTGCTCTTAGCACCAGAGAGGCTCTGGTGCTACGGACGTTATGTCAAAGAAGTGTTTGTGGCATGAATGAGTGTCATCTCAGTGCCCAGCACAGCAACGCTCTCACTCTGGGTCCTCGTGCCCACGTCTCCGAAGGCAAAGATTTTTATTATAAAGGGTGAAATTATTTCAAAGATGAGAAATAGTCCCACAGACCCATTTCTGAATGCCAAATTGCTCAAGTGACTAGAACGGCAAATGGGAAATAAAAAATAAAAGCCAAAAGAGACAAAGCCAGATGATATGGGGCCCCTTAGATATCAGTTTGCACTGCTCCCCGCTGGCTCCCCAAGGATGGCTTCCAGCACAAGGACAGATGTCCCCCGCACATTTGCAGCGGGAGCTCCATTCATCACACCATTCCCTTCTTGCTTCATTGTGATTTTGGCCAAAAATACCTGTTGAGGATCTGTCTTTCTTCTCAAAGGTAGAATCAGAATTGTCAGGTGAGAGAAAAAAAAAAAGCTCATTACAAAAAAAAAAATTAAAAAAAAAAAAAAACAATAATTGCGAAGGGGCTCAATTAAAGTAACAAAAAGGCAATTGCAATTGATTTCTAAAAAGTCTGAGTTTATTGTTAAAATTTTGCTTTGAATTTGAGATTGAAAAGCTTCAAGAGGAAAAACTATAATGAATACAGCCTTTAGCGGATTCCTTCACTTTTAAAGAAACAACTCTGTCCTCTTTTCTCAGATCCTAAGAAACCCAGTTGAATATTTGAAAATGTATTTTTTTTAAAGACCCAGTTTCATACTCTTGAGCATCTCACAGGTTTTCAAAGCTGGAAAAGCCTCAAAGTCCAAAACTCTGGCCAATTCTTTAATGCTCCTTGAAGTGAGAAGAGCATTCTCTTTGGATTCAGACCGGCCTGGGTTCAAATCCCAGCTTTACCACTGGCTGAGGGTCAGCCTCAGGCAAGCCACACACTGCTCCGAAACTCTGTAAGCACTTCTTTACAAAATGCTGATGATAATTTCTACCGTGGTGCAGAGTTAGGACAAAGATTCCCCAGCACAATATATGCACACCTTTAGAATAGCGTCTGGGTATTTTTCTTGGGAAGAATCATGGCTCGATCATCGGTGACAAGAGACAGAGAAGCTCCCAACATGCTCAGGGACTGGCTTTGGGGGAATAGGCAGGAAATGATGTTCATCTAAGCCAAGCTTTGTTCTCTTTCCCAACCCACCAGGAGTATGGGTGTTAAAGCGCCGCCCACCTCCGGCAGCCTGATGCCTACCTGACCACATCAATGCACCCCACACTGCACACCTGCTTCTCCCAAGGGTTAGCCAGGTTCCACGGCAGCCAGGTTCCAGCAGGTCCACCCTCGCTGCTCCTCCACAACCTGCTCTTGACACCACCTAGTCTCAGCTCCCCACCTTGAAGCCCAGCGCCCCTACTCCCTGCCATTGCAGGGATCTTGTGTTAAGGACTTGGGCTGCCCTCTAGGGAGTTCAGCTTGGCCCACCTTTTTTCTCCCAGTTGCTTCAGGGAGGATCCCTCATCCTATCCCAGCCTCTTGGAGTGGAGCCCTCACCCAACAGGGCCGTTAGGAATCTCTCTGGCAATTTGCTGGGGGGAGGAAGGGGTGTAAATGAAACACTTCCTTGTGGGGTCATCTACATATTTATGGTAGGTTTACTTGGGGGATTGGGGAGAAAGATGGAGAGAGTATGAGGAGGCTGGATACCCCTTCATCCCTTCCGCCATCATTGACCCATCTGCCCTGATCTTTAGAATCCTTATTCACAGCTTCACTTCCAAGTTGGCAGACTCATCCATGGTTCCTCCATCAAGGATGGTAGGAAAAAAGACAACTAATACTTACCGAGTCCTAAGGAAAGAACCTACCTGCACTCTTCTGGGCACTTCCACATTTGAGTATCTAAAGGCTTATGCCCTGTGTCAGCCTAGCTGAGCTGGAACTACATTTCCCCGAATTCCCTGCCCTACACCCTTCAGATTCAGGGCTGCGTACAGGACATTTTTGGGAGATGTGGCTGGTGGACGTTATGCTCCGAAGGCAGTGGGGCCTGACACTATTGTTGCCCCCACGTATTGTCACCTATCTGCACGGTCACCCTGTTGGCCTGAGTTACCTACCTCATAAGGTGCTTGCGCTCAGTGAGCACTTATTCCCGTCTTAGATGGTCCTTAAAAACCCATACTGAGCTAGTATATTTTAGTCATTGTTCAGGGAAGGGAAACTCAGCAAGGTTCAGTGACCTACCCAGAGTCACTTGGATGGGAAGTGACAGACCCGGGGCTCAATCCCAGGGCGGTTTGCTTCCAGACCACTTGAGGCAGGGGAAGGTTCCCCCTTCCATCTCTTAACTCTAATCTTTATGGGAAGGAGTCTCTGCGAAGAGACTCTTGTTCTATAAGGACTCTTCTTCACTTTAATCAAAGAATGGAAATATTCACCAACCCAGGCTTCTTTACAGAGACTCAAAGATTTTTTTCCCTTCAATCCTGAACCCTTTTCTGAACACAGGACAACTTCACTCATGACTAATTTGGAATTTCAATTAATCCACATGCATTTATTCAGCTCTGTTGTCTGGCCAAGGTGGTGCTAGATGCTAAGGGAGAAATAGACAACAGCGGTGCAGTGGGAGCTGGGCTTGAACTTGGAAGGTAAACACGTGCCTATTCACTCTGCAGTTGGCTCTCCATAGCAGAGTCAGATGTAGACCCACTTCTGTATTAGTTACTGCAGTGGATTTAACGGTGGCTCCAAAAAGACATGTCCACATCCTAATACCTACACCCTGTCAATGTGACCATATTTGGAAATAGGGTCTGTGCAGATATAATTAAATTAAGGATCTTGATATGAGGACATCACCCTGGATTATCTGGGTGGACCCTAAGTTTGGTGACAAATGTCCTTAAGAGACAGAAGAGGAAACGACACAGACGACACAGATACAAGAGGAGGAGGAGTTCCCAGAACACGAGGCAAAGATCAGACGTCAAAGAACACCCGAAGCCACCAGAGGCTGGAGGAGGAAAGGGAAGGTTCTTTCTTAGAGCCTTCAGGGAAGTGCAATCCTGCAGACACCTTGGTTTCAGGCTGCTGGCCTCTAGAACTGCAAGAGAATACGTTTCTGTTGCTTAAAGTCACCAAATTTGCGGTAATATTTTCTGTCAGCCTTAGGAAACAAATACGATTATCTACTGCACTGTAACAAGTTACCACAAACTGAGCGGCTTAAAATGACGCCCATTTATTATCTTGTAGTTTTGTAGATCAGAAGCCCGGACACGATACGACTGGATTCTCTTCTTGGGTTCTCACAAGGCCGTAATCAAGATGCCAGCTGGCTGCACTCTCGGCTGGAGCCCAGAATCCTCTTTTCCAACGGATTGTTGGCAGAAGTCCATTTCTTGTGGTTGTCGGACTGCGGTCCCCATTTCCTTGCTGGCTGTCAGCCAGGGGTTACTCTCAGTCCCCGGATGCCACTCGTGGTCCCTGCCACATGGTCTCCTCCACCTTCAAAGCCAGCATGGTGAATCTTTCTCATGTCAAATCCTTCTCATGCTTCAAGTCTCTGACACGCCCTGTCACTCACCTCTAGACCCAAATATGAAGAGCTCCCGTGATTAGAACAGCCCCACCCAGAATCATCACCCTTCTTAAAGTCCACTGTATCCTGTAACATACGACAAATGCGCCATAACATAACATAGTCATGGGATTAAGATCCATCATCTTCATAGTCCTGGGGATTATGCTGGGCACACCGGGGACAGCAATTCAGGGAGCTTGGAATTCTGCCTACTGAGGTAGGTATCAAGATTAAATGTGACAACGGTTGCGAAATCATCTTTTAAATAATGACAATTAACAAACACGAAAGATTGGTACTGTTTGAAAATCCATACTTATTTTAAAGGAGAAAAAGAACATTGATAGGCCCTGGGCTCTGTTGTCTGGAAGAGACATGAGAGAACAGATGGAAGGAAGGTCTGGCTCAGTGTCCCAAAGAGAGAATGGAGATGGACTGAAATGAGGACAAAAGTCAATGCCAGGTAGTGGTCTGAATGTATCAATTCATTCCTCCTGACAATCCTCATGAGGGGCTATTAGTATACAATCCATTTTATAAGTGAAAAAAAATGAGGGCAAGGAAATTAAATAACTTGCCCAAAGCAACACACACACCTAATAAGCAGCAAAACCAAGAGTTAGCCCCAAAGGGTGGGGCTCCAAAGGGTGTCTATGTAGTCTTAGCTGGTCTGCTGCACCTGCCTCTGGCGGAGGGGGCCACTGAGGCATGGTGGGTGGAGGTAGAAGTGTTGGGTGAGGCAACCTGCCAGGCAGACAGGGGGTTGAGAGCGTTGAGAGGACAAGGTGGTAAATGAGAGTAGCAGGAAGTGGGGACCATTCCAGCTGAAGGGTCCAACCTCACATAGGCAGGGATGCCTACAGGTAACATAATGCATCTGTAGGGTTGAGGGAAATCTGGTAGAGTCTGTCTGGAATGAAGTTATTTTTATAACTACTGCCAGTCGGTTCTGTGGCCATATGTGGCCTCTGAAACCAATCCTGGATTAAGTCAGCTTCATCTCTGGGCACAGAAACATTCAGGCTTCACGAACATAAAGTTTATGTTGGGAATCGGTATCGGTATAGCTCCCCAGTGGCTTTAAGCAAAAATCAAAACCTCTAAGAATAGGAATATTGTGGCAGGCTGTGTTTTCTGAAGATGGTCACAGCAACACATCCTACCCCCCATGTTCTTCTTCCAATGTGACTTGGGGACCTAGTTCCTGCTCGTGAGTCTCACTCTCGGGACTGCTTGACCAACAGGAACAGGTAGCCTGCGATCGTCGTTCCTTGGGATGCTTGTTCTTGAAACCAGCCACCATGCCATAAGGAAACCCACTTGCCCCATGGGGAGGCCCAGGTAGAGAGTCAGCCACCATCAGCACCAACGTGTAATGTGTGATCAAGCCCTCTTGGGATGGATTCTCCGGACCCAGTCGAATCGCCCCTCTTGATGCCACGTGGCACAGAGGTGACCTGTCTCTGCTGAGACCTGTCTAGAATACAGACATGTGAGTACAATTAGTGATTCCTGGTTGTTTTAAGCCACTGAGCTTCAGGGCGGTTAGGCGGCAATAGTTAGCTAGAACAGATATTTGTACCTGGAAATAGGATGTTATCATAATAAAATCTTGAAATGTATGACCCTGGCTTTCAGACCAGGCAGCAAATACAAGGCTAGAGGACCTCAAGGAGAACATTTGTGAAATACGAAGGGGCCTTAGGAAGCCTGTCAATGAAGGCTGTGGGGAAAGTCATGAAAATGTTACAGGAATCCTGAAATAACGCAGATCATTGTTATAGAATGTTATAGAAATTTTGGCAACACTGCAGCCTGCAGCAACATGGAAAATAGGAAGGCACCTAATGATCTCGATAGGCTAGCTAAGGTTTCCAGGCAGAATATCGAGGGTGCCACCTGGCTTCTTCCCCCTAGCTATGCTGCAATGTGAGAGGAGAGGCACGAGCTGAAGGAGCCAGGGCTTGATGGGTCCAAAAATCAAACTGTTTTTCATTCTCAAGTCTTTCCAGATGACAAATAATTCTCAGCTAAGAAAGGGGCTCAGGCCACACACAGATCCAGGGTGGGACTATAAGACCTTTGGCTAAGACCTCAGGAAGATGTCAAGTAGTGCCTCGTATAAACTCTCAGACAGACAAAAGGTCCTCTGAAGATCTCAAGGGATTGCCCAAGTCAAGCTGTTCTAGTTGATGCCACATGGCACAGAGATGACATGTCCCCCCTGGGCGCTGCCCAAATGATCAATTCGTGAGCACAGTTAATGACTGTGTTGTTTTAAGCCACTGAGTTTTGAAATGGGTGATTATGCAGCAAGAGATGAGCAGGACAGACACAAATCCCTGGGCCCCCATCTCCGCCCAGTTCCATCGACCCGATGACCTCTGCGCCCACAGCAAGAGCTCGGAGTCCTGTCTCGGGCCCCTCAGAATCTGCTATAGACAAGCTCTGCTTGGATCTGGAAAACAGCAAAGTCTCCTCTCATTTGTGGCTTTTCTGAATCCAGAAGCCCGAACTTTTGCTAGAGAGATACAGTGTATTGATTAGGGTCGGGATTGGCCTCTGGGGCTCCAGCCTAAAGAAGTGTGTGGCAGGAGGGGCACAGAGTAAGCTGGGATGAGATCAGGGCAGGAAATGCCTTGACCTCAAGAGGCAGCTGGGTGTTCCCTCCTGGGATCTTCTTCCTCCTTTCCTCTCTCTTCTTTTGAGCAGATTCCAATGGGGCATCTATGAATTATCTGTGGAGAAAACTCTTAGAATCCTCCTCCTTCCTGCTAGACTAGGGGAACAAGACTACTCCTGGGAGAGGTCTGAG
Organism: Callorhinus ursinus; assembly: GCF_003265705.2. Taxonomy (NCBI): domain Eukaryota; kingdom Metazoa; phylum Chordata; class Mammalia; order Carnivora; family Otariidae; genus Callorhinus; species Callorhinus ursinus. The sequence continues at coordinate 12,334,499 of NW_027397072.1, read as the reverse complement.
GAGGGGTGCCTGTGGTAGCCTTTACCCTCTCCCCCCCAACCTCCAATCTGTGATTGAACAGCTACTGACATGGGCCTCCCCCATGCTAGGCACCAAGATGCATATAAATCAGATGCATTTCCCACCCTCAGGGAGCCATCTGTCTGGTGGAGGAAGCAGGCAGGGACACGGACAACCACAGGAGGATCATTGGGGCCTCCGTGAGGCACATACTGGGGCCAGGAGAGGCCCAAGAAGGGGCTGAGGAGGGCGTGGGACTTGGAGATAGATATGTGGGTGGGGCCACTGCAGATGAACCGGGGGTCGGAATCTCAATGATGACCTCTTCCCTCCCCTATACTCTGAGCTGGGACCTCAGCCATCAAGACTATTGCTAGTTCCCTCCAGGCTGTGCTTCTAGGCTTTTGCTGAAGCTGTTCCTTCTGCCTAGAAAGCTTTTCCCCACCTTCCCTGATTCATTTGGTCCTTATCCTCTGAGCTCCGTACCGTACACGTGAGGAGACCAAGGATCAGACAGTTTAAGGGATTTACCTACAGTCCACACTGAGAGATGCAGCATAGAAATCAAGAGCCATCATCTGAATGGAGAAAACAAAACAGCTTACAGCCTCCATTCTCTTGAAAATTATTAATATAAAAAGAGGATGCAGCAAAAATAATGAAAATATGAAACCAACAAAGAACTCAGCTTGCAGGTACTCAGAGGACTTCAGCTGTGTCTATAATGTTCTACTTCTTTTTAAGCCATGAAGCGAACCTGCCACAGTATTTAGATTTGAGGGTCAGGTAGTGAATACATATTTGTTATTCTCTGTGCTTTTCATTATGTATAAATGCTTTCATCATATTTTTTGATAAGACAATTTAATAAACCCTCAGGAGTCAGATCTAATGTATTTCATGTTCAAATGATTTAATTCAGAGATCATAATGCAGATAACAAAGGTGGTTTCTCAGTTTTGGGTACGTTGACAAATAATCTCAGGAAATCAGAGTATAAACAATAATATATATATATATATAAATAAAAAAATAAAATATATATATATATATATATATATATATATACAGTCTCTCTCCACCCTATGCTATGTTATTTTTCACATTTTTGCTTCTGGTCCTGGTTCACATGGAGACAACATTTCTCATAAATTCCATTACAATTTGAATTCTATTTGCACGTACCTCCGTCATTAGCATTTTTGGTCTGAAGACTATGGTCTGAATAATCTTCATAATTATCCTTCTTAAGAGCTACAGTGTGCTATAACTTATTAAGCACTTCTCCTATTACAGCCCACTTCCATCATTTCCAGCTTTTGGCTCTTCTGGACCCACTATCATAAATATCTTTATGAATACAATTTTTTATTTATTTTGAAACCTGTATCTTTATATAGCATATGAAGTATACGCAATCACACTATGCCCTGGTTGATATTATAACAATTTATAGTGTACAAGTGTAGGTTTTACCTCATTCTACCCTTATTGGATACTCTCATACATTTGTTGCTGACCTAGGGATTTCTTCTGTCTTTAGTAGACCTATTTGGACCTTCCATGTTTAGAAGACTTATGGTTCCAACAGACATTTCAGGAGCTCAAGTACCCATAAGTGAACAAAGGAATTTTGTAATCTGTACACTAACATTGAAAAAAAAAGTCAGTACTTTGCTCTTTCTACCACCTTGGATTCTTTAAGTCCCCAGAACGAAATGTTGTTACAGCTCATCCTGGTATCATGGTGCAGTGTTCTTCTTGCTCTTGGCGGGGTGGGAAATGGCAGGGAGAGCTAAGGGTAGGGCACAAAGGTGAAGGTAAAGAGTGATGGGGAAGACAGCAAGCTGGGAGGGAGGAAGCCACCAAGATCTTCCCCATCACCACCAGGTGAGTCCCCCTGGCAGGAGCAAAATTTTACTTGGAGGGAATCCGCAGCACCTTTGTTTTGTTCCTTTAGGTAGACTGAAACCCAAGGGAGACTAAGAATGACCCCTTTGATAGGCAGAACATTATAAAACATGTCTTCCTGGTACTGGAAGGAGTTTAGGCCTTTCACTCCCCTTGCAATATCTATCCCAAAATTCTCAAACTCATTTTAAAAAATTCGAACACTTCGAGGTGTCAGACTGCTAATGAACTGAGCCTTGGTTTTCAAAACGTAATAAGGAAAATTCTGACCTGCTCTAAATTTCTCTGACTAAAAGTGTCCCACCGGGATAGGCTCTGGAATTCCTGTGACTTCAGAGTTAGGCAAGGATTTTATAACTTTGCCCCAACTTTTCAGCACAGGGATAATGACAGTTATAATGGGTGGGACATGATCACAGTGATCCTCAGACTGGAATATGTCTGAGGGCTGAGGGCACTGACCTAAGAGCTTGGAGTCCAGGTTCAAGTTCACACTCAGGCCCCAGCTCATTGAGATTGGGGGTAAATGACCTCCCTGCACTGGGCTAGAGTTTCTCCCTGAGTAATATGTGGCTGGTAAATACTGCCCTGTCTTCTTCCCCGCACTCCTGGGAGACTCGGGGGACACAGGTGGAACATGCTTCAGCTACAAAGGGATGCATATATGTAAGGGGTGGTGATGGTGATGCTCCATATTTGTACAGAAAACCAAAACACGAATGTCTTTTATCAGATAGAATGAAAATCTTTAAGAGAATAAACTAGGATTGTTGACAAGGACAAGCCACACCACTGAAAAGAAATTTTAAGACAAAGGTCCTGAATGACATACCTCCCCAACATGGTCCAGCTTGGTGGTGGAGTGGTTCTGAGGTCCCACAGTCAGTCCCGGGAGCCACCAGCAGGGTCCAGCTGGGTTTGCGGTCCCAGTTGTTCTTTACCGTAGAGTCCATTTTTAGGAAATAATCAAATTGATATTTTATACTACTACCACCTTGGAATACTAATAGATGTCTCCTTTTCTCCCTTTCTCCTCTTCCTCCACCACCACAGCTGCTAAACTGTGAAGACTGAGAAGTATACCGTGGCCGGGAAAGTGGGAGGGGGATGGAGAGAAATGGTCCCAAGTAGAGCCCAGAGCCAGAGGAAGACACGAAGGACCCTGAGAGGTCAACACAGCTTGGGTTTGAAGTATATTAAATTCAGTTCAACAAACATGTATTGAGGTCGCACTGCAGACACTGAAGTATGATCTTTTGGGGGCTTCTCCAAGAGCTCACTATCTGGTGGAAAACACAAGAAAATAAATTACTGCATGACTGTATTATACTTGCTTTAGACCAGCAAAGAGTCCTAGGGAAACTGCAGATGATTCTTAATTGTATGGAGGTGGAATGGAGCATTGTTGGAAAATAATTACCTCACAGAGACACGTTAGTATCTAAGCCCAAGTTTGGACAATGAAGCAGCTTATGCCAGTGACATAAGGGATAGTAGAGGCATTCCAGACAAAGTAAACAGTGTGAGTGAAGGCCTGGAACCCTAGACCGGTGTGGAATGCTTAGGTGGGAGCCCATGAAATATGTGTGATATGTATGGTATGTAAGTTAGGATGGGCTACAATTATGCTGCAATGACAAGCATCCCCAAATCTCAGGTGCTTATAACATCAAGGATTGGACAGGCTACATGTCCGTCACGGTCAGTGATGGCCCTCCATGTCACCTTCACTCTAGGACCTAGGCTGATAAAACAGCCACTGTCTAGAATCACTTGTCCAATATAGTAAGCATTAGCCCCAAGAGGCTATTTAAATTTTCAATAGACACATGTGACTAGTGGCTACCATATCAGGCAGCATAGATATTATAGAGTATTTCCATCATTGCAGAAAGTTCTTACTGTACAGCTTGGTCTCAGAACAGGGGTCTGCAAACTATGGCCAATTGGCCAAATCAAATCAAATCTGTTCCTCTAAATAAAGTTTTATTGGCACATAGCCATGCTCATTCGTGTGTGTATTATCTATGATTGCTTTCACATGACAATGGGAGAGCTGAGAAGCTACGACAGAGACCATATAGCCCTCAAGGTTGAACCTGTTTACAGAAAACGTGTTGACCCCTGCTTTAGACCACTGCCCCAGGTGTCGTGGTGGAGTGGGAAAAGGGACCAGCTGGCTAGCGCTGCTCACAATGCATAGCCAAAACTAGTTGTTCCCAGCTAGTTCCCAGCCACATGGGAGTCGGGAAGTGTAATATTTACCATTTGCCCAGAAAGAGAGGAGCCTGGAAACACCGGGTGCCTGGTGACAACCACGGGGGACATGGCTGGACACAGCATAAAGTGGAACTGATTCTACAGGACCCAGAGGCTTGAATGTCATGCTGAGAGGGTGAGGCATTACCAGAGCTTTTCGTTGAGGAAAGGGATGTGTCCATGATGTGTATCAGCACCCGAGGTTTCTGGGAAACTGATAAGAATGACTGATACTGGCAGAAAGGAAGCCAAGGAAGAAATGGGGGGAAGCGCTCAAGAGCAGCATGATATGGCCCCAGCTCTAGAAGCTCCCCCAGGTCTGGACTATTCCCAGGGACCCACGGTTCTGCCCTCAGCAGGTAGTAGCCCATTTCCAAGGCAGAGACTAACAACAGGCACTTGTTCTCAAAGTCCTTTGCACATAGTCACACACGGAACCCTCCCAACAAACCCAGAAGGTGGGTACTATTTTATCTCCATTTTCCAAACGAGGAAACCGAAGCCCAGTGGGATAACTAACCTGCCCCAGGGGTGGAGCAAGAATCCAAGCCGGTGCCTCTGGGGTCCCGCGCTCAGAGCAAGTCCACCTGCCGCCATCACGGCGCAGGGATCGCGGGTCTGGCGGTCCTTCAGGTCCCCTGCTCCAGCTCCACCAACTGTAGAAAACTACCCAAATTTATGGATTATGTGGACTGTTGCCTTTTACTCTCCAAAACACATTAAGTGATTTTGTCTGGAAATGTTTTACAAGCCCCAATTATGCCTCCTACATTCCCTCCCCAGTACAGCCCAGGTCCCCAGCCAGGGCTGTAAAAGGGCCTTTTCTTCTTTCTAAAGCCTCTTAACTCTCTGCCCCCAGAGAGGGCTGGTTCTCCCCGAGTCTGGGAAAAGCAAAGCTCCCGTTCTGGCCCACGGGGAGATTTGAGACGGACCGTCATGTCTCAGCTCTGCTCTCCCTCTTTTCACGAGACTCTTTAATTAGGTTCAGAAACATGTTTATGATCCTGAGAACCAGCCCGTGTTATATTAGGCAAGTTCAAAGCTCCATTTCCCTCAGCAACTCTCAGAACATTTCAGTCAACTCAGAGGCCTGGCTCAGAGCCAGCTCTGAACAAAATCAGACTGTGGGCAAACAGCGCCTCCAGCACCCCTGCTCAGGGCAGCTTTGGAGAGTCGGTGGGCTTCTGGCTTGGACAGAACTGGGTTTTCACACCTGCCCCTCTCTACCAGCTGAATGACTTTGAGCACTTTACTAAACCTCTGACCAGGGCATTCTAATTTAGGGACTAGGTGCATTTGAAATTTAGAATGGGAGTTACAGTGGCCATCAAGACCGTGAACCCGAAATGACATAGAAGCCTTGGTTGTCCTCCCTCTTCCTTGTTGGGCCTGTTCCTGACCCCTCTAGGGGCCTGAAGGGGCCATGCTCTCAGGACAGGCAGGCCACCATTGCGCATGGGAGACCAGACCCTGGTCCATTCTGGGAGATGCTCTCTCCTCCCTGTGAGGACCTGGGCTTCTCCAGGTGGCTTACTCCAGGTGGTACGAACACCTTCACAGGGCCAGGAAATGTGTCTCTGCAGCCGGGGAGCCACCCACATCAGCAAAATGACAAAGTCAGTGTGGAACATTGCATAGATTTCACAGACACAGGCCCATCTCATTTTCACATGACGTTTGCTTTTCGACATGGCTTTATTGAGCTAGGATCCACATCCCATACAATTCACCCACTCACAGTAAACCATCCGCGGTTTTTATGCAGTCACAGACTGGCGCGGCCAGCACTGCAATCGCTCACTGACTGTTTTCATCACCCCAAGAAGAAGCCATACCCACTAGCACTCACTCCCCATTTCCCCCCAGATCCTCCCCTTTCTGTCTCCATGGATTTGCCTATTCTGGACATTTCCTATGGAGGGAATCACGCAATATATGGTCTTTCGCGTCTGGCTTCTTTCACTTCACATAATGAGTTCAAGGTCCACCCACAGGGCAGCTCTTCCCGCTGTCTCCCTCACCCTTTCTGCCCGCCGCTTCCCGGGTTCCCTCTGCCTGCTCTGGGTGGGGCTGCAGCCTTGGCTGCCTCTTTGTGAAGGCTTCCCAAACCAGGCGCCCCTCCCTCTGGAATGCTGTGCAGGCCACCTGGGGGGGGGGTGCACAGCCCCTCAGTCCACTGCCTCCCGCCCCAGGAAATACATTGCTCAGTTCTTTCCACAATTTGAAAGGTTTTAAGACAAACTGGCCTGCTGTTGACAGCAGTAATTCCTTTCTTCCTCTCCAATGCTCCTGTCTCTTCTCTCTCTCTCTTTTTTCCCCCCCCAAAAGGATTTTTTTTTTTTTATGTTGTGTGTATGGGTTTTTTCCCTGCCTCTAGCTGTCACTTTGGTATGGGGATTGATGTTAAGTAGCACTTACTGGTTCTCGCTATATTCCAATTGCTTTATATACAGTACATCATGTACTCTCCAGAGGACAGGCCTCATCATCCCCATTTTATAACTGAAGGCACTGAGGTTCAGGGAGACACTGGGATTTCTCAAGACCACCCCAGTAGATGGCAGAGTCAGGATTGGACCCTTATCTATTTTGCTTATTCTGCCTTCCCAGGGACCAAAGTCTGTGACCGGCTGGTGGTAGATCTGACGATTTCTCCCAATGCCTTAGATGCGATCAGACTCACTGCAGACTGCTGGACCAGTCTTTCCTGGGCACATCCATGGTTGCTCGGAGAAGGTCAACACCAAGTTCTTCCTGACCTCTATAAGGAAGAGGCCACAGAAGTGGCTTTACTAGTTAGTAGAAAGAAGTTCAGAGGGAAGAGTTTAAAGATCTGTGTTCCCAGCACCTTGTTATAATCTTCAATGAAATAAGCCATTGATAGCCTCATTATTCATCTCTCTGTGCTCTTCTGCTGCTTCCAAAACCTTTGATGGAGGCTACTACCTACAGGAGCATTTCCTACCTTTCTGCCTGTGGCACAAAAGGCATTTCTTAATTGCAGGGGCAGGGAGGGAATGACCTTCTCTGATACAGAGTCCCTGGGATGTCCTGCTCAACCCTTATTCTCCACCTCTTGAGAAATCTTTCAAAACAATGATGTCAAGTGACAATATTTATCAGCTGAGCTGAAGCCCAGGGGAGGCACTAGACAAGAAGGTTCGGGGAAGGAGGAGTGGGTGACGTGCCTTGTATCCTGGTGCCCTGGGAGGCTGTGGAGAGACTCCAATTTGACTCCAAGTGCATGGTCAGATCCGCATGCTAGGTCGGAAAGAATGGATTTGTAGGGAAATACACTTGTAGGGGAATGCGGAGGAGATGAATATGCCAGGTCCTGCTGGCAGCCTCCCCGCTACCGGTGCAGTAGCTCAGAGAAGCTGCTGGAGAGGCTGAAGAACACGAATCAAGTAGAGAACGTAGGTGTGGCTCAACAAGAGGCAGCCATGGTGAATAGTACTCAGGTTCCGGGGAAGCGCAAGGGGCTGTCCGGCTGGCTGTGGGCTGGCCCCGAGGGTAGTTCTCAGCAACCCAGGAAGCCAACAGAGACAAAGAATGTGGGGTGAGGGCGAAGGGGTGGCCCCAAAACAGACAGGCAGGTAAACTGGTCAAAGAAGCAAGGGAGCGCCTTGGGGAAAGAGAAGAGGGTAACTTGCTTGAGTGTCTATCGCTGTGTAATAAATCACCTCACAAGCTTTGCCGGCCGCAGTCCTTGATTATCTGTCCCAGTTTCCAGGAGTTTGGATTGTAGAGCAGTCGGACTGGGGAGCCCTCTCATGAGGTTATGGGCAGATGTCGGCTGAGCGGCAGTCATGAGGGGCTGGGAGACCCTTCGAGGGCTGCCCACCCACACGCCTGGTGAGTCAGTCGGTCATGAGCCTCAGCCAGTCTGCATGCCGGCCCTTCTACCAGGCCGCTCAAGTGTCCTCATGGCATGGCGCCGGCCTTCCTCAAGCGAATGATTCTAGAGACCAGGACAGGACCTGCGATGCTTGCATGACCTCAGCTCAGAGGTCACCCGCCATCACTCCCACCATATTCTGTTGGTCAGAAGGGGCCAGTCCTGATTCAGGGTGAGAGGGGACTACAGAGGAACGTGGGTAGCAAGAAGCAAGGATCACTGGGGCCACCTTGAAGGCTAGCTACTACAACATGCACTTATTGAGGCCTTTGCTATATGCTGTGAAAGATGACCACTGTGGGTAAAAATCTATGTTATTGTTGTCTCGTTACTCCTTCAAAATCTCCAGCACTAGCACTTTGCCTGTGCAGCATAATCACTCAATAAAAAAAAGTTGTAACTCATACCCTCCACCTTCCAGCCCCCTCTGTAATCAGTGAGACAACACTGAGGCCCAGACCTGTTAGGCAACTCGCCCAAGGTCACACAGCCAGTAAAGGAATGAGCTGTGGTCCAAGCCCAGGAATCCTTGACTTCAAAGCCAGCATGGTTCTGCTCCACTGGGCCCCCTTAGCAGCCACTCTCCCTCAGTAAAGAGGATGTTTCCAGCTGCCCAGGCTGGATGGACCTCAGAACTGGATCTCCAGCAGGAGAGAGCATCTCAGGGGCTCTTCTCGAGAGCTGAGGCCTCCCCCCAGGCCATCAGGCCAAACCAGCCTCGAGGAGACCAGAGAAAGCATTGAGTCATGTGTTTATACCATTTTCAGTTCTACCTGTGTTTCCCTCTTCCTGTATACAACTCCCAGCAGACTATTCCAGACTCTCATCCCACAGGAACTTCTGGTTTCAGAGCCAGAGTCTCCAGCCAGGCCAAGGAGGAAGGATGGGGACCTCAGGGGACTCAGGGAGCTGGAGCCCACACTTTGGTTAAACCTTCCTTTCCGGTGGGGACTGGAAATCCCCATTTCCTACCACATCCCCGGCAAGCTCTTCTGCAGGCCTTCCAGCTGCGCCGGGATGTGCCCGCAGCTTCAGCTCCCTCTGGGCCCCCAGCTCAATCCGGGAGGCCCTTTCCTCACGGAGCAGCGGAGAGATGCATGGGCCACAGTCAGACCAATGAGGTCAAGTCCCAATTCTGCCACTTGCCAGCTACAACTTAGCCAAGGTAACCTCTTGGAGCCTCGGTGTTGCTCTATTTAACGAGAGTGGGCTTCCCCAATCTCGCATCTTTTATTCAGTATCATGGCTGCCCTCAGACCTCTGGTGAAGCCCGAGCTCATGGAAAAGGGGACTAAGAAGTTCATCCGGCACCAGTCAGGTCAGTATGTCAAAATTAAGCGCAACTGGAGGAAACCCAGAGGCATGGATGTGCCCAGAAGACTCAAGGGCCAGATCTTGATGCCCAACATAGGTTACAGGAGCAACGAGAAGACAAAGCACATGCTGCCCAGTGGCTTCCAGAAGTTCCTCGTCCACAAGGTCAAGGAGCTTGAAGTGCTGCCGATTTGCCACAAATCTCACTGTACAGAGATTGCTCACAGTTCTCCTCTGAGAACCGCAGGGCCGCCCTGGAAAGAGCAGCCCAGCCGGCCCTCAGAGTCACCCACCCTGATGCCAGACTGCACAGTGAAGAAAACGAATAGACAGAGGGCTTATGTGCACAGCGTATTTGTGTTAATACAAAAAAAAAAAAAAAATAGTGGCCCGTTTAAGGGTAAAATGCCCTGCCATTTGCAATGGTGGCCTCCACACACGGGGAGGGTTCTGCTATTTTGGCCCACCTCCTCCCTCGAGCCTGAGTTGCCTAGGTTGGTTTAAAAATTAGACGCAACGCGTGTTAAGGGCCTACTCATGGTAAGCACACATTGTTTTCCTATTAGGTCCTCCTTCCACCTTCCACGTCTGTCTGTCCTTCAGGGCCTAGGTCATCACTTCCAGTTTCTAGAACACCAGCCCGCAGGGCCCTGGACCTTTTCTAAGACGGGGATGCGCAGTAAGTCAGTAACGTAGGTCCCCCTCAACACACACACTGTATCTCTTCCTATACGTTGATTCATAGCCCTTGGTGCCTTAACAGACTTTGCAGATTTCAGAGTTAGCGTTTGGTGAAGAGGTTTTGTGTCACTTGATTGTCCTCACAGGCTCAGGACATCAAATGTTTATTGAGCGGACAGAGGAGCGAGCATAGTCACCTTCAACACTTGGAGAAGAGCATCGGGTGGGCTGGCCTGGCGCTAGCGGTGGGGGGCAGAGCAAAGCTCAACACTTGGAGAAGAGCATCGGGTGGGTTAGCCCGGCGCTAGCGGTAGGGGGCAGAGCAAAGCTCAACACTTGGAGAAAAGCATCGGGTGGGCTGGCCTGGCGCTAGCGGTGGGGGCAGAGCAAAGCTCCGGCCTGTTGGTGGTCTCCGGTGTTGATGGAGGAGAGTCAGCAGAGCCTCACCTCTGCCCTCCCTCTGCCCCCCTCCCCTCCGCCTTCCTTCCCCCTGTCTCCCCACGCCACATCACACATGAGCCCCCAGCTGTTTCCTGGGGGGCCGGGGGACCCAGATCAGTTGATCCCAAGAACACCACAGCCTCCAGCCCACTCTTCATTGCCCCGGGTAGGTCTGCCACCCCACTACCTTACCACCCTCAGCAGATGGTGACGGTCGCTCTTATATTTTTAAATGACACCCCGGTCCCACATGCTCCTTCTAAATTGCCGCTTTCACTGGGCGAAGAATTCTTTCCTTTTTTTTTTTTTTTCCTAGAATGGAATTTGCAACGTGTTTTCTCAACCCACCCCCACCATACTTGAGTGTAATGAACCCTGGGCATGCCTGCTTCTTCCAGCAAGCCTCGCCTGATCTAAGGACAGTCATTAACTTGTTATTCTAAGTAATCCTCTGCTGAAAGCTATGAGCCGCCTGTGGTGGACCAGAGCAGGGTTTTCAGGCACAGAAACATGGGGTTTGCCGGCTCCCAGGACAGACAGCTTCCCGGGAGGAGGGACGTGGCCCAGAGAGGCGGGCTTGCTCCCAGACGGAGAGATGTAGCCTTTGCAGATCAAGACCATTTGGGGTTGGCCATATTACATACTTTCGTCACTGCCTGGGGAATATTTCTTCAGCCCCCCGACTCACTAACATTTAGGTCACCATCGTCAACAGAGGCTTCCCCACCTGTCACCTCAGATCGACAGATTACATACCCTGCCTAAAATCCTGAAAACTGGCCCAACACCGAGTTATTAGACCTTCTCTGAGGCCTTCCTCACTTGACTCTCTCCTGCCAGTTCCTTCTCTGACCACATCCTCCGGCCAATCATCCCCTAATCCTGTTAAGCTCCTCAAAGCCCGGAAATGCATGGGCACCCTGCTGTTCCCTGTGCCCACGCAACTTTCCAGAATTCACGGGAACTTTTCTGATAACGAATTCACGCCGACTTTCAAGGCAATTCACATCTCCCAGGCCGACTGTGCTCTTCCCAAACACCTACCTCCATCCCACCACCTAGCAGGCTGGAATTATTTGTGTTCATGTCTGGTTTTCCCTGCAGGAACCTGCTCCTTCATCTCTAGTCACCTAGAGGGTCTGCACCTGGTGGGTCTTGACCGCATTTTTGGTTAATGGAAGAAAAACTGACTGAATACTCGTCTGAGGGAGTTGGGCGCTGTGATAGGATGCTGTAGCCCACAAAAGTAAAAATAGAATGCCACTCCAGGGTTCCAGACCTCTATGAGCATAGGAGTGTGTAAGCTCATAAAAATTCAATAATCCATAGTCAAAAGTGGCAAAAAAAAAAAAAAATATAAAGGGACACAGGGCAGAGCTCCAATCCTGGGGAACTTAAATCTAGTTTCCAGAAAGGACTTCCGTATGCACATAAAGGATTCACATTTCACAAGTCTGCGTGCTCCTGGCCAACTGGGCACCCAGATGCAGGGGAGGAGGCCATTCCCGCAGGCCAGGTGGTCAGGGAAGCTTTCCTAGAGAAGGTGGGGCTTGAGCTGGATCTTGAAGAATAGGCAAGATTCACAAATAAAGAGGCTTTCCAGGCACAGGGAACAGAATGAGCACAGCAGAGGCGTGGGAAAGTGAGTTCAGGAAACTGTCCCTAAAAAAAAAAATTAATCTTAGTAAAGGGTTTGTGAGCTGAGAAGCTATTGGGGGGATTTTCAGATAATGTAAGGTTTTTGTCATGGTGGTAGTTTTAATTTCAAATGAGCTTAAGGCCTTGATCGAGGGCCACTCCACCAAATTTTCTCCTGACTGGCCGATGGTGCACCCCCAAACACAAGTGGTAAAGCAAATTGTCTCTTCATATTTTGGTTTTAATTTAATATGAGATATTTTTGCTTAATATTCTTCTGTACCTTTTGCTAAAGTTTAAGGCAGCATAAGGTTCTGCCTTATGGAAAGAGCATAGGCCTGGCCCCCTTGGGTTCAGAGCCTGAGTCCACTTGAGGCCGTGAGTTCAACACTACCGTCACCAACGGTTACCTAGTGTTGGTTTGGGTGCCAGGCACTGTTTGAAGCATTTTACAACAACCCTGTACTATTTTATCATCCCCATTTTCCAGATGGGGAAAACTGATGTACAGAGAAGAAATAACTTCCCCAGAGTGATCTGTAGCTAATAAGTAGCAGAGCTGGGATTTGAACCCACGTCGTTGGACTCCGGGGTCCTCACCCTGAACTGTTCCAAGCCTCAGCTCCTCATCTGGAAAATGAGGATAACAATCACTAAACGCTCACCGTCATTTTGACATGGCACAAAACTGTATCACTCCCTGAGTGCCCTTGAGAGTGAAAACAAAAGCCCCTTTAATGTTTCCAGAAGCATCACCTTCTCCTACTCCTACAGCGATTCAGATCCAGTCTGAGCATGAGCAGATGTTGCTCTTGGCTTTACCATTCCCTTCCCAAGCATGTCTGAGAAGCCATTCTGTGCACTTACCTGTTCCCTGCTACCCACAAAGTCTCTCATCTACCACCCTCCGCTGTCCCAACATGCAGCCTTTGATGGGCAAACACACAAACAGCTGCTGCGTAGCAGAATTCCAGCCCAGAAGCCCAGTGTGCCTCTTCTGATTTCCCCCTTTCAAACATCAGGGAAGTTTCTGGAGGAGACAGGGGCCGTTGCAGACTGACGAGGGCTGGAACGTGCTGGGACTCCGCCACACAGAGGGGGCAGAAAGTTCATACTGAGACCACCAAACGTCTCTCTTCTAGCACTTACCTGATAGGGCCCCCTCTGAAAGAATGATGGAACAGAGGCCAGCAGGCATTTTGATCTTTTGCAAGCAAAGACATGTTCCTTCCTTATATGGAATTTGATGTCTCCAATAATAATAAACACAAAAATAGGTAGCATATTTTCTGATGGCCTGCCACGCACCCAGCGCTATTTGGGGTCATTCACATAGACATTTTAATTGAACGATTACAATCACTCCTATGGATTAGGAACGATTCCAAGCTGTCCCACCCCACCCCCATTTCACATACGAGGAAACTGGCATCTCCCTTCCTTTAACGACCCTATAAATAAACAGCACGCGGTGCCTGGTACAGGAAATGCTCTGGGTATCAGGGAAAATCATTCACCAAGACAAGCACGGATGTTAATGTTACGAGCACTGTGTGGTGGAATATATTATCACCAGCTCAAGCATGACAATGCTCAGCCACCCCAGGCCAGGAAATGTAAGCACAGGGATGAATGGATAGTTTTCCCATGCCTCCCTTGCCTGCTCCCAAGGGCTGAGGCCGCCCAGAGAGGGAGCTTGACCTCCTCCTCTGATCCCTGGGGAGAGGTCACTGCATTGCTGTGCCTACAAAGCACCAGAAGAATGGGCAGGTAGAGGTCAAGCCTGGGGCGTGTGCCCAATGGTGAGGGAGCACTTACTGCAGGGTTGTGTGTGTGTGCGAGCGCGCACGCGTGCTATTTATTTGGGCAAACCCAGGGTCTAGATGCATGCCTGGTACACAATAGGCACCCAGTAAATACTTATTGAATGAGTGAGTGAAGGAAGGAAGGAAGGAAGGAAGGAAGGAAGGAAGGAAGGAAGAAAGGAAGGAAGGAGGAAGGAACTTGCTCATGAGAATCAGCTAGCAGAGTTGGAATCTGAAGCCAGAACTGAGGTTCATGCGAGCAGCTCCCTCCCAGGGATACACAGAGGCAGAAGAGGCAGAGATGCCTGAAGACTTTTCCCCTGCAAAGGAGAGAGGATGAGTGGCAGCCCACAGGCAGCCCACCGTCCTGTGGCCAGAGCATTGGGCAAGATCTCAGCCCACCCAGGTGCTGGCTCTGCAACTGCCGTGCTGGGATCCGAACAGTCCGGCAGGTCCCTTCCCCTGTGTGGTCCTCTCCTTACCCAGATGTAAAATGGACTTGTTAATGCCCTCCTGCTCCCACAAAGAGAAGTGGATGAGATAAGGCATGCAACACTGCTTTATTAGTCACAAAGGTAAATTAAACACCAGTTGAACCAAGGCTCCCCGGCCCTCCCCTATCCACGCAGAGTGCCGCTCCCTCCCCCCACCCACACAGAGTGCACGGTGGGCACTGCCAGCTCTCCCAAGTCGGGAGTTCCATTGATCGGCAGGGCTGTCACACTGCATGAGTCTACAGGGCTCCATCACTTAGACAGCAGAGTCTGTTGAACCCCCTGCCCTCCCCCCAGGGAATGGTCAGTGCACAGCCAGCACAACCGGACCCAGTAGTTCTAGATCAGGGCCTATTTTTGGTGGGACCATGAAGTCAGTACTACGATGGGGGAGAAGATAAGAAAGTAGTTCCCTACTGCTAGGAGCTCTCCAAGAGGAGGCAGTATTTCCAGAGAGCAGGGCTGGTGAAGTCTCCCTGGACCTGGCAGGCTGCCTGCAGCAGGCTTCTAGAATCTAGATGGGCTCTTCTGCTTTCTCCAGACCCAAGGCTTTGCCTGCTTTTCTTCTCACCCAGTGATAGGTGAGTCCTTAGGCCAGAGGGAGGATGTGGGAGAGGGGGAGGAGAGGCCCCTGCCCTGGCTGCTGACCGCTGCTGGCCCCCACGCGCTCCTCAGCACATGGCCTTGCGGCATGGATGAGGGAGCTCAGAGTCAACCCATCAGGCCCTAAGGGCCTGAGAGCAGAGACCCACTCAAGGTCATGAGACGAGTAAGACGGAGCTCTGACGCCCAAACCTGGTTGTCATTGCTCTTGGCCTCATTCTTTGCACAGCCCCACGTGCGTCTACACCAGCACTGAACACTGCTGGAGAGGCAATCTCACCCACCGTCAAAACACCCAAACGTATCAAAAGTTAAAAATTCTCCTGTTGGCTGGGAATCTGTGGGTGGGATCTGGGGAGAGGACCGTGGGGGGCATCTTGGGCCACACTACAGTTCACCCTGGGCCCCCCTGCCCCTAGGCTGTACTTTCTGGGGGTGGGGAGCTTGGCCCAGAGCTGCTCCCCTCACACCTTGGTGCTCACGGCTCAGGATTTTCCACACCTGTTCTGACATTGGCCATCCTGATGGTACCAGCCTGCTTCCCGGTCACCTCCTGCATGGCCTTCTAAAGTCCTTGAGGAAGGAGCCCTCCCAGGGAGGTGAGGGTGCAGCCTCTGGGTGGCACCCTGCTGCTCTGGGTGCCCCGAGTCAGGTGCAAACCTCAGCCAAAACCCCACGCGGCCTCACGCCCATGGCCTCAGGGCTGGTACAGCATCAAGGTTCTGCTAACAGGGGCCCTCGGAGCGCTCGCATGGGACCCGGGGTCTGAGCCCCTCATTAGGCAGAGGCCGCTCTCACATAACGCCTTTAATGTGGTGCGATGGTATTTTTCAGGCTTCTTTTCAGAAAGAAAAAGTTAATAATGTGAAAGCTTTATTACCCCTCTCTCCCCCCCCCCAAGACATGCCCTTTGGTAGTGGAACACCAGGGCTAGTTAAGGCCGCAGCCCGGGGATTTCCTTCTCTCTGGGAACGGCTGTAATTACGCACACGGAGGGGCCAGAGCAGTAAAGAGGCAACACACCAAGGCCTTCACCTCGGAGGCTGGAGGAGGCTAGGTGTTGGCCGCTGTGCCCCGGTCTGCAAAACAGAAACATATGGGGAATCCATTACCTGCTCTACAAAGGAGGCGGCCTTGCTAATAAACATATTTACTGGGTTAAATAAATATGCCGAGGGTTGTTAAAAGCCTGGCCTGTGACTTAAAGTCACCAACATTTTTCATTTGTCAGAAAGGGGCTTTTGGAAGCTTTCAGGCGGCATGCCTTCCTGCCCATGTTTATGCATCCACTGTGCCCCCTCAGCTCCTCCTGACCACGGGGAAAGAAAGGGTCTTTGTCTAGCAGCAGCGTGGAGACCCTACGGGTGGGCAGGCAGATACGCTCAGGCTGTGTGAGCCGGGGACTGCCGGCAGAGGGATCCCTGCCCGGAGCAGGTTCGAGGCCCCGCCGTGAGGAAAGACATCTTTACACGGTGACGTATCCTCCGAGAAGGCTCCATCCGGATGTCAAACCCAGCATTCCCCAACATGACCATGGAGTCTTATAGAGTATACTCACGCTCCCTCCTTTTTTTTTTTTTTAATACTGTGGTAAAATGCACCTAACATAAAATTTATCATTGTAACCGGCACTAAGTACCTTTCATAATGTTGTGCGACCACCCCTACCATCTACGTCCAGCACATTTGCATCCCCCCAAAAGGAAACCTTGGACTCATTAGTCCCCATTTCCTTCCTCCCCGCCAGCCCCTAACAATCACTGATCTGCTTTCTGTCTCTAGCGATTCCGCTGTGCTGGCCCATTTCGTATCAATGGAATCGCATGATTTGTGAACTTTGCGTCCCTCCCTTTGCACCTGGCGTGTCCTCGAGGTCCATCCGTGTGAGAGCACGCACTCAAAACCTCAGCTCATCTCCCAACTGTGTTACACCTCTATCCAGATACGCAGCATGCTGTTGAGTCATTCGTCGGTCTCCCCACATTTGCGTTGCTCCTACCTTTTGGCTATGGTGTGTGGTGTGGCAGTGAGCAGGTACAAGCTTTTGTCTGAACACCTGTTTTCAGCTCTTTGGGTGCAGACCTAGGAAGAGATTTGGCGAGTCACATGGTGATTCTGTTTCACTCACCGAGGAACCGCGACGATGCTTGCTATGTTCTTTGTACCTGGTAGGAAGCAGAGGAACAAAGACACATTTCTCACTCAAATTTTCAAGGTCTGGTAAGACGCTGACATGACATTTTCAAAGATGAGAGAAAGCTAACAGTCGATGAGGTCGTACTAGGCCCCAGGCACCTACTTCCCGCTGCCCCCCACGGAAGTACTCCACCACTAAAGGGACTACCGTCCGCATCGTACAGACAGGGAAGTCGAGGGACTTACGGTCACACCGAGTATGTATGTCAGGGATTTGAAACCTGGTCCTTCAGACCATGGAATAACGTACTCTTTCCAGCACCCCCAATGACCCGAGAATGTAGAGGGAATGGCACGAGGTCCTATGGCCCCAGGAAGGTCTCAACACGTTGTTAAATAACATTCTAACTAATGCCACATGGCAGGGGACCGAAGGCCTGGGCACCACCTGCTCTGCTTTGCATCCTACAGATACCATAGGAGAGGGGGCCCCAGAGTGTCCACCGGGCTCCAGCCAGTCGGGAAAGCACAGGGCTCCTAACATCGTATACCCACCGACACCACGTTGACTAGCCAAAAGGGCTTATTTTCCTCCAAAAGGGAATGTTATCACATTAAAAGAGTATTTGTTGATTCTAGAAACACGGTAAGTACCACACAGGTGCATTCTTCAGTGCTAGCCGTGGTAGGCATAGAACCTCACTTTTAGACCTGTTCCGTGGTAAAGGATTCCAATGAGAACTGTTGCTAACTCAAGCATTACATGATCATGCCCATTTCTCCCTTGGCTGTATTCTTTATTTGCTCATCTAGATTTTATTGTCACACCCCAAGTAATTTCTCTTAGCGTATTTTATCCTAACCTTCATTTTCTCCTTAATCCTTTAGCTTCTTGTACATCAGCCATTTCACACACATGCACGCATGCATGTACACGTTCATGCACACACACTCGCACACACACACACAAGAACATATATGCACACATGCATGTGCAGAGACATATACACATACACACTAGCACATATATGCACACATATACGCACATGCACACAGACACATGCACACTAGCACATATGTGCACACATATACGCACATGCACACAGAAACACATACACACTAGCACATGTGTGCACACATATACACACATGCAAACACAGACACATACACACTAGCACATATGTGCACACATATACACACATGCACACATAGACACATGCACACTAGCACATATGTGCACACATACACACACATGCACATGCAGACACATACACGCATACACATATATGCAAACATATACACACATGCACACACAGACATATACACACTAGCACATATACATACACAAGCAGACATACAGACACACAGACACCTATGCCTGCATATGCCTCTGGTGACCATACTTGACCTCTCCAACCACTAATCAGTCCCCACATTCTGGCAGATGTGACAGAGGCAGGAGAAGGAGGCTGGGTTTTGGTATCATGAGCCTCGGGCTTGAAGCCCACCTGCAACACGAACCACGTAAGTGAGGTTAAGCAACACACATCACCGGTCTTTGCCTGCATTGTCTCACCTGAGATGATAATGTAACTCATGCAGCGTTGTGCTGATAATTTAATTAAATAATGTTTCTAAAAGCCCAACACCTGGCACAGCAGTTGGCTTGGCATACGTAGTAGGCATCCCGTTTTCTCTCTTATTATGGGGCAGGAAGTGAAGGGGCATTGGGGGAAGGGTAATGAGAAAAGGAACAAAATACATTGAAATTATTCCATGAACTGTGGAACGTGTTACTCCTGTGTGTATGTCGTAGAGATCACAACCTTTATTCAGATACTATAACTTCATTCTAACTTAATCTCACTGTAGTCTAAACTATAGAAAATCCAAGTTTCAGGGGTTTTGGAAAACCGAATAAGCTGAACGTTCCACAAAATTCTGTAAGCTGCCTCCTCCCCTGCGGTCCATGTAGGCAGGCATGAAAGCCTTCAACAGCCCCCAGGCCGCTTAGACTGGAGAAAACTTTCTGGCTTATATCCACATTATCCTACTCTGTTTGCAGAGAAACTAGTGACTTCTCCGGGGTAAATGCTTTCCTTTGGGAACAGAAAAAGGGGGAAAGCAGAAAAGGCGTTTGCGATAATGAGCAGAAGTTTGCCATCAATTTGATGCTTGTCAGATTCTCCAAAGATGAGCTATGTGCAGCGAACCCCCTTCTTTCAAGTCCTGTTTATGGTTGGTTAAGTAAGCAATGGAGTCATCTGTCACCTCTGCTCTCCAGCCAGTGAGTGGAGAGAGCAACAAGCCAATCTGATGTGAAATGATTTGGACAGTAAGTAAATAAATCCCACCTTGATAAGCCGGCCTCTGCTGCAGCTCTCCCACGGGCCCTAAACATTTTGACTAAGGACTGATGAGGGCTTCCCAGGGGGAGGCCAGATAGTCCTTTTCCCTGGAGGTCCTTACAAATAGAACCTCACCTCATCCGCTGGCAACCGTTTAGGTGGAAGAGGGTAAGTGGGGAAAGGGGGCAACCAGGTGACCATTGTAGGTCTTTTCCCCCAAGGCATCTTAAGGGACAATATCCGATTCCTATCACAGGAGACTAACTCCACTCCGGAGTGTTGGACTTAACCACATTCCTGCTCACTAGACACATGGATGGATAGATAGATGGGTGGACAGGGGAGAGAGTCACAAGCTTGTCTTGCCCAGGCCATTTTCATAAACCCAGCTGCGTAATATATCTGCTGTCTGAATGGCAGATGGCCGGAGCAGAACATACAAACGCAAAATCACTACTTTATTGGGTAAGGAGTGTCTCTTCCTGTTTGGGGAATCTGTGCTCTTAATGGAAACTTTTTCTTTCCCATTGAGAGGTGGAAATGTTTTATTTATGTGCAGCTTTTCCTAGGTTTATACCTATTTCCTAATCACTAACCTTTCAAAAACATTGCCCCAAACCAAGAAGCCATTTCCTTTAAAATGCCCCAAACTCACAGCTTGCATGTTGTTCATGTTTTTGAGCTGTTCCAAGCACTTTTCTGTCTTGCAAGCTGAAAGATGTCCCTTGGCACAGGCAGTGGTCACAACCACATGGAATTTACTAGACAGCCAGACTGCTTTTGAGCCTTAGATCTATACTTACAAATCATGCTAAGTTCTAGCTCTATAGGCTTGGGTCCTAGCTCTATACTTAGCAATCATGGGACCTTGGGCAGGTCCCTTAAGTGCTCTGTGCCTCCTTTTCCTCCTGGTACAAGGCGGATGGTATTAATATCTAACCCACAGGCTTGTCCTGAAGTTTACATGAATGGATCCATGTCAAACACTTAACAACAGCAAGGACTCACTGATATTCTTGCAACTCACAGCAGATTTCCAAACAGATACAGCTCCATTTTTGGCAGATTTCCCATTTGGCAGAAGAAGAGGGTAGAGATTGTCCGAGGCACGTGGTGAGGGGGACAGCCAAGCTCGGGCTCGAGCCCAAGATGTCCTGAGCCTCAAGGCTTTTTGTAGACATCAAATTCATGCTCAACCACTATTATTGCTCGATATTGAGTGAGCTAATTGTGGTCCAACGTTATTTATTACAGAAAATTCCAAGAGCTTTGCCTGAAGATGAGAATTTCAGCTGTTGCTCAGGCCCAGAACACAGGTCCACAGAGAAAGGCCTCATCAGCAAAGCTCTAGATAGCCCAGGGATATCAAGCTCTCATCTTCCTTTCCCGTTTGGATTTGGACAGAGTGGTGCTTTTTGCTTTCTTTCTCCTTCTTTTTCTTATTTTA
Source organism: Callorhinus ursinus (assembly GCF_003265705.2). Lineage (NCBI taxonomy): Eukaryota > Metazoa > Chordata > Mammalia > Carnivora > Otariidae > Callorhinus > Callorhinus ursinus. Next base: position 12,313,524 of record NW_027397072.1, on the reverse strand, counting down.
CTAATAGGAAAGGCACCTTTCAGAAACATGATGTTTGGTTTTTAGATGTTGATTATAATATACTTTTATAGTGTTGAAAATATAGGAAATTGATGTAAAGCAAAAGAAGAAAAAAAATGTTAACTACCCAAAATTCTATCACTCAGAAATCAGCGTTGTTTTGGTATATTCCTTCCGTGTCTTTTTTCAGTGCATGGGATGAGCATATGTACATTTCTTTCTTTTACATAATTTGGATCTTGGTGGTGGCAGTGGATGGGGTGGTTTATTTATTTATTTTTTAAGATTTTATTTATTTATTTGAGAGAGAGAGAGAGAAAGCACGAGCAGGGAGAGGGGCAGGGGGAGAAGAAGGCTCCCCGCTGAGCAGGGAGCCCAATGTGGGACTCAATCCCAGGACCCTGGGATCATGACCTGAGCTGAAGGCAGACACTTAACCAACTGAGCCACCCAGGCGCCCCATGATGGGGTGGTTTATGTAACATATTGCAATTACTTTGTTTGCTCACCTTTTAATTGCTTTGGGGTTAATTCTCCAAAATATAGACAAAATAGCAGCATGTGAGGGTGTAGAGCAAGGACAACTTGGGTTTGAGTCCCTGCTCAGGCACCTGTTGGCTGTGTGACCTTCAACAAGTTACTTAGCTTTACCGTGTCTCAGTTTTCTCTGGGTAAGAGAAGAATAATAGTACACACCTCAGAGAGTTGACATGCTTACGGAATGGAATGAGCTAATGTTAGAATCAGTAATGGCTTGAACTTGGAATGCAATGCTTTTATTTTGTGAGTCTGGACTAGAGCTACATTCCATGTAGGATTTCTGGTTGCTAACAGACACAAACTGATATCAACCAAAAAGAAGACTTGAAAAGACATTGAGTAGGATACCTAGTCTTCCACAGGGAAGGCCATTTGGATGATGACCACAAGCATCACGTGGGTGCCTACCTTGTACCAGACATAGTGACTATTTTAGGCCCCCTTGCACTCATGTCCTTTGTCTTCATAAGTTTCTACAAAGCAAATATTAGGATCTTCTGTGTATTAGGTATCTGAGTCTCAGAGGGATTAAATGCTCAATATCACAACTAAGGAAGTAGTGGAATAGAGACCCAAGTCTGACCTAGTGGTGTGTCTGCTTCGTGCCCGCCTGCGTTCATCCATTCAGCACCACCCAGTGCTCACTCTGTGCCAGACCAGGGGTTCTTTGGTGAACACGCAGACAGGATCCCTGCCAGCATGGAGCTTACAATCCAAGGGGAGAAAAAGATGTTTGTCCAGTTACCACACAAATAAAAGTGACACGGCAGCAGTAATGTGGGCTTTGGAGGGGAGGTCTGTAGCTATGAGAACCTGTACTAGGGGGCGCCCGAGTGGAGTGGCTCAGTCGGTTAAGCGTCTGCCTTCGGCTCAGGTCATGATCCCAGGGTCCTGGGATCGAGCCCCGCATCTGGCTCTCTGCTCAGCGGGGAGCCTGCTTCTCCCTCTGCCTGCCGCTCCCCCTGCTTGTGTGCTCGCTCTTTCTCTCTGTCAAATAAATAAATAAAATCTTAAAAAAAAAAAAAGAACCTATACTAGGGATTTGATCTTGACAGGGAGGTGATGGAAGATGCTCTTAAGGAAGTAATGCCTGAATGGAAATGGGATGTAAGTGGAGTTGATGGCCAAGGCCTAGGCAGGTGGAGAGGAGTGTTTCAGAAAGATGAAACTGCAAAGGTTCTATGGGAGAAAGAAGCGTGAGGTTGCGAGAACTTACACCTGCCAAAGGATGTATCTGAAATGGGGAAAAGCAAGGTGGTTGGTGGAGAGATCATATAAAGTTTTGAAATTAACCAAGGAGCTTTGGCTTCTCCTACGGTCAATGGAACTCTTTAAAGGATTCAAATATATCACTCTGGCTTCAATGGGGAGAATACATCAGGGTGGGGAACTGGTTTACCATCAGGGCCTATGGCATTAGCCCAGCAGCCGAGACCAAGGATACGGAAAGATGTGGACAGACTCAGGAGACCTTTGGGTGGTCAAACCTACAGAGTTTGGTGATGGATTGGCTATGGAAAGGGAGAGAGAGGGAGGGGTTGAGGATGATGCCTGGGCTTCCGGCTGGTTTAACGCAGACAATGATGGTGCTATTCTGACCAGGTGCATGTTGGGAAGATTCACATTTGAGAAGGGTTTTTATCAGTCTGGGGTATGTTAAGTTTGAGGTGTATTTAAAATACCTCCCCAAAAGATGTTGAACAGGAAGTAAAATATAGAGGTCTGGAGTTTACAAGGGAGGCCTGGGATGGAATCGTGTAATCAGGCATCATCACCTATGGATGAAGGTTAGCGGACATTCGTCATTCTTTTGGCTGTCCCCCATCGAACCCCCTTCTCATGTTTGGAGACTCCCTCATCTTATGAGGCAAAGCCCACCTCCCACTGTAGGAGCTGAGAAAACCAGCTTTGGGATGACCTACAACAGTTTAGATACAGGCCCACAGCTCCCAGGTCCTCTGTGGTCCCACAAGCTCCTGGTTTGACTTGGCTTTGAATTAGCTCCTCCTGCCTTGCAAAAGCAGGTTAAGTCTTTCCCCATTTATAGCAAATTAGACCAAGGCACAAGGGTCAAAAGAGAAGTTGTAGGTTGTTTGCTAAGGAGAATGGGCTAGGGACGGGAGTCAGGAGGACCCCTTCTGCCACAGGCTAACCGTGTGGTCTTTGATAAGTGCCTCCCCCCTACTCTTGCTTTTGCCAACCCTACAAGGGACTGGGGACCTCAGGACTCTCCTTACCATCCCTAGTAAGCTCTAATATGTGCTTGCCCTTAGCGGCCTAAGGACAACCAGCCAGAGCAATTACCTAGTGAATTCAGAGAGAAGAATTATCTTACTGAGATGAGAAAGCAGATTTTATTTTCCTGGCCCTGAATAATCGAGATTGTTCATCCCCAAAGCTGTAAATATGCCACCCAAAATAGCAAAGAATTGAAAGAAAATGAGCTCATCAGCAGATTGAAAACAAAGTTCCCTTTTTCTCATTAACAATAGATTTTTTTTTAATCTACATTTTTCTTTAGTATGAACTTCATTTCATTTTGCTTACCTAGGCTAATGTAATAAAACAGTCCCAGGGGGTAGTAGTTACTGATAATTGAGGCATAACAGAAGCAGTTTGGGCCCTGAGTGGTTTTGCCTGAAGAACAGACCGGCGCTGTCCAATAGAACTTTTGGCAATGATAGGAGTCTTCTATCCTGCGCTGTAATTTAGTAGCTACTAGCGACATGTGGTTAGTGAGCAGTTGAAATGTGGCCGGTGCAACTAAAAAACACAACTTTTTATTTTAATTAATACACATGTAAATTTAAAGAGCCACACGTGGCTAGTGGCTACTGTTCTGGACAGGGCAGAAGACATTTGCAGCCAAGTGGACCTTACCACGGACGTGTTTTCTGCCCCTACGCGAAGCTCAAGGCAAATCTACATTTTCGGAAGCTAGTCATTTGGAGTTTGGGCACGGAATCAGGGGGAGGGGACAGAATTCGCTCTTTCCCGGTGCTGTGTGAGGGTTTATTAATTGTCTACATGACTGCTTTTGTAAAAAGACTACCTCTCTGAACCCAGAATTAGGAGCTCTGAATTTGAAGCCATTTATTAGGCTTAAATTTATGTGGTGTGAAATCTGTTAGATCATTTGCTCATCAGTAGGTTGTCTAGAAAAAAGGCCCATCTACAAAGGCTTTTCAGGGTGAGGGTCACCGGTGTAATCAGAAACATACCAAGCCTGGCCTCCAGCAAAAGATTGTGTGCTTTCAAGTAAATTTTGAGTTTGCGAAGTGGCCTTTTGAAGACCTTGCCATTGGTAACATTTCCTCTCTTATTAAAAAAAAAAAAAAAAAAGCAATTATTTTTCACTATTGTTCAACTTAACCGAAAGGTAGAAAACTCTCTGGTGGTTCACATTTGAAGATACAGAGTACATGAGACCTGCCATGCTGATAGGAAGCCTTCGAAGCTAATAGGCAGATGTTGGGATCCAATAAGAAAGTCTGATTAAAATTCAGACAAATCATGCAACAGGACCGGCCAACCAACCCCAGGAGTCAAAGTCATATTCACTGCAGTTTACGAGAGGAAATAATTCGTCTTGGGTTGGAGATGGGTCCATTCATCCCACAGACACTGACCATGGGCCCCATGCGGGTGCTGAGCAGGGGTCTGGGGACAGCCGCTGACCAGGGGCTCACTGCCCAGGGCAGAGGCCCGGCGTAAGCCAGGCAGCGTGCTGACCCCTGTGAGCATTGTTTCCCAGACCCGTCGGATCCTAAGAACCATCTGAGGTGCATTTTGAAACACGGATTTCCAGATCCTTCTCTCCAAATACCCTGGCGCCGTAGGTCTGTGGCCCCAAGAATATGTATTTTCATACAGCGCCCTTAGAAAGCTCTTATTAAAGACGCTTTGGGAACTTTCTCGAAGTGAATGCATCCTCTCTCCATCTGTAGCTCTTCCTTATCACTTCATTCACTCCAGCGAGAAGCGAGGAGCCACCCTAGGCCCTGGCCCCTCCCTCGCCACATCACTGAGTCCAGCTGAGGGTCCCTCTTTGTCACCTCACACCGGACTAGGGCTAGTCCCTAACCTTCCTCAAATCTTGATTCTTCCCTCTCTGAAGTCATTCCCCGTGGAACTGTCAGCAGGATCTTTTCAAAACACAAGGCTAAAGGTGTCTCACTCTTGCCAACACCACCCTGTGGCTTCTGCTGCCCGAGAACAGACACCGGCGGCCCCCGGCGGCCCCCGGCGGCCCCCGGCGGCCCCCAGCCTGCCCTCCTCCCCGCCTCTCTTCCGCAGCCCCCCTTTGAGGCATGGATGTTACTACTTCACCTTCAGGGCTCACCCCACATGCACCGCCTCCAGGAAGCCTTTCCAGATCGTGCCACATCATATCATCTGTCTGCCTGCCCCTGGCCAGGGCACAGGCAGAGAGAAAGAGAAGTGGGACTTGAGATTGGGAGAAGCAAATGGTCCACGTGGCCAGCGCATCGGGCAGAGCAAGGTCCCAGTGAGACAAGAGCGGGGACGTAAAGGCAGCCTGGGTTGAGAAGGGCATTAACAGCAGGTGCCGAGGTTGGCTTTTATTCTGTAGGAACGGGGAAGAAATCTGGGTAAGAGTTGCTTCACCTCAAGGAAGGAACACAGAAAGCCCCGGAGTGGGGTGGGGAGGGGGTTGTTATTTTTTTTATTTGTTTTTTACTTTGTATTTTAGAAAACATCTAAAATGTTTCAAAAATAGGGAAAATAAAATAATGAAACCTCATAGATATCTGGGAACGAACTGAATCTGGAACATTTTATCCAATCAAGGGGGAACAAGGGGAGCTTCGAATTGACATATTCCAATAATAACCACCGACTGCCCAGGCACCTCTACATGCCCGAAAGGTCTCATCACTCCTGACTCACACCTTCTTCTGGGCTTCCACCTAATTCGGGAAGTCGCTGCCCAGAGAGAAAGAGAGGGGGCAGCACCCCTCATATTAGCATGGGGCCACCGATTGCCCGGCAAGATGGACAGGAGCACGCTGTCCTTCTGTCTGATCACGCAAGGTGTGCGGTGCCAGAAGAGAAACAGGGGCTGGGCGCGCATACGTGGCGGGCACCGCGGTGGGTTGGAACATGGCAGGTGCTGGAGGGAGCGGGGGCCGACTGGACACTCAGAGCCTCGGGTGCCCTGCCACGAGCCTGGAGGCCTCGGGCAACCACACAGGGCTCCCAGGGAAGAGAGCGACAGGCTGGGACTGTGTTTCGGGAAGAGCAGGGTGGCAGCGTGGAGGCCACAAGCCTGGAGCCTGGAGCCCAGTCAGGGAGACTTTAGGACCGTGTCCACGAGAACATGTCACTAGAAGGGAGCGCTGTGGCAGAGGGCAGGCAAGGACGCGTGTGCAGGAGGTAAGGAGAGGAACCCCGCAGGCTTTCCTTGGTGACCACGGCCAAGGGGGCAGTCGGGGACAGCGCCGCCTCCCTCCCCAGAAAGCCTCTGGACTCCAGCCCCCACCCCCGACCCCCTCGGGGCTCCATTAATTCCAACCACCTGGCACTTGCCATTTGGTGGCCTGACGCTGGCCAGGCCTCCTCGGGCACCTTTCATGTGACATTCCTCCCTCTTCGGCTTTCACAGGACGAAGGGTTACTGCCGTGGCGCTGGGAGATGAGAAGCAGGCCCCAGGGGTGAAAGGAGGTCTGCTGGGACCCCCAGGCTTCCCGGGGGGCAGGGGCCGCAGCTCCAGAGCTGCCTGAGCTGGACAGGAGGTGTGAAGGCCTTGCGAGGGGTTGATTTGTGCAGTCATCACGTGGGGGCCCGGAGAAGGCTGTGACTCCTGGCTGACACATCTATAGCCACAGAGTGTCACCAGAAGGCCAGGAGAAGCTCTCCCGCCGGCACCCGAGTTTTCGGAGAAACACAGACCCGGTGCTGCAGGTCACCAGCCGTGGGGGGCACGGCCAGATCCCCTCCGAGGACGCTCTGCGGGGCACGTCTGCAAAACCCTTTGGTCTCCAGTCTCTCAAAACAACGCGGGAATTCAAAGCATTAGGGGCCACTACTGGTGTGATTACTTTAGTGGGGAGATGATTCAGAAGGTTATTAGTGATTTTAGGCACAAATCTCTTCGAGCCAAGCTAACCCAAGAAGTAGGAAGAAAAGAGTTCTGGAATGGAGCGGGGGGGGGGGTGTCAGGTAGCGCCCAATTCAAGTCCTGAGGCTGACACTTTGCATCCCAGGGACCTTGGTGGAATCATGGAACCTCTCTAGTTCCTCGGGCGGCAGGGACAGCCCTGAGCTGCTGCTGGTGACATCCTCTTGTGGAGGGCTGGCGTGGGGAAGGACACTGGCACCGCTCAGGCGTCAGCCGTCCATCCGGGCTCTCGGGCACCCGATCCCAGCTCATCTCCCAGCAACAGTGCAAGGTCATCCTTTGCGCGCCTCTGTTACAAATAGGTGGTATTTAACTTGTCTCACATGGAACAGCCCGGAAGGGGCCGAAAGCTTTGAAACTGGGCTCAGTTACTCTAACCCGTGTCACAGAGTCCTGCAGGGACCCGATACAAAGCTCCACCACAGAAGAGTCCCAAACTGGGGGCTGAAGCCTTGTGCGGACTCGGTGTCTGGGTTCCCAGGGTGTGCGAGGCACGCACCTCACCCCCGAGGGGCCGCAGGGAGGGCGGGACTACGGTGTTGGATGTCTGTGGGAATTGTCGGGTTCGCTGCTCATTTGGAACTGCGTCTCTTTGAGGGCTGATCTACGTGCGCTCTGGAGGCTGACCTGTTTGATCTCCAGCCCGAGGGCTGAGTACATTAGCACGGCCATCCGCTCCCACCCTGAGGGTCTCCCATTACCAGCCCGTGCCTAGCTTGGCCCCCAGAACCAGACAAAGGGATGGGGCCAGGCTTACGGGCCTGGTGGGCCAGCCTCAGGGGCAGTGCTGGGAGGGGAAGGATGTTCTTCAGGATTAGTTCCAGGGAGGCAGGGCAGGGTAGCAGAAAGATCATGAGCTCGGAGGCAGAGATACCAAAGTTCCAACCCCAGGCTCAGACTTAGCAGTTGAGAGAGTCTCTGGGGGGCATTTCTCAGAACTTCCTTGAGCCTCCATTTCCTTATTTGTAAAGTGGAGGCGTGGTATGGCCTCCTTTGAAGAAATCTGGGGGCAATAAAAATAGATAATGAGCCTAGAGCCCCTGCTTTAGGGAAAGCACTCAATAGAATGTACCTGTCATTGTTATTATTTAATCAGAAAACCGGCCCTGCGACAATAGCCCAATTTCTAATCATCGGCCCCAAGTTTGAGTTTGCACTAGTTAAATGAAAGGGAGATTTATGAAGCTTTTTGTCAAGGTAGCCAGCCAGCAAGTTCTGCTACCAAGCACCACTGCAGCCCAAGCCGGAACTGGAGAGCTGACTTGCGATTTCATCTCTGCCTTGGTTGGACCTGGGGTGCCCCTGGACCCTCCCAGGGCAGGCAGGGGGCCAGCACTTAGATGAAGCTTCTCTGACTTCAGACGGACGACGATAGGCTCACCACGTTGGCAGCATCCGCCTCGCCCCGTGAGAGTTCTCAGCCACCTCATCATGGCTTGCCGAACCCCTAAGCGATGTGCGGGGGAACTTGAAGGTGTGGGAGAGCTGGAAGGGAAGTTAGTCTTTTTTAAAAGGGAGAAAAAACAAAGGCGCAACAGCAGTGGCAAAGCAAGTGATGTGAAGCCACCACAAATGGTCGGATCAGGGCACTTGCAGCCCACAGAGTGAAGAAGGCCCCCCTCGGTGCGGGAGGAACTTGCCCCCCCCCCGCCACCTTCTGGGCTAGGCATACCTGCACAGGTCCCAACACATGAGTGCACATGGGTCCTCAATATGCAGGCCCTATTGGTTCATGCATAATCCAGTTTTGTGTCAAGACCCAGGTCTGCCCTTAACTCCCCACTGACCAGAAGTGGTAGGACCAGACGATCCCCCTGGCCCTTCCAGGTTGACCATTCCAGCTTCCTGGGCTCTCCCATGAGTCACTAATGTCTCTGACTATGTCCCTCCATGTGGTACGTCCTTGGAAGTGGTAAAGGAAGAGAAAGGCCCAGCCCTGCCTTTAAGCCCTGGCAGGGTGCTGTCCCCAAAGTTGGTGCCTGATAAGTGAATGGGGCACAGGGTAAAGGTGGGACCAAGCTAGGAGAGACAGAGCTGACATACGAAAACAGAGAGAGAGAAACAGAGACAGAGAGAAGAATATGACAGAACCAAATCCACATCCTACACAGCAACAAGGAGGTACCATCGGGCGTTGGGGAGCAGGAAGACAAGAGGGACGCCTGGGACCCCTGCTGCCTCGGGCAGCCCTGGTCCCCCCTCTCCCTGCTGGAGGCTGCCAGGGATGGCTCTGCAGCAAAGGCGGCCCACTGCTCAGAGTCAATTAGCTGCTGCATGGGAAGACGGGAAAGATGGGTCCCAAGATTAGATGGATCCAGAGATTAGATGGTCCGAAACTGGGGGAAGGAACCATTGTCCTCTAGGAGGTGAAAAGCAAAACACCTGAGGGGAGGGACAGAACCAAAGCTGTGGAACCCTGATGTGCTGGGGCCAGCAAGGTAATCTCCACCAGGATAAGCCACAGATTTGGGCTCAAGACGTAATTTGAGGAGGATGGTCTACCGGCTGGGAACGGGTGGGGGTGGGATGGAAAGACAGCTGAGCTGCTCCTAAAACCTGAGAGCTGCCAACAGTTAAGGCCACCCGAGGCCACATGAACAGAGGTCAAATGTCCAGTTCTGAGGAGGTGAGGACCCTGCTTCATTCCACACCAGCGAGACCCGACTTTGAGCATTGCATCAGTCCTGGGGTCCAGCCCTTACCATTTTGAAAGTCAGAGCAGAGTGGCCGGGACAAAGAGGACCTTGAAGTCACATTAAAGAGACACAATTGAAGGGGTGCTGGCTCTTTGATCTGGAGAAAAGCAGCCCAGTGGGAGGTATTTCTGAAGGACTTCAAGGAGTAGAGATTTATCTGGTTTGGGGGTGGGAGAGTGAAGAGCAGTGGAGGGAATTATAGGAATCCATATTTCAACACAGAGTCATAATTTGTCCAGCAGTGAACTCATGGTCTTGCACAGAGTGAGCTCCCCATCCCTGGGAGCATGCAACTGAGATGTGCAAACACCACATGCATGGTGGAGGCGTGAATCCCCGTGTCTTGCTCTGCATTTTTGAGATAAGCTTCTGTGGTTAAATATGAATTCTTCCCCGGGTTGCAATGCAAGATGTGCCCGTCCAGATGCAGAAACATCGGCTGCCAGTCTCCCTTCCAACAGTGTGGGCTGTACACGCTCGTTAGGTCCAAGACGCCCAGCCTCAGGTCCGCAGCAGAGGTGATGTCACTGTGGAAACACGAACATCCCGGCCCACACCTTTCCAGGTCGCGGAGCTGTCCCTGCAGCAGGAAGAAGCACTTCCTGGCTCTGGCCCCTCAGGGGTCCCCGGCCTGGTATCCTGTTTCTCGTCTGGCAGGGCATCCTGTGATGCACCGGGGCCGCTGCAGCCGCTCGGGGGCGTGGGCCTGGCGGGGCCCTCGGTGCGGACCACGGCCCTCACAGTGCTTGGGGCGGCTGAGGAACTGGGCAGAAGCTAGCGGAGGACACGCTGGGCAGCAGCCGTCCCACAGCCGGAGGAAGTGCGGCCCCAGAGAAGACCCCTCTGCCTTCCTGTCCCTGCCTTCAGCCTCCCTCAGCTAATTCTCTAGTAAAACCCCTTTCCTGCTGTGCTGGATGCTGCCCCTGAAGACGACCCAGCTCCTGCCACGTGCCAGGCGGCGTGGCCAGGGGGAGGGTCACCACAGAGCAGGCGAGGACAGAGGTGCTCTCAGAAACTCAGAGGCCTGGGGGTCTGTCCCTGAGGAGTGCTCTGTGTGGAAGGGGCTTAGCTCCCAGTGGGGAAAGGGGTGTCTGTCCCCCAAGAGGAGCAGGCAGGAGCCTGAGCCCGGCTGCAAGGAGCCTGTCCACCTTGGAGCCCCTTCCTAAGGGAGGAATCAGTGGTCTCTCAGCCCTGAGTTTAGGGAATTTAGAGCCTGAATATATGGGGTGTGGTTTCACTGGCCACAGGTCTTGAAGTGACCAAGATCATAAAAGACAAAAAGTGCCTAAGGAAGCGGGGCAGACCATTCAAAGGATTGTGTTCAATGTGCCAATGGGGAAACTGAGGCACTGGTCGGGCTAGCTTTTTCTTCCTCTAGGTTCTAAAGGCCATTTCAGCAGCGTCCCAGAGCAAAGCCACCAGGCCACAGGTCTCTGCAGTATCAGTCATTCCCGTCCCACCAGGACAACCAGTCACCCTTCCGTGAGGCGCCATCCAGCTCCTGAGGGCAGTGGGGGCTGTCCTTCGTGACTGCCTGCCAGCACTAACTAGCGCCCGGCACCGGTCCCCATGCTGAGGGTGTGATTGCCTCTGGGTGCTGCATTTGCCACTTAGAGGGTGTTTCCAGGTTAGAGGGACGGCCTTCACCTATTCCTAACAGACATTCTAATCCCAGAAGAATCCAGTGCCCTAGCTAACCACCCCCTCCCTGAGGCTGACTCTGTCCCTCAGGTCTGGCACGTGGCCACACTGGACTGAGGGCAGCCTGCCACCCTGCTTTCCTCAGCAGGACTGTGGGAGATGCATCTTTACCTCAAATATTCGGGTATAGACAGACATGCCCAGATGGACATCTCCTTACCATGTTGTGTGGAAGGTAAAAATGGATCAACAGCGATGGGTGCCTCAGGACACAAACCTGATTTCACATTCTGATGTCTTCCCTGATTTCCAGGGCTCAAATCCCAACTTGCTACTCACCAGCCATGGATTGTGGATAAAGCTGTCTAACGTCTGTGAACGTAATCATTTTCATCAGTGAATGTCCACACCCTCAGGGCCCATCTGGAGTGGGAGTTGGGTCTTTGTCACCCGGGCTCCATGCCCCTCTTTCCAACCACAGCTCTAGCAACTTCTCTTGGGGGGTGGTCTTCCTTCCTCATCCCATTCATTTGCAGTGGGGCTCTGACCCCAATGTGCCCGGATTTTAAGAAAGGAAGGAAGGGAGAGAGGGAGGAAGGGAGAGAGAGGGGGAGGGAGGGAGGAAGGGAGAAAGGAAGTGGAAAAAAGGAGAAAATGTAACATGTTCTAGCCTCCCTTGCAGAGATGTGGCCTCAAGTTCTGGCCAACGAGATGTAAACAGAAGTTGTTGGGTCAGACTCTGAGAAGACTCTTCGAAAGGATGACAAGTAGGGAGGTGTCCCCTCTCTCTCCCCCACCTTCTAGTGTTTTTAGTGCACATATGATGGCTGGAGCCCCAGCAGCAAGCTAAGACCATGAGGCATCTTTGAGGATGAAAGCAGTGAGCTTAGTATGACAAAGTGGAAGGAACCTGGGTGATAAAGGACCAACCACATCAGCTTCAGACTTGGTGTTTAAGCCTCCATTATGAGTACATTGCTGTATGTAAATGAACCTAATCTTGATGTAATGTATCACCAGATTTTTACACTAATGTTCCTTGATCATAGGTAGTTATTTTATTCTAATTATAAAATGAGATTTTAGATCTATGCCCAACATTTTGAATAGTGCATGTGTGCCAGACATTCTGGTGGCCAAACAGTGGGAGATACGGACGTAGGAATGAGAAAGGGAGATATTTTACAATTATATCACTTTCTCTAAAAAAAAAAAATTTAAAAAGGGGGGCTATTATTTCACTGATTTTATGGTATGGAAATTAGAGGTGGTTAATTTTAAAGTTAGAATTAAGGCTTATATTTCCTTATGCTTAATTCTGGTCCCTTCCGCCCCATCAACAGCAGGTGGGAGGGCTCTGGGTGATCAGAGTAATTCCTCCACGTCTTCCTGCCACGGAGCCTGAGTGGATCAAAAGGCCAAGAGAATGAGGAGACTTTTCTCCTTCAAAATAGCTCCTCGGCCCCTTGAAATGAATGAGCAGCTTCTTTATCAGACTGTTCCTCCAGCTCACATTCCCCATGGTTGGTGAGGCAGAAAATTCACACGAACAGAGCTCTTGCCCTAAAAAGATCTTCTTTTCAATTTAGGGTCAATTCCACATTTGGGGCTTCCAGGAGAGTCACCTTTAAATTAAGAAAAGAAAAAAGGGGGCTGCTGCAACTAAGCTAGGGAAATCACACACATGAATGTGCACAGCGCCCGCCCTCCCACCCCACACCACACACACGCACACACGCACGCACACACACACACGCACGCGCACACACACACACACGCACACACATACACCCTTCATGGGAAACTCATAAATGGCGGGCGTTCCTCAAGCGGGCTTCCAAGAGGCAGGGGTGTGCCAGAAATCACTGGACCTGGGAGTCCCCAGAATGGATTCATTGCCCTCCCCACTGTGAGTCCTCGGGCGACTTCTAGGGGCCTCATCTAGTCCTTCTCGAAAATGGGCAAACAGCCTGCATCCTGCCTTCCTCACATAGCAGGTGTCCACCCAAGAAGATGTGCCATTTGTGAAGCCATCCTGCCTCTCCCCCTGCTCCCAGGACAGGTGGCCTTGTCCCTCCAGCCTGAACACGTGGTAGCATTCTGGCATATAACCTACCTGGGATCACCTTCCCCCCTCAGCCTTTTGGGACATATCAACATGCACTTGGGTTAATTAAAGTCAACATTCTTTACATTTCACCCCTTATAAAATGTCAGAAAGCTAGACTTCACGTGGAGCCTGGTCTGGCTCAGCGCGGGTGCCACTGCTGAACCCTCGTTCCTAACCTATCAGCGTGGGGTGGGATTCAGCCTCCTGTGCTGTGGGATCGGCTGCTCCCTCTGGGCCGGCCAGCCCTCAGCATGAGTGGTAACCAGGATCGGGGAGAGGGCGGCCAGGCGGCCAGTCCGCACCCAGGGGCCAGGTCAAGGTGATCAAGTTTCTCACTCCAGTCAGAAACCCCATCACCCCTGGCTCCAGGGTCATAAACTCAATCTTGGGGCTTGAGCTGTAACACGGTTCATTTCTGGGCCAAATCCCTGAAGCCGAGGGTTTATTTTTAAGGACAAGCAGTTTGCTGTTTTCAGCGTTTCTCATCAGAAATAGTGCAATTCAGCCCGATCTGCATGGGAAGCATAATTTATCATCTCACACAGATGGTTGACTAAGGGTGGGGAGGAGGTTTACTTTCCATTTTAGTCCAGCAAACATTTCCTGAGCCCCTGCGTGTGCCAGGCACAGGGCAAGGCAGTGGGGCTCACAGAGGAGTAAGGAAAGCTCCTGGTCCTTGAGACACAGTCTAAGTAAGAGGAGACAGACCCCCAGGCCCAGCTTTGGCATCAGACAATCCTGGCTGGGAATCCCGGTTCTGTCCTTTACTATCGGGGTCACACTGGGAAATTACCTCACCTCTTTCTGACCAAGGTTGGTCAACTCTGTTGATCGTCTCAAAAACCAACTTTGGTTTTGTTGATTTTCTCTTTTCTGTTTCATTAATTTCCATTCTAATCTTTATTATTTCCTTCCTTCTGTTTGCTTCAGTGCCCCCCAGTGCCTTAAAGTAGGTTAGCTTGATTTGAAATCTCTCTTCCTTTTAAAGATAGTCACTCACAGCTATAAATTTCCCTCCAAGCACTGCTTTACCTACATCCGCATAAGATTTCCAAGTTGTGTTTCTGTTTTCTTTCATCTCACAGTACTTTCTCTCTTCCTCTTTGATTTCTTCTTTGATTCATTGGTTGTTTAGTAGTGTTCATGAATTTCATATTCATGAATTTCCCAAAGTTCTTTCTGTTATTGATTTCTAGTTGCATTCCAATGTGATTGAAGAACATATTTGATATAATTTCAATCTTTTCAAATGTACTGAAGCTTGTTTTATGGCTTAGCATATGGTCCATATTGGAGAGTGTTCCATGTGCACTTGAGAAGAATGTGTATTCCGCTGTTGTTGGGTGGAATGTTCTGGAGCTGTCTGTTAGGTCCAGTCAGTTTATAGTGTCATTCAAGTCTTCTATTTCCTTATTCATCTTTTGTCTAGTTGGTCCATCCATTGTTAAAAGTGGGGTATTGAAGTTTCCAAGTACTATTGTTGACTTGTTATATCACGTCTTTGCAGGAATAATGATTCCTGCCTTGCAGAGCTGTAGAGATAAAGAATGCAGAGCATGGCGGCACAGCCTGCCACACAGTGGACATCACTGCTGTGTCGCAGATCGACTGGACAGAGTATAGCCAGGTGATGCTGAGGATTTCCTCCAAAGGTGGTTCTGGGTTAAGGCAGCATAGCTTCAGCCCAAAAAACATAAGCCCTGTTAAAAGAGAAAGATGAGGCTCACAGCCTTTTTCTGTGGCCTTCTATTCAGGATATGCAGATCTCCTATCCAAAACATAAAAACTAAGTAGCAAGCAAATCTTATTTTGTTAGCTAATGTCTAAAATTCCTTCATAGAAGTTTCTTGTGATAATTCATCCATCCACCCATCTATCCTTCCTTCCTTCTTAACACGTGTTTGTGAACCTTCTCTGGGCCAGACTCTGCCCTGAGGACTGAGGATACTAAAACCAGACCTGCTGTAAAGGGCCTATCCTACCTGGGGAGAGACACTGATATGTAAGCAGGTAAATAAAAGGTAGGCATATAAATGCTCTAATGAAGGAGCAAAAGGTTTGCAGGGCACAGAAGAGGGAAGTGACCTGCCTGGGCCGGGAAAGAGAAGCCGAGATCAAGATGGCTTCCTAACAAATGTTAACAAAACTGAAAAGATCAACAGTGGCGGGAGTCCCATAACCCTCCCGCTCCACCGGTCCTCTCAGGTAGGGGGCCCCTGGGAGGAAAAGGAGGAAAACAAGAGGATGTTACACAAAGTGAGTCATCAACCTCAAATAACCAAGAACTGCAAAGGCAGAAAGTTCTTGACTTGGAAGTTTGCCAACATCAATGCTGCAAAAATAACCATGATGAATTCACATATTTCTGTGCAAGTATCGGTCCACCATAACACTGAAATCTCAGCCATAGGAAATTGGAGCTTTAGGCCCCATATGTTCAAAATCATGCTCATATTTTGGTCGAATTTTTCTTAAAGAAGCTAAAAGCTGTATTTTCCTGTTGAGAGTGGTGCTGGTCTTCCATCCTGGCCTGGAAGAGACCACAGAAGGAGACCACAGTTCCTGTTCCAGGTTAAGTCATGAGGTTTTCGGTCTCTGTTTGGGGTCTCAACCTCTACAGAAGAATTGCCGCCATCAGCTAAGTCGATGGCCACTCCCCATAGCCTGAAACTTAGCTAACCAATAATATTTGTTGTATGCCCACTCTGCACACTGCAGGGAGAGAGACTGGAGCCCAGATACCCACCCTTCCCTAGAAGAACTTTCGATCCACCTGACAACACTGGAGAAAAAGAGTCATAAGACAGTTTTTAAAAATTAAGAGCCACCTAGGGGTGCCTAGGTGGTTCAGTCATTAAGCGTCTGCCTTCGGCTCAGGTCATGATGATCCCAGGGTCCTGGGATTGAGTGCCGCATCGGGCTCCCTGCTCGGCGGGAAGCCTGCTTCTCCCTCTCCCACCCCCCTGCTTGTGTTCCCTCTCTCCTGTCTCTCTCTCTGTGTAAAATAAATAAATAATAATAATAAATCTTTAAAAAAAATAAAAATAAAAAAATTAAGAGCCACCTAAAGTGTAAGGACAACACACAGAGTAAGATGCTAGAAGGCTTCCTCGGGGCAGAGCTTAGGATGGAAAAGCACAGGCTCCGGGGCCAGACAGACAACTTAATGGACTTGAACTCACCTCTCTAGGCTTTGGGTTTCTTATCTGCACAAAAAAACTAAAAAATTAAAAAACTTAAGAACTCTGGCTCTTACATGAGGCTGAATATAAAATATCTGGCTCATGGCAGGCATTCAAAAACGTGGTGTTCTCTTGCCCCCATGAAGGAGGTAGAAGTGACTCAGCCCCGTAAGGATGGGTGGCATCCTGGCAGGCAGGGGGAGGTGGGAAGGTCTGCCCGCAGGCAAGAGCAACCATGCAGTTCCAGCAGCAAGAATGCATGGGACTCAGTGGGTCAGTGCCTGCATGCAAACTCTGACCCCACCACTTACTAGCCAGGGAATCCTAAGCCATCACTAAGCACTGGGTGCCTCGGTTTTCTCATCTGTAAAATGGAAACACTAATAGAACCTGTCTCCCAGGGTGGTTAGGAGAATTCATAAAGACGAGTAAACCCACAGAACAACACCTAGCACATAGTGAAGGGTCAATTGATGTCAGCTATTTTTATTACATACAGAGGGGCGTGAGGAGGCCCGATTCAGGAGGAATGGCAAATAAAGGAGATGACAATAGGAAGGCTGGCACTGAATTTTAGAGAACCCTAAGTGCCCAAGTTAGTCTGGACTTAATGAAGGCAACAAAGGCCCATTGCAAGTTCCTGAATGGAGGTTGACATGGATTAATTATAAGCTGAAAATGATAGAAGCAAACAAGCTCCTGTCATAGCTTTATATTACACCAGAAAAGGCTATTCTTGAAGAGTGACTCAAGTCTCCTCCCGCCTCTACCCCTCAAAGATGGCATTCTTTGGAAAAAAGTAGAAGGCAAATGACAGATCTTCTATCTGCTCATTTTTCTGGTCTCTCAATTTACAACCCCAAGAAGTCACTAGGTCAGCAGGGAGACCGGCACTCGGGGTGTCTGATCATCGTTCTGACTTCTCAAATTAAGTAGCCACGAGCTACTTTCTGAAGTGACTAGGCTCATTGTTGGGCTGTCTGTCCAAGCCCACACATCCTGCCCTCACCGCCACCCACCCCCACCCACAGGCAGGCAAAGTCAACTGGGGATCATTCCGCAAATCTCCACGATGCTCTCAAAGGGCAATGCCGTAATTCCTAGGATCAGCGGGTACGTGGTAGGAAGATGAGTGGGCACTAACACACTACCCCCACTCACTTTATTCAGATCTGGGCCTTTAGAGACAGGCAGAATCAAAGGAAGTGACTGAGGAAGTACATTCTGCAGTCTAGAGATGGTAATGAGAGAATGGCAATTAGCATAAATGCAATTTTGACGTGTGTGGAAGTTCTTTGTACAGAGAACTCCAAACGCTGGGTCTGGGAGAAAGTGGGTGCCATGATCCTGTAAGTGCTTTTGTAACAGGAAAACCACTGGAGCACAAACTGTGTGGAGGCAACTCATGGAAAAAATCCTAATGCACATTTCTTGGCCTTCAGGATCCAGAAAAAAAGACCACAGACTCTGACAGATGTAATGGGAAGTAATTCCTTTGAATCTATGATTTGCCTAGCAGAAGGGGGGAAAAAAAAGGAAGTCAGGTAATCCTTAACTGACCCCAAGTGGTAAAAATACACCAGCCTGTGTTTAGGTCTTTGTGGGTATTCACGGTGTGACATTAGCGCCACCTGGTGCACTGACAGGGAAACGACAAACCACAAAACCACAAGAGCTAGTAGCATAGGAGGGTCCTACTGCCTTCAATCATTTTGTAGGAAGTATTATTTCGGTGCAGGGTGGTGAGTCGACAGTGGGAAAGTAAATAACAATTGATGGACAGAAGTATATGATAGAGTTTGTTACTACAGCCAATAGAACTAATGTTTTAAGTGAACAGTATTTAATGATACGGGTATAATCCGATGTCTCCAAATTGCTAGCCTTCAAGAGCCAAACAGAATACCTCAAACTTCCAGCCTGTATGACTACAGGTTAGACAGTTCTGCCCCAAATATGTCTAAGAATTCTTGGGAGTGCCTGCTAAACCTGACTGCCACTAAGGCTGATTGTCAGCTTTCTAAGTTTTGGTTTAGACAACTGCTCAGGAGAGTTTTCTGATCCCCCACCCCAACCCCTGCAATTATGTAACAATTTCCCAAAGGACAGGCAGGGTCCTAACCAAATCACCCTCCAACACCACTTTGTCAAAACACAGAGCCCTCCCTTTATTACCCAATTCAGACTGACATACCTACTTGCTAACAAGATAGCAAAGTTTTGAGGATTTCAAGGGGATCACCATGTAAGAAAAGGAAACCCCAAACTCATTATCAGACCCCATTGCTCCCATATTCAACTGACCCCATCCCTCCTGGTGATCTCTGACTCCAACCTCCATCCAGGCAATTCCTATTCTGATCAGGATATCCCATGCTGGCCTCTCTTCCCGGAGACCCTGACCCACCACAAAATACTGGGAAGCCCTTAACACCCAATTTATCGCCTGCAGAGAGAACCTCTGGCTGCCTCTTCAAAGTCCTACTTTGGCAGTAGAGAGTATTTATCCTTTGATTGGGATTTAAGGAAACAATACAGCTAACAGGCAACCAGAGCCTCTTCTGGTGAACAGGATGAGTTATCAGGCAGGGAAACAAGATGTGAGGTAAAATAACAGGTTGAACTAGTGATTTCAATAAGTCTATAAAGTAGCTCTGTCTAAAGCATTTGAAATATTTTAAGTAAAAACAAAGTCGCAATGTCAAAAACAAAGAAATTAAAGCATCCTTAAAAGATCTGTCTGAATCGTCAAAATCACTATTTTGAAGGAAACTAATTTCATCTGGCTACAAAATTTTTTAAAATAATCTTAGTTTCTCAAAAATGATAGGACACCATTTTTATAAACTTTTTTCTCTACAATAACCTCCACTGCATAATACAGTAGCAAGGGTTCCAGCTTGAACCTAAACTCTATGTAATCTTAAAACATACATTAGCTTGGACATGTGCAGAGGGCACACACTGATTTGCAACAGAATCAAGAACTATGTAGACCCAGGCTCTGTTTAAAGCATCGGCTCTCAATCCTAGCAGCAGCTGAGCATCACCTGGGGTACCAGGCCCCACTCCAGAACAATAAAATCAAGAGTTTCTGGAGGTGAAGTGCAGATACGGGCATGGTCTTTTAAAACTCCCCAGGTGGTCCCAGTGTGCAGCCAGGGTTGAGAACCACCACCTAAGGAAAGAAACAAGGTATCATTTAGGCAGCCGACCAGCACTGAACCACCAATGATTCTAGTAGAGCAAGCCTCTCTCAGCCGTCCTTTTGAATTATCTTGCCTGGGTCTTAGGGCAAAACATTACAGTGAGAATTATAGCTCTAAGAGCCATTGCTCTGGAACAGTGTTTCTTGATCTGTGGTTCAAGGTGCATCTGCACCACGATCTTCTGAGGAATGTGTTAAAATGCCGATTCCCGGGTCCTACCTGAGACCTACTGATCTCCTCATGTGATTAGCTAACTACAAGTCAGGGACTGTGGCCAGGGTCAGATCCAGGCCTGTCCGACTCCAGGTTCTTTCAAATTCCCCTCAACACCAATGACCAGTAAGAGTGGGATCTCTGTCAGGAAAACCAGAGCTTTGGAAAACCAGAGCTTTAGATGATTTTAAATGAAAGGTAATTATTTAAAGCAACAGAACGGAAAACAACAGCAAAAATTCCCCTTCCACTCCCCCCTCCAAAGGAATCCTCTATCAATTACTTTAGAGTAGCCAAATAATATCCCTCCCTTTCCTTCCTGTTCCACTACATTCTTTCCCTCCTAACAAATATTCCCTTTTCCCCCAAATAAGGTCACTTGGAAAAATCCCTGGTAGGTGTCAGCATCTATAGGAAAGTAATAAAATCTCTATAAGTGAACCTACCCCAGATCATATTTTATATTTACACAGTTCTCGTACCTTACCTAGCTTGTTCAGAATGCAGTGAAGCGCAGAGTAGGGCCATCTGAAGTCTGAAGAATAAGGTAAAAAATGTGACTAAATGGTTTTGCCCATTTAGAACTGGCTGGAATGAAATCCGGGCTATTTTCAGTCACTGTCATACACACTTCTACCTTGAAAAAAAAAAAAAGTTTTGCCCCTGATTTACAAGCTGGATCATTGTGCAACAACGATGGTGGTGGCACATGAATGCAGCAAGGAGTCGTGCGCAAAGAAGCCACATGTAAGGTTCAGGCGACCTCTGGCACCACCTCACACCACACCAAGAACCGTATGAAAACAAACTTTACATGCAACAAGTACCATTTGTAAAATACATTGTGCAGAATTCTTCCCATCTTGTTAGTGTGTCAACCAGTACAACCCTTGCAGGAAGTGATCTGGTAATGACCCTGAAAAATGGTCATAAGCATCACTCATTTTAATTCAACAATCCAGTTTCTAGGAATCCAGTAGCAAGCAATCCAAAAGAGATCAAACATGTTCACAGCAGTGAACAGTATAAATACTATAAAATACTTTATGAGCACCTCTTATCTGCTGGACTTCACTGAATGCTTAACATAATCCTGAATGATGAGAATTACTTTCTCACCATTTCTATAAACAAAGAAACTAAATCTCAGAGAGGCTAAGGAACTGGCCTTGTGTCATCCAGCTCTCATGGGTTAGGGGATTCACACCCTCCTCCAACCCCTTGGTGCTCATGAGCAGTTAAGAATGCAGCAGTCATGAAAATCACAGCACATTCCATGGATTACATAGCCATTCAAGTATTTACAAGGAAAATACTAAGTCCAATGAAATACAAAATTGTACATTGGTAGCACCTAAACTATACCAAAAATTTCACACACAAAAAATGAACTAAAATGTTAGTGATTTCCTCTGAGAGTGGGAACAGAAGTCAAAAGGATAGAGGGGAGGTGGGTGGGCAGTGTTCTAACCTGAAATTTCCATTTCTGTTTATAATAGGAAAATATGTGCTAATGAGGTAAGCGAGGTTTTGGCACTCTTGTAACTAATGCCACTGGTTAGAGTCCTTGAGACTCAGTTCTCTTTAACACAGTGGATCCATAAAGAGTCAGAGAAGCTTGCTTAAGTTATTAATATTTGAAATAGAAAAGAAAAGCCCCAAACACAAAACCAGTCACTATGAAAGTATAACTCTACTAATCAAAGCCCGAAGCTAGCTTCGAAGAGAACAGAATGAAAAACTAGATAATGAGGGGGAATGTGGCAAGACTCCTAAGCCCCCAGGCCGTCTAGGATATATTGAAGGTGGGGCGAGTCTTCGTATTTTTGTGTAGCGGGGAGACTGACAGAATTACAGGCACAAGGTATGTGAGTACACTTAACAAGCTCTTACACTGTAAAGGCTGAAGCTATGAGTCAGAAAGACTAACAGGTGATGGTTAATATTTAATATTTCCTGGGCTTTCGTGTACCCCTAGTGTTCTGTATTAGCTGGGATAGAGACCTAACCTTAGGTTAGGTGGCTTGGCGACGATAAAGTTACTGTAACAGGCAGGTCAGCCAGAGAGGATAGCAGCTCCCCTCTAAGGTCCTCTAGGTTCCTTGTCCCTCTGCCATTCCCTAAGTAGGACACTTTTCTAACGTGGACACTGGCCCACTAATACCATCTCCGAGTTGCAGCTTGAGAGAGGAGAGCAAGGGCAGGTGCAGGACGTGATCAAGAAGTTGTGCGCATCACTTCCACTCATACCCCCTGACCAGAGCCTGGGAAAGGCAGTCTCTAGCTAGGCAATCTGGTTCTGACGAAAACTCAGGAGGTTCTGCTTCTAAAAGGAAGAAGGGAGGCAAATTAGCATCCCTCATGGCTCAGTGACCACCTCTTTAAGCAGACTTTTAACAGTTCTTTACTTCGTTAGCATGAATCCAGAGGCCTGAAGGAATGGGTATCTAGAAATAGGGACTAAGAGTAAAGGCAACAGTTACTGGTGATATGAGTAGCTAGAAAGGGCCAGCCAGGTCTCCTGGCAACCCTCTGCTGGTCTGGTCACACACAGCTTGCCCTTTTAGAAACTCCGTTGCCCAGGTCACTGCAGGTGGACAGTAATTTGCATTGGAAAAGCCAAATACCCACTTCCAGTCTCCATTCTTCCCTGACCTACCCATTTGGACCTGAGGATCATCTTACAATGGGAGACAAAGAGTAAAAGTGGAGACTGAGGAACCCAAGTTCTAGCTCACTTCTCCAAACCAGGCCACATGTGCATGCGTTCCTCCAAACTGCGCTTCTGTATCTATAAAAGGACCACCACCAGCTCCAGTATTTAAATGGTCTGGATCTCAGTCTTTTCCTTGCTGTTATATCAGTTAAAATAACCCCTTTCTAAAGCAGTGATTAATACGCGTGGACACTGGAGAGCTGTCAGCGCATAGCTCTGAGATCAGCTGGGGCGGTTCAAGGACATCTCCAAAGAACATGGTCTAAATGTGAGAGAATGATATTCTCTTCATCATTTCACACAAACTATGACTCAAAATACTAGGCAATGGTTTTCCCACTGTTAATGTCTACGCTGAGTTTCACTCAAGATTTTGTTTGAAGAAAATATTTCAGTGCTAAAAGGTTTGAAAACCATCATACAAGAATTTATAATAGCCTGTGTTCTTAAAGAATCCTAGCACAGGAATAATACTTTATTAACTAAGAGTCAAAAGGCACAAAATAACAATTCAATTTTATCTGTTTAAATTTTCTCTTTTCCTTCTTGTATCTTAGGCAAAAGGGATTGAGGAGATATATTCCAAAGAACTGTGTGTAATTTTAAAACACAGAAAAACAGAATAGTTTTATCTTTATAAGTAACTATCCTCTGGAAAGAAAGGTTCTTAGAAAGAAGGTAAACCTTCCAAGATACGTCTTTACCATCACCATCACACACCAGTCTTCAATCCTTAGACACAGAACCCTTTCTACCTCTCTAAAAAACTCCAGGCCCCCTAAAACTAACCAAGCTGTCCTTCTGCCTTGGGATCATCCAATTTTCTTTCCTGTCACGAGTTTCCTCCAGCTTCAGCGTATACCTAGGTAACTATAACATCTCAAGAACATCTCCATTTAGGATCACTTCCTATGATAAATTCTACTCAAGATATTCACTGGTGGTTCCACACAGGTCCTCTGCCAAATTCACATACCCATAAACTTTACCTCATCAAGCCATAGTTTTCTTGAAAAAGAAAACTATCAAATAACTTTAAAAATAAGACGCAAACCTTCATAAAAATATAGTCATCAAATTTATTATTCTCATTAGGTTGCCATTTTATGAAGAATTCCTAAGATTAATGTTTCTTGACATGGAAGAGTTAGCATTAATAGCTTATGTTACTATAAATACTGCTGCTTGGAAGCAATACAACTGTTTTAGAGTTTTAAGACTACAGACTTTTATTACTCAAATCTTATTCAGTGTACGTTAAAATCAGAAGGTTCTGAACAGCTGGTTAGGAAGGTAGCCAAGATGCAGGAAAGATGTCTGCGCCTCCTTTTCAAGGGCAGCCAACTCTTGAACTGTAGGTGCCAAAATATCCACATGGCCTTTATAGTTTCCACCTGCATCACACACACAAATTATAAAGTAATGTAAATGACATGCTTGAAATAACTTGTCAGCAATACTCTGGCTCAATTACATCCATTTATACATTGCTTCTAGCAATAAAAATGTACTACCGGGCAAGTCATCTCCACAAGTGAGTTTTAAAGACGTTAAATCCATATAAATGAATGATCAGACCTCGCTAATAGTGTCCCCAGGCCCCTAGCAACCCCTCCTCCACTCCTTTTTTTTTTTTTTTTGGTTTGGAAACCACTAGGCTCACTACCCTGAATCTTAAAAAAAAAATTTTCAGGAATGAGCTAAGGGCATTCCAGGCAAAGGAAATAGTATGCTGGGTTACCACTTGAAATTAAATCAAAGGTTTTCAATTCTTTTTTCAAAACTGCCATTATATTCACTTCCTAATAATTCCATAAATGTTCAACTACTCTTTGTAACATTAATACCTCAAGAGAAACAGCTAAGCCGCTGTTCTTCATTCACATACAAATCACACAACCAAAAAAATGCTACAAGACAGGTATGGATACCGTGCTATGAGAGTTAATAAGGAGGAAATGATTAATAAACTAAAAATAGACACGTACCATGATGGTATGAAATTACTCTCTTCTACACATTGAAGCCCAAGAAGGACACATTCAAATTTAAAATAGAAATTAAAGTAATTCAAAACTCACCACCAGTGGCCCTTTTCTGACCATAGGTGACTTTGCCATCAAATTCATCCACTGGTACCTTTATATCTGGTTCAACCTGAGAAATGGTGCAATTCAGATGCTCTTCTATCTCAGACAGCAACTAAGAGAGGAAAGGAAATATAAAAAGCATTTTCAAATAAAAATTTCATTTTGACAGAGTTGCATTTTAACAGTGTCCAATAAAACCAGGAGGACTATAATACTTAGGATAAATGGAAGTTAGATTTCTGAAGAGATAAACTCACAAGTTACAATTTACAAAACTATAACTAACTTTATAATCAATTACTACTTTTCCTCACAGCTAACAAATAGATAAAAGCTGAGGTATTACTTTTATAATTAAATGTGGTCTATTTTTGCCAATTTTAGTACGTTTTTTAGGAGTCTTACCTGCATCTCATTGTACCATATGGTACAGCCACCATCTTCCTTGAGTCTTGTGTTATAACATCCTTTTCCACGGCTGCTACATACATGGTACCAAACCTACATGAAAGATAGAAAAAATATTAACATGTATGGAGACTGAAACATGCTAGATATTTGTATTCTCAATTAGTTTTTTAAATACTTTCTGTCCCCAAGGAACAAGGAAAACAGACTGCAGTATGGTATGTCATCCAATTACTACCACCATTCAGGAGCTCATTAACTAGGTCTTCTGAAAAAGTTCTTTTTGAGAATAATCCTGAAGTCTTCCTAAAATGCATGTCAATTACAGAAACGAATTCTCAGATAAAAACAAGGATGAAAAAGTAAATACTGGAGAATGGTATAAATAAGGTCCAAATGCTTTCTATAATAAAGCAAATAGCAAAAAGCAAAATGAACAACTAGTTTGGACAATGAGTTTATGGGAATTCCTTATTCTTGAAACTATTCCATAAAATTATATCAAATTATATTACAAAATAATAAGTTACCACCCTCTCCCACAAAAGTTTTCTCTGACATGATGTCAGGGAGGGCTTAAATAGTTTTTGGTGAAATCAAGTACATTAAAGCTATTAGTGAAAATTACATTTTGCATTTTTCCTTTCTAAATTTCATCCTACTGCAGGTCCATTCAAGAATATGGAGAAAAAGATGCCATTAAAAAGTTCATTTATATTCCATATGCAACTGAATTCAATGTAAATGGAAAAACCAAACTGCTTTTACTTCCAACATCTAAAATGACAACACAAACAATGAATATAATACAGCACTGAAAAGATTACCTTTTCTTTCTCTGTTGCCACCAGGGAAATGGCCAGACCCATCCTGAAAGATTTTAGAAGTCTTTATTAGACTTTATTCCTGAAGCATAGAAGTGTAAAAAAAAAAAAAAAAAAAAATTACAGCAGTACCTTTCAGCTCTTCCTACTCTGCCAATTCGATGTACATAGTTTTGCTTTTCATCAGGCAAGGTGACGTTTATAACTGCAAATCAAAATAATTATTACCAATTGCCATTAATTTCTAAAATTTTCAACCTTATTAGATGTTTGATGTTCTAAATATTTCAAAAACATCAGAGGGTTAACTTTGAATTCCACAAAATTTAAATTGCAGTTATCAAACTTTCTTTTTACCATAAGGAACACCATGGATATCAATTCCTCTGGCGGCTACATCTGTGCAAATCAAGAATCTTACATCCCCTTTCTAAAGAGAAGAGAGGAGAGAAAGGAATTTATTAGGACACAGACTAAAAAATAAATAGAAATACTACCATTCCAGTAAATGAGACCTCTAATAACTAATGTGTTACTATCAGATTAGAGGTACAGATATTCATAATGCACTGCACCATATCTTAAATTTTTAAGTTATGATCTACTAAAACAAGACATTTAAGGTGAATAAATCAATAACTGGATTCATTTTTTATTTTCTTTTTTCTCACACCAAAGACATTAAACTGCTATAATTTGGCTTTATCTTTAGAAATCCTGACTGATAATTCAAAAGAAAGTTTATAAAATTAAAAAAAAAGGAAAGATAAAATAGAACAAAAATGTTATAATATAAGTATTATCTTTACCCTTATATTAAAATAAATTCAGAATACTAGGTATTTTACCTTTAGGTTACACTTTTTGTGACAACAGACAAAATCCTAAGACAAGGGAACAGAGAGTGGAACCGAGTGCTCTCACCAAGGAAATACAAATTAGTCTCTGGATGCCATTTGTGCCCCAAGGCACAGCAAAGTTAGAGACGGGGTGGGGAAGGGATGCTGAGCTGGGGTCCAGCATAAGACCCTGGGTAGAGATGGTCCGACACACACACTGAAATGCGACCATAAAACATGCTTCAATATCCACATTCTGCTCAGTGTGGAAGCATAACCCAAAGTTCCTAAGCTCAGTTCTTCCCACCTTTTATTCATATGATGGGTCTGAGAGAAAATACTATTTGTACTCTGTCTGCACTGGGGTAAACACACTGGTAAGTAATGAGAATGGAGTGGGTGGAGGCTACTGACCTTGTGTTCTAAATGGCTCAAGCCCTCCCCACCTCCACCAAGAGCTAACCAACCTGTTCCCGGGCTGCCAGGATGTAACTAGACAGTGTGCCCCAAACAATTACAAGTATTTTTAATTCCACAAAACCATATTCTTGATACCTATCTTAAATTAATCTACAAATTAACTTCTCTAGGGGTATTACTACAAACTGTTAAAAAAAATAAGACTCACAGACACAGTTTAACTATCCCGTGATGCTTCTCCTAAAAATATCTACCTGAAAGAATTTAACTAAAACTTAAGTTGAAAATTCTTATCACAGCAGTGTTGTGCAGAGAATATATTAATTTACTATTGACTGCTAAAGATGACTAAGCCCTGTCATGGCAAGGATATTCCAACAGGGTAAAAATCTTTTGAAATTTCTAGGACAAGAATGGCTTTAATAATATTAACTGGAACTGATTAAAATTGGCTACAAATCTCCTCTTAATTATTAAGGAAATACAATCAACTAAATAGCACTACCTTAAATCTTTCCAAGTTTTGCTTCCTTTCATGAGGCTTTCTGTCCCCATGAAGACAAACACATGAGAACTGGTGTCCTTTTTTATCAGGTCCTGGTGAAAAGCACATTAAACAGTTAACCTTGGAAAATATTACACCAAAGAATATGTCAAAAAACCAACAACATTCAGACTACAATGGTGCCATATAATTCTGCAGAAATCTATACCCCAATCTACCATGTTTAACACAATTTCTGTCATAGGTGAAATGCCATTAAAATAAACTCCATGAGCATTAAAACTGATTTGCTTTGAAGGACATTTTTAAGTCACTTTTCCTGATCTGCAGAAGTAGACAGAACAGTATGCCCATTAAGATGTGTTACTAAAAGGAAAACATACATGTATAGCAGGAACCTCTCCTATCCCATATAAAGCAAAGAACCAAAAAATGTAGACAAGAGAGATCTATCTTGGAAGAACAAAAGAGGCATTATGAAGTTCATGCCCTTACTAAAGGCCACATCCACAAGCCTACCCTCCTCTGGAGGTACCCTGGCCAAAGCAGATTAGAAGCAAACTGGTAGGATGGAAAGGCAGATGCAGTGGTAGCCAATCCTAAAAATAAAGCTCAAGTAGATATAGTAACAAAAAGCAGTCCAGTCCAGACCAAAGTAAGGGTAGACAGCCTTCTAGAGCACAACAGAACCTGTAGGCTCCAGTATGAGCACAGAGTAACAATTATGCCGTAACTACTCTCCACAGTAAAGTTTAGGTTCAATAAAATTACTTCAGAATTCAAGGAAAAATATATTATGAAAGCTACCCACCCAAAATGACTAACACAAGAACTAATTATGCAGAGAAGAAATAATAACTAATCAGAACTTCCAGAGGCCTACAGCTTAGGTCTTATTGCATTCTGAATTCAGGTGGTTTAGGAAAATATCACAAATACACTCCTACTCCCCAGTTGAACTGTGTAGAGAGAAGGGAGGGACCCTTAATTCCCTCTCTTAAACCTCTGAAGTTCTGGTATATATTGTGTTATTTTGGTTTTGGAAACTTGGTTTTTAGACAAAGGTACCCAGAATACTTAGGGAAGGAAGGTAAAAAGAACTAAAGAATATTACTGCTTGAGCAATGGCATTTCTAACCAAATAATCAAATAATCCTCCATTCAAAACCAACACGGACAGGAAGTATTACAAAACAGCTGCTGTAACTAAAAACAACCAAGCAAGTCTGTTTGCTATGACTTGGGGGCGGGGCGGGGGGAAGGTACTAAACAGTTCACTGTAATGAACAATATAACCTGTTCTTCATATGACCATTTGTTCCAACTTTTTAAAATGTTTTGAGTTTTCTGGCTCCCTGATGTATTATCAATTACAAAAAGAGATGTGTTAGAGTTCTCCCCATTATGAAAGCAGGATTTATCTGTTACCTTGTACATCTGTCAATTTTTGCTTTATATATTTTTACATTGTACTTTCAAACACAGCAACAATGAAAGAATTCTAAAAGTAGATAGCTATATTTTCACCTCCTAGATTATACCATTAACATTTACTGTATTTCCTTTACTATCTAGCCCTTTTTCCTATGAATTTTTTATATTTTTGATACATTTCAATGTAAATTGCAAGTATCTGTACACAGTTCAGCATGCACCTCATTAACTAGAGATGCAGTTATTTATTTAGGTTTTATGATTTTCCTTCCAGGTGAAAGTTACATACAAGGAAATGTACAAATCTTAAGTGTGTATCTAACTGAGTTTTGACAAATGCATGCACCTATGCAGCTCAAAGCCCTGTCAAGATAGGGAATATGAATGCCACTCCACAAAGTACCCTCATGCCCTTTCCCAGTTAACCCCACTTCCATTCTGCTGGGGAAAAACCACTATTGTGGGTTTCTTCCCCTTACAGATTAATTCTGACTCTTCTAGAACTTCACGCAAATGGAATCATACAGAATATAGGCTTGTGTAAGAATTTCATTCTGCAAGTTGTCTGAAATTCACCCCCAGCTGCTGAATCCGTTCCTTTGTATCACCAAGCAGTATTCCACTGAAAAGATTTCACATCCGATTTAAGCCATTCCCCTACTGAGAGCCACCTGGTATATCTTCAGTTTGGGGCTATAATAAATAAAGCTGCTATGACCATTCTTGCCCATAGCTTTTGTCAATAAATCTTGGATAAATTTTACTTATCTTGAGTAAATATTTAGGAATTGAATTACTAAGCCATAAGACAGCAATGTCAATTTTATTTAAAAATTTAAGACCTTTTACCGACGTGGCTGCGCAGCAACTAGTATGAGTGCTCCAGCTGTTCCACATCCTCACCAAAATCTGGCGTTGTATTTTTAATCCAGCCATTACAATGAGCGTACAATGGTATTACATTGTGACTTTGCATTTCCCTAACGACTGAGCATGTTGAGCATCTCTTCATGTTGGTTTATTTATTTCATGTTATAAGGAGCATAACATTAGAATCATCATATATTCATTGTAGGTTAACTATTTGATTACATAGTGACCTTTATTTCTAGTTAATATTTTTGTCTTAAATTCTACTGCATCTCTTGTTAATATAGCTAAACCAACTGTCTTTTGATTAGTAGTTTAGCTGATACATATATTTTTTCAGCTCTTTCAATCTGTCCATGTCCTCAGGTTTTAAGTATGTCTCTTGTAAATAGG
This sequence comes from Callorhinus ursinus, assembly GCF_003265705.2. Taxonomy (NCBI): domain Eukaryota; kingdom Metazoa; phylum Chordata; class Mammalia; order Carnivora; family Otariidae; genus Callorhinus; species Callorhinus ursinus. The sequence continues at coordinate 12,283,294 of NW_027397072.1, read as the reverse complement.
ATATAGCAGTCTAACCACCATCTATGCTTTTTAAACGAGGACTTCAGTCCACTGATACATAATGTTTACTCATATGCTCAGATTTTTCCACCAGCCATCTTACTCTGTAATTTCTAACCATTCTGCTTTTTCTTATTATTTTTCCTCTTGCTTTCGTAGCTTTTTTAAGATGGTTTTTTCCTCATTGGTTTAGAAGATATACATTCTATTATTTAATGATTATACTTGAAATTTTAATATTAAAGTTAATCAATAACATTACCCTTCTTCCAAATGACAGCAGGGCCTCAGAACACTCTACTGAACCTGGAAAGCCCTCACTGTTTTCCTGGGGCTTATCCTATGAAAAAGTACTAGATGAGCATAGATACTCATAATACACCACCACTACTTAAAATTCTGTGCATGCACTCTAGGCCTCAACAACATGAGACTAATAATCTATTAAATGAGGAGATAAACACAATTTATTTTAAGTGAGGAAATATTACCTCCTCCTTGTTGCATAAAATATTGCTCCAAGTTATCACAGTCAATTTTGGTTCTACAGAAAATAATTGCTTGATCCATCTTGTGTTCCTTGATTGCCCGGACAGCATACTCCCCCTTCAGGATTTTAATAGCTTCAGACCACATCTCTTGAATACCATAACAACAAAAACGGAAAAAGAATTTCAATCTAAAATTGTTATAAACACACACAATTACAATCATAGACTTACGCTTAACTCATCTAAACACTCTGTTTTAATATAAGTATTACTGACAAAAGTAAGTAAGATTAAGATAGGATGAAATGGTGAGAAAATATCCATTCACTCATTTATTTCTATTTCTGTTAATGTACATTTGTGCCAGTTTAGGGGGCACCAAAACACCTATAACCATACTTCTTATGAGGGAAAACTGACATACAAACACACGAGTAAACAGAACTTCATACCTACAACAAAACTGTTTCTACCTCTCACGGACAACTAATCATATTCTGCCTTGCATTAACTTCCCTAACTGCTCAATAAATGTTTAGTCAATTATTTTAACCCCTTTTAAAAATAATTAATGTATTTTTTAAAGATTTTATTTATTTATTTGACAGAGAGAGACACAGCGAGAGAGGGAACACAAGCAGGGGGAGTGGGAGAGGGAGAGGCAGGCTTCCCGCCGAGCAGGGAGCCCGATGCGGGGCTCGATTCCAGGACCCTGGCATCATGGGACCTGAGCTGAAGGCAGATGTTTCACGACTGAGCCACCCAGGCGCCCCAATTAATGTACTTTTTAAATCAATCTAACATCAGAAAGTTCATACTTCGCTCTACAGAATAAAAACTGTATGTCAAACTAAGTCATTTCTTAGCCATCACCCCCCATCTCTGTTTCAGTAGGAAGTTGCACTACGGTTACCAACTATCTAATGTGAAATTTTAATTCTGTAATCCACCATATTTCTGAAGTCTCTTTAGTCATACCTAATTGTTGTATAAACTTAAGCAAAACACTTACAAGAAAAAATACACGAAGTAACAATTTTTATTTTATAAAATGCATTCTCCAACAGTGGGAGGATACACTATTTTGAACCACCAGCATCTCTGCCCTTCTCCAACAATAAGGCTAGTGAGCAAGCACTTTATAAATTTGGAACTGCACATAAAACTGAATTCAAAGGGACACTATTTAATCAAGATTTCAGAAAATTCACCTTTCAGATACTTGTCATAAGTCTACCCATGAGTCCAACCGTGAAGCAAGTGCAGTCTCACGCTTCCCAATGATCCAGCTGAGACATGTGACATCAAACACGCAGCCTAATGGGTTTGTGATCTACTCTAGGTTCTATAAGCACTATCCTTGCAAAACAATGTACCTTCATAGATCTTTAAAATATTATGCACCTGAAACAAACGGTCTCCTCTCTGCACAAAAGTATCTTCATTGAATTAAATGTTCAGCTTTTTAAAAAAACTGATAAATATTTAATGGTTTAATGATATTCAGTTTACGAAGATGAAAAAATCCTGGAGATGGATAGTGGCAATGGATGCAAAGTAGGAATGTACTTCATGCCACTGAACTTGATCCACTTGAAAATGGTTACAATGGGAAATTTTGTGTTAGGTATACTTTATCACACACAAAAAGAATAGATAACATATTTCAAGATAATTTCTGTATCTTTCACAAAGTTGTAAGCTAAAGACATTTTCCTTTGTTACTTAATTCCCTCAATGAAGAATCTACGTGACATTTCTCCTGGAATTCAGGACCAATATAAAATCTGCTGCCAGAGAAATCTGCTGATAGCCCACGATAAATAAGAATTCCCAAATCCAAAATATGACTTGGATGCCAGCAGACTAACATGTGAAGTTCAGTGATTAATACTGCTCTAAGTTCACTGGTAACAGCAATTTCCCCCATTTCCTTATTATTTTTATTGCTTTTATTTTCAGATTTCCTGTTCTAATTTGGTAGGTCACCTCAATCCTTCATGAAAATAGGGCATAAATTCAGTAAGACAAACCAATTCATTTTCAAAATCTTTCAACACCATTTATTCATTAATTCATTCACCCATTCATTCATTCATTTATTTGTTCATGCATTCAACTTACCGGGACTATTAGCACCAGGTCTTGTGTTATCTTTCGCATGTACATCATCAGTCTATCAAAAGAAAATGATATAAAAGGGGTAGCAAGTGGCTAAGTAAGGATTCCAAACAGATATTTTTTTTAAAGGGAAAAATGTTTATAACTTTGGACTGCATTTCAGACATACATCTTTAGAGTATATAGGCAAAACCATTCTTCAGATTTAGAAAACCCTTTCTTAACTGTGGATCTAAGGCTAATCATTTTTAAATGTAATAATAAAAACGCAAAGGTGGCTTTTAGAATGTTGTATATTTACTATAACACACCTTTATTTTATAAAGGTAAATCTAAGAATAGTGGGGGGGGGGAAAGACCAGATGGGCACATGGAATTGATTTTTAGGAAAATAAGGAACCTCAAGAGGACACTAAAATATTATTAAAAATAGCAATCATTGTGTCTGAAATTAGATCTATGTATACACATAATCCTACTCATTTATAAAAATTACATCAAGGAAGATGATCGTTAAAAGTAACTCTTACAGAGAAAAAAATAAAAGCCCATCAGTTATTCTGCACTCTCAAGGCCTAAACTTTTCTGGTCAATGTGCTGGACTTCTCTTTTCTTAGGTACAATAACTGGCTATAAGTATCACTAAGAGCCCAAGGTTAAGCTAGTTTATGAAAGTTTTATTCTCCACAAATGTTAAAAGTGTAAAGTACTCACTCTAATGTGGTTTTTCCCAAGCCTTTCCCAGAGTCTGTCAGTTTTGGGATTCACTGGGACAACAACATGGTGTACAGTGTCTGGAACGGAGTCTTCTCCTTTTAAATCAACCCACGTGGGAAAATGCATTATCTTCTCAGACAGCTTCTTCACATCAAAAGAATGCAAAGTAGCAGAGCAAATAATCACCTAAGAGGAAAAAAAAATTTAGATCAACTTTTATTTTACAATAATAATTCTACCGTATGAATACTAATATGGGGTCCAAAGTCTGTTAACCCGGAATCTACAGATGAGTTTAATACCTGACCCTGCAGTAGCAACTAGTGGTATGACTTTGGGCTGGTTAATCTCTCTGATCTACAGTCCCCTCACTCACAGTGAGTCCCCTCGCTCACACCAAGTCCCCTCGCTCACACCAAGTCTCCCACTGCCACAGAAACCATGCCATCGATTCCACAAGGTCCTACACACTAAGATGAAGAGGTTTCTGAAGATCTAAAATCTTAACTTACTATTAATTCCCTTCTCTCCCCCTTAAAGCCTCTTCTACCTCTCAAATTCTTCCTAGGAAAGAAGGGTGAGAAAAATAAGAGTAATATTTTAAGAAATATGATGAAGAAAACAACTGTTATTCAACAGCTCAAGATATTGCCCCCTCAAACAGGAAGCAGTACTCACAGTCTGGAATATAAACTCTAAATGCTCTGTAGAAAAAAACAACTAAGAATTTCTTACTTATCATCTTTTGTGACACCTAATTTCCTCAAGTTCCCTTCTCCTTCATTTCTACAAGCAGCTTTTAAGACTGTTTCTTTGTGTGTACTATTTACTCAGGTAATAAAGAAAATGTTTTATACAGCAGTTAACTTAAATCAGAAGACACAAACAAAATGTAAAACAAAACAAAATAAGCATTAACACATAAAAATTGTCCACATGTATTTTAAGATGCATCCGTCATTTCATACCTGAAGTCTTTTCCCATCAGAGGTAATCTGAGGAATCTGATTGTGAATCCTATTTATGAAATCAGAGTAACCTTGAGAAAGAAGCCCATCCTGAATGAGAAGCAAAGAAAAGCATACATTTTTAAATCAATACCTGAATCCTTCTTTTGTAAATCAAATGTAGAAAGATAATGGAAATGAATTCATAAACAAACATATCCCCATATTCTCAATGATTATTTCCTATCAGATAAAGACAAATTATAAATTCAACTTTAAATTCCATGTGACTAAAATATGAAAAAGCTGACAATAAACAATCCAAAAACTATACTCCAGTATTTAGAATGAATACGAGAGATAACCGCTCCTACCATATATCCTTAAGCACACGATTTTAATATGAACAAATGAAAACAAAAATCCTCAGTGCTAAAAAACCACCTCAATTCATATTGAAAATACTCTGGAAGTACATCTCAAGAGGCTCCAAGACATTAATGTCCTTAGAGTTCACATTGTGCAACTATGACATGAAAAAATAATTGTAATGTGTAAAATAATCTATGTACCAACAAAGATAACTATTTGGAGTAAAAAACAAATCAATATATCTAGTCACAAGAGGGGTTAAATAAATCATGAAGTATCCATATAACAGAGCACTAGACAACCTTTAAAAATTGTTCACAAATAAGGACATGAAATACTTATACTTTATTAAGGAAAAAAAAAGGGTTTCCTAGATTCACATAGCTTGATTTACCACATAAAATAGTATTTATATAAATACAAGGAGTGGATGAAAATATACCAAACTGGTAATAATGATTATTTCTAGGTATTGGGATCATGACTGAATTGTATTTTTTTTCATCATTTTAACATATTTTTATCTCCAAAAACATAAGCAAACTTTTTTTTTTTTAAAGCATAACTATATTTCAACATACAGCTTCATCCAGGACCAGGAATCTAACTTGGGATAAGTTCAGTTTTCCAGTTGACACCAAATCATCTAGTCTTCCTGGAGTGCCAACGACTATATCTACCTGAAAAATATCAAAAGAAGCACCTAATGAAAACCAAAGCACTATTATGATCACCGTAAAACAGCAACCAACAGTGGTTTACTTACAGTGAAAACATGCATACTAAAGCAGTCTCCATCAGCTCAAAATTCTCAAGACAGGAGCTCTAGATAATGCCCTATTACCAAACCTGTATTTGGTTTGGAATTAATGTGAAGATTTTGGTAACTGATTTTGACATCCTTAACTGTTATGTACAGTCTAATATATAAAACTTGTATTTTCCGAGTGAATGAATTTATGGGAACTCTGAAATCAAACCAGGATTCAAATCCCAGGTCCACCATTACCCAGTTGTGTGACCTCAACTTAGTTCACCTCTTCTAGTTTCAACTTTTTCTTTTTTGAAATGGGCAACACCTTTGGCATCGTAAGACGGTTGTGGCAACTGAGAGATGAGATACATAAATCACGTGATGCCTAGTACGCCAAGTGCTTGATAAATGTAGTTATAGTTGATAACGATGACGATCTGACTACCTTGGAATACATTACTACATGTCAAGTGCTCACAATGAACAGGCACTGTGCTAATGTTTTACAAGTATTGTATCATCTCATGACCACTCAAGAAAACACTATTATTATTCCCTTTTTTAAGTAGGCTCCAAGCCCAGTGTGGAGCCCAACGCGGGGCTTGAGCTCATGACCCTGAGATCAACACCTGAGCTGAGATCAAGAGTCGGATGCTTCACTGACTCAGCCACCCAGGTGCCCCAATTAGTCCTATTTTTAAATGAGGAAACTGAAGTTTAGAATACTAAAATCACAAGAACTTAAATGATACAGCTTGTAAGTACCCAAACTGGGATTTAAAGCTCAGTCCAAACATGAGAAAAGGTCTAACTCAAGAACAAGTTTTATTTAACTTTTATTTTTTAAAGATTTTATTTATTTATTTGACAGAGAGAGACACAGCGAGAGGGGGAACACAAGCAGGGGGAGTGGGAGAAGGAGAAGCAGGCTTCCCGCCGAGCAGGGAGCCCAATGTGGGGCTAGGTCCCAGGACCCTGGGATCATGACCCGAGCTGAAGGCAGACGCTTAACGACTGAGTTACCCAGGCACCCCTTTATTTAACTTTTTATTATAAAAATTCTCAAACATACTCAAAGGGAAAAGAATAATGAACCCCCACACCAGTATAAACAATGAACATTTTCCATTCACACACACATCTTTTAATCAAGCTCACAGTGATCAGGAATACGGGTTTTGAAGTAAGCTCTACCTAGGAGTTGTAACATCTTGGGGAAGTGACTTAATATTTAGTATAAGTCCTCTTCCTAATCTGTAAAAATGGGGGAGAGTACTATCTGAGGGCTACTGTGAGAACTGACTAAGAAAATATATGTAAGCATTTAGCTGTGCTTGGTCCATTTCCAGAAAGTAGCCAACAAAGTAAGTTTTATTTATTTATTTATTTATTTATTTTGACAGAGAGACACAGCGAGAGAGGGAACACAAGCAGGGGGAGTGGGAGAGGGAGAAGCAGGCTTCCTGCTGAGCAGGGAGCCCGATGCGGGGCCGGATCCCAGGACCCCGGGATCATGACCCAAGTCGGAGACAGACGCTTAACAACTGAGCCACCCAGGCACCCCAAAGGTAAGTTATTTTTAAAGTGTACATAAGGATGAGTGTGTGTGAGCACAAATAAGATATTATATAAAATCATTCAATAAGTTAGGCAATTCAAAACAAAACTTCTACTCTATTAAACGGCCTGAAAACTGACTTCTATTCTTAATTGTTTTCTCCACTGTAACCTAAAAACATAACTTTCTCCTAACAAATTTATCACTGTAGTATCATTACTTCAATATCTCACCCCTTGAAAAAGCAGAATACTGCACTAAACAGACTTTTGATTCGAACCAATATGAGGCATTTATATTCCCATGAAAAATTAAAAACTTTTTGGAAGCGACTATTTCATTTGTACTGATGACTATAAGGAAGTCTCAATTCATTGTAGAGAAGAGTGCCTAAAAATATGAAGATAAGGTCTGTTTAACGTATTAAGAACCAACTACGTGCCAAGCACTGTGACACAGGTGCCGTACATAGCAATGCAAAATATCACTCTGGTTCTGTGTGTAACATCTCTTTACTACAGGATTCCAGCCCACATGTGAGTTTCCACTCTCAATTTCAGCAGCTAAAGTCAGTGTGAAAACTCGCTTTATGTGAAATATAGACACTGGGTCTCTCAGGTTTAAAAAAGGATAAACTGGAACCCCCCCTACCCCCGTATAATAGCACCAACTATTCCTCTAGGCCTCAACTGCACATGTTGCATAACTGTGCAACTTCTTAAAATTGTAAAAATTACATAGTTCTACTCTCTCATTCCAAAGCTGACTTCTAGCCCAGCACAAGACATAACATAGGACTAAGGCTGAGCCAGAGGATGATGGGAGATCATAGGAGGAGAGAATACAGACGGAAAGAGAAGAAAGAGAACATATTAGATTCCCTAAGTAGAATGGAACTGAATCCTGTCAAGAAAGCCACAGAATAACATTGCCATTGGATTTAGCCAGTACCAAATTTTAGATATGACTGAGAAGCATATAGAATTCCCTAAAAGCTCCACAGCTGGAAAATAGGAGTTAAGAAGCTTAATAACTTATGAGGAAAATGGATTTGGGTTTGAGGAGCCAAGAATGGGAATGAACATTAAATCTCTTACAACCACTGAAAAATACAGCACAGCAAATAAGAACTTATCAAAGCAATATTACTATCTTAAAATAGTATTAACAAGTACAGTAATAGGATTCTTTGCTTTTAAGATGTCACACCAGGTCAATCTAAACCATACGGCATAAAATTTCATTTGACAGGGCACCAATGGAACCGAAGGAAGTGGACATATTTCCTTGCTATGATTCAGTATCAGGTGGGTTAGATTAAATGATAAAATATTTAGGAAAGGAAAGGGAAGAGAAATTTGAAACAGGCAAGTTATTTCATACATATGAAATATTTTATGAAGTCCTTTCTATATCTAGCTTCACAAAATTGATGAGCCCAGTTAAGAATATTCCCCAGTAATGAGGATCCTGGTTCTAGCTTTGCCCTTTGTAACTGCATGCCTGAGCACCCTCTGTAAGACTCCCCTGACCCATATTTGCACTCATCTCCCTCCTCCTAAAGCCACAGTTTATCACTTTTCATCCTTCCCTTGGGTCACTGCCAAAACGTCTATATTCTCTGCAATCCACTTGATTTCCATTTCTATTCCTAACTCCAGTTTCTTCTTTTTCCATTATCCTCAAAAGAAAGGACTCTTAATTCATGAGAAAGCAAGAAGAAAATCTCCAAGCGCTCAAAAGGTAAACCAAAAAAAAAAAAAAAAAATCATGTATGCTGAATTTTGCATGAGGGGTTTGGAAGTAACTACGGTGCTGTATACTCTTGGGAAAAGAAAAAAGACATACTTGCAACATGTTTTGAACAAATTTTGTTTTGATCTTGTTCTAATTTCAGCCTCACTTGATTTTTCTTGAAACACAACAGAACTACACTGCCAAAATGACAACTCATAATGTAACCTCTTAAAAATTAAAAGTACAACTTACCCCATTATCCAAAACAGAGAGCTGATCCCGCGCTGCAACACCTCCAATTATCAGAAGCTCCCTGAAATAAATACCATAATGATAACATAAAAAAAGATTAAAGCTTCCTTTATTGTTTGATTTATTGTATCCATTTCTCTTAAGTGGAAATGAAGGTTGAGTTAGGTGAGAAAGAATCTACAACAAAAGGCTGCAGGAGGGTGGAAAGCGAGCACTTCATTTCCAGCAGCCACATAAATGCTAGAGCAGGCCGACATGCCAAGGAGCACATGAAAGCTCAGAACCCAGAGGATGCCAGTTCTCGTTCATCTCCATGTCCTCCTGTACTAGGTTAATTGCTGGGGTTCCAAAATCTGCTTTCAATCTATACCTTCTTGGACAGTTGTGGCTGTATGTGTATAAAATATCTCTGAAAGAATATATAAATATCAATTTTTAAAACTTGCCTCCAAGGTAGGATAACTAAAAACTGGGGTGAAAGACTTATTTTTCACAGGATATTCTTTTGTATTGTTTGAATTTTTCTCATTCCTTATAATTTTTTTTTCTTATGTTTAGGTTAAAAAAGATCATCTTATGCCAAGGCAATTCTGGGGGCGGGGGGGAAGAACAGTCTTTTCACCAATGGCGCTGGAACAAATGGATATGCACATGCAAAAGAATGAAGTTAAAGCTCTTCTTTATACTACACACAAAAATTAGCTCAAAGTGAATTACAGTGCAATTATAAGACATAAACCTATAAAACTCTTAGAAGAAAACATGGTAAATTTTCATGAGTTTGTGTTGGGCAAAGTCTCATCACATACAACACCAAAAACAAAAGCAACAAATGAAAAAAAAAATTGGACCTCATCAATATTAAAAACTTTGGTACTTCAAAGACACTATCAAGAAAGTGAAAATATTTGCAAATCCTATTTCTAATAAATAATATTACATGGGTATCAGAATATATAAAGAACTCTCACAACTAAACAAAAAGACAACCCAATTGAAAAATGGGCAAAGAATGTGGACATTACAAATGGCCAATAAACATAAGAAAAGATGTTCAACATCATTAGCTATTAGGGAAATGCAAATCAAAACCATAAGATACTACTTCACACCCATTAGGATGGCTATAATCAAAATGAGAGATAAGTGTTGATGAGGATTTGGAGAAACTGGAACCTTCACACAAAACTAGTAGGAATGCAATATGGTGTCACTTTAGAACACAGTTGGGCGGTTCCTGAAAACACTGAACATGAAGCTACTATATGAGCCAGCAATTCCACTACTAGGTATATATCCAGAAGAAATGAAAATGATGTCCACACAAAAACTTGCAAACTAATGTTCACAACACAGTAGCCAAAAAGTGGTAACAACCCAAATGTCCATCAACTAATGGATGCATAAGCAAAAACATGGTGCATGCATACAAATGGGATACTTTTGGGCAATAAAAAAGAACTAAGCACAGATCCACACTGAACCCTGACAACATCATGCTAAGTGAGAGAGGCGAGTCAGAAAAAAGCATGTTATCACCCAATCCCATTTATGTAAAATGTCCAAAAGAGGCGAATCTATAGACAGAAAATATATCAGTGGTTGCCTTGACATGGAGAGGTCAAGAGGAAACCAAATGGCTCTTAACAGGTACAGTGTTTCCTTTGAGGGTGAGGAAAAAGTTTAAAAATTGGTTTTGTTGATAGCTATACAACTCTGTGAATATAATAAAAACTAAAAGCAACCAGAACACTTTATAAAGAGTGGATTGTATGGTATATGAACTAGACCTCACTAAAGCTGTTTACCAAAAGATTGTCACCTTCTTATAAAGCAGGCAAAATTACGTCCTGATACAGCCAGATAACTTTCAATCAGAAATACCTACCATGTATCTTCCTTTATTAATTTTAATGATCAATCTTTTAAAAAATCTTAGAACACACTAAGAAAGTGGATGATTTTAACACTGAGTCTTACAACACTACGACTGATTAAGAATTGGCTTTATGGTTTCCTACCTTCATCTTGAACAATTTAGATAGGAGAAATACAGAACACAAAGTGCTTTCTCACCTATGAATGTCCACTATCTTAGCATATTCCCTAACCACCTACCACTCTAGAGCCATTACATTTCCTAAATCTGGTAATATTAGATGCCAGATTATCTAGGTAAGAATCACCTGAAGAGTTGCCATTCTTAAGAAAACAAAAAATTCTAATTCCTATTCCCTGGAAATTCTGATTCAGTATATCCAAGAGAAGAACAATAAATAATTTATATCTTTAAATAAGGTCCCTAAGTTCCCAGGTTTGGAAACTATGGTCCTTAAATCTATCATTTCTTCTGCTACAATAATCTTAACCACTTTCCTTATCAGATATATTTATCCCTACGAATTTAGCAGAAGATACACACACCCCAATCTATGCTTGTGTGCAAAGCACTGTAGGCTTGAGGAATATAAAAGAACTGCCCTTGACTTAAGGATTGTAAAACTAAATTGGGATGAGCAAAGCTATGCATATTTAAAACAAGGAACACTAACATGTGACAGTGTACAAGGATTAAGGTGAGGCATACACAGTCAGTGGTATCCCAGGAGGGAGAAAGGACTGGGCTGGTACAGCCAGGTTAGCTTCACAGACTAGGACTTGAGCTGGGTTTTCAAGGAAGGCTCATTTGTACAGAATACCAAAATGAGTAAACCACAATTTTACCTTCTTAACAAATAAATTGATTTTATTATTCATCTTCCCTTCCAGTCCCTGTCCATAAGCATGTTAATCTTTACACATAATTATAGCATAAAAATCCATTCATATTAGCATTTTACATTCTTCCAAAAAACACTCCCTTATGAAGAATTCCAAGTCCCTTACACGAGCAGATGCCCTGGTTGTGTCCTCCAACAGTGACTTTCCCTATCATATCCCCAAGGCATTTTATCCCATTTATTCCATTGTTCCTCTCCCTTGCACACAATGCCCACACCCCCACACTTAATTCTGTGAAAGCAAAGACTTTCTCATTGTTATGGCCCTGACCCTGAGCCTAAGACTTCACACACAGTAGGTATTCAGATAGTTCCCAAATTAGTGACATGCATCAATCCTCAAAACAAAATTAAGAATTATTTTACCTGAAAAATTGCATCAAGTATAATTTATCCCTGAGTAAGTTTAACTTGTAAGAAAGATCAGTATTAAAAAGATGGTCCTGTGTGATGTCAACAATCCCAAGTTTCTGAAATCACACGGTGGTGATGCTGGTACAACCTGACTATGCCAAAAAGGACTGAATTGTACACTTTAAATGGTGACTTTTATGGTGTGAGAATTATGTTTCAATAAAAAAGGTAATTAAAAAAATCAAGTGACAAATCAACCCACAGAGTAGTTTATAAGGTATGGCCTTCCTCAAAACAAAAGGGATTGCTAGTGAGGAAGGAGCTCCACAAGATCACCTAACTTATGGTCTCCCTCAAAGGTACCCAGAGCCCTCTAACTAGGTAGTGACCAGTGAAAGGCCAAATGGAAAGTCCTCATCCCTGTGAGACAGACTAGACTTAGCTTCCCCAAAGTTTACCAACATGCTAGAAACAGTGATATATTTTCTACACAAATGAAGTGATGGATCTAAAATGAATGAAATGTTCCCTTTAAAAAAGTAATTTTTGGGCGCCTGGGTGGTACAGTCACTTAAGCCTCCAATTCTTGGTTTTGGCTCAGGTCGTGACCTGAGGGTCATGGGATTAAGCCCCACTTCAGGCTCTGTGCTCAGGGAGGAGCTGGGTTTGCAGACTCCACACCGGGTCAGCTACCAGAAATAGAAACACTCGGTCACAGGCCGGGTGAGCACGGAGTGTGGCCAGAGACCAGGGAGACGGGAGTGACTGACTGCTTTTCTCTGGGGGCACACTGAGGAGCGGGCCCCGAGTTCTCAGCTCCTCCGGGCAGAGAGTGGGAGGCCACCATTTTCACCCTGGTCCTCCAAAGCTGTACCAAGAGCTTGCAGGGAACAAAAGCTCCTGAGAGCAAACCCGAGCAGCTTGCTTAGCCCCGACCAACAAGGGCGGGGCAATTCCGCCTCCGGCAAAGACATTTGGGAACCATGGCAACAGGCCCCTCCCCCAGAAGATCAGCACGAACAGCCAGCCAAGACCAAGTTTAATGATCAATGAGAACAGCAGAACTCCAGCGCTAGGGGTATACTGCACATAGAATTCATGGCTTTTTTACCATGATTCATTAGTTTTTCAACATTAATTTTTTTTAACTGTTTTTTGTGGGTTTTTTTTTTTAATTTTTCTTTTTCCCTTTTTCAACCAACATCTTATCAATCCCTTTTTTAAAAAAATCTTTTTTTATTTTTCATTTTTAGTCATATTTTATCCCTTCATAGTAGTTACCCTTATTTTTGGCATATATATATAAGTTCTTCTCTCTTTAAAATTTTGAGATACAATTTCTTCTAACAGATCAAAATATACCCTAAATCACTACTGTACGGCTTTGTTCTAGTCTCCTGCCTAATCGCAGTCTCTCCCTTTTTTTTTCTTTTTTTTAAATCTTCTTTCTTCTTTCAAACAACTTATCAATTCCGTTTATAAAATCTTTTATAATTTTCAACTTTACAGTCATCTTCCATCCCTTCATTGTATCAACCCTTATTTTGTACATATATAAGTCTTTCTTCCTTTAAAATTTTAGGAGGCACTTTCTTCTAACAGAACAAAATATGCCCAAAATCCAGTGTGTGGCACTGATCTAGCCACTAGCATGATGATATTTGATCATATTCTGGTTTTTTTTGTTTTGTTCTGTTTTTGTTGGTTTTTATCTTTTTCTTTTTTTTCTCTCTTTCTTTTTTCTTTCTTTCCCTTTCTTTTCCCCAGCTTTCAGGTCTTTTCTGATTTGTATAGAGTATATCTGCTGGGGACGTTGTTAACCTGTTAGCATTTGTTCTCTCATTCATCTGTTCTCCTATGGACAAAATGACAAGATGAAAAAAATCACCTCAGCAAAAAGAACAAGAGGTAGTACCGTCTGCCAGGGACCTACTCAATATGGACATTAGCACGATGTAGGACCTAGAGTTCAGAATCATGACTTTAAAGATACTAGCTGGGCTTGAAAAAAGTGTGGAAGTCATTAGAGACACCCTTTCTGGAGAAATAAAAGAACTAAAATCTAATCAAGTCGAAATCAAAAAGGCTATTAATGAGGTGCAATCAAAAATGGGGGCACTAACTGCTAGGATACATGAGGCAGAAGAGAGAATCAGCGATATAGAAGACCAAATGATGGAAAACAAAGAGGCTGAGAAAAAGAGAGATAAACAACTACTGGATCACAAGGGCAGAATCTGAGAGATAAGCGATACGATAAGACGAAACAACATTAGAATATTTGGGATCCCAGAATAAGAAGGGGGGGCAGAAGGTATATTGGAGCAAATTATAACAGAGAAATTCCCTAATGTGGGGAAGGAAACAGGCATCAAAATCCAGGAGGCACAGAGAACCCCTCTCAAAATCAATAAAAATAGGTCAACACCCCGACATCTAATAGTAAAACTTACGAGTCTCAGAGACAAAGAGAAAATCCTGAAAGCAGCTCGGGAGAAGAGATATATAACCTACAATGGTAGAAACATTAGACTGGCAACAGACCTATCCACAGAGACCTGGCAGGCCAGAAAGGACTGGCATGATATCTTCAGAGCACTAAACGAGAAAAATATGCAGCCAAGAATACTATATCCAGCTAGGCTGTCATTGAAAATAGAAGGAGATGAAAAAAGCTTCCAGGACAAACAAAAACTAAAGGAATTTGCAAACACGAAACCAGCCCTACAAGAAATATTGAAAGGGGTCCTCTAAGCAAAGAGAGAGCCTAAAAGCAGCATAGATCAGAAAGGAACACAGACAATACACAGTCACAGTCACCTTACAGGCAATACAATGGCACTAAATTCCTATCTTTCAATAGTTACCCTGAATGTAAATGGGCTAAATGCCTCAATCAAAAGACACAGGCTATCAGATTGGATTAAAAAACAAGACCCATCAATATGCTATCTGCAAGAGACTCATTTTCCACCCAAAGACACCCCCAGATTGAAAGTGAAGGGGTGGAAAACCATTTACCATGCTAATGGACACCAAAAGAAAGCTGGGGTGGCAATCCTTATAACAGACAAATTAGATTTTAAAACAAAGACTGTAATGGGAGATGAAAAAGGACACTATATCTTACTTAAAGGGTCTATCCAACAAGAAGATCTAACAATTGTAAATATCTATGCCCCTAACATGGGAGCAGCCAATTTTATAAGGCAATTAATAACAAAAGCGAAGAAACACATTGACAACAATACAATAATACTGGGGGACTTTAACACCCCCCTGACTGAAATGGACAGATCATCTAAGCAAAAGATCAACAAGGAAATAAAGACTTTAAATGACAAATTGGACCAAATGGACTTCACAGACATATTCAGAACATTCCATCCCAAAGCAACGGAATACACATTCTTCTCTAGTGCCCATGGAACATTCTCCAGAATTGATCACATCCTAGGTCACAAATCAGGTCTCAACCGGTACCAAAAGATTGGGATTATTCCCTGCATATTTTCAGAACACAATGCTTGAAACAAGAACTAAATCACAAGAGGAAAGTCGGAAAGAACTCAAAATACATGGAGGCTCAAGAGCATCCTACTAAAGAATGAATGGGTCAACCAGGAAATTAAAGAAAAATTTAAAAAATTCATGGAAACCAATGAAAATGAAAACACAACTGTTCAAAATCTTTGGGATACAGCAAAGGCAGTCCTGAGAGGAAAGTATATAGCAATACAAGCCTTGCTCAAGAAACAAGAAAGGTCTCAAATACACAACCTAACCCTACACCTAAAGGAGCTGGAGAAAGAACAGCAAATAAAGCCTAAACCCAGCAGGAGAAGAGAAATACTAAAGATCAGAGCAGAAATCAATGAAATAGAAACCAAAAGAACAGTAGAACAGATCAACGAAACTAGGAGCTGGTTCTTTGAAAGAATTAACAAGATTGATAAACCCCTGGCCAGACTTATCAAAAAGAAAAGAGAAATGACCCAAATCAACAAAATCATGAAGGAGGAGAGATCACAACCAACACCAAAGAAATACAAACAATTATAAGAACATATTATGAGCAACTCT
>NW_027397072.1:12057335-12262128 GCF_003265705.2 Callorhinus ursinus | reverse complement strand
ATGGTCAACTCATCTTTGACAAAGCAGGAAAGAATGTCCAGTGGAATAAAAGTCTCTTCCACAAACGGTGTTGGGAAAATTGGACAGCCACATGCAGAAGAATGAAACTGGACCATTTCCTTACACCACACACAAAAATAGACTCAAAATGGTTGAAAGACCTAAACGTGAGACAGGAGTCCAACGAAATCCTAAAGGAGAACACAGGTAGCAACCTCTTCGACCTCAGCCACGGCAACTTCTTCCTAGAAACATCGCCAAAGGCAAGGGAAGCAAGGGCAAAAATGAACTATTGGGATTTCATCAAGATAAAAAGCTTTTGCACAGCAAAAGGAACAGTCCACAAAACCAAAAGACAACCGACAGAATGGGAGAAAATATTTGCAAATGACGTATCAGATAAAGGGCTAGTATCCAAAATCGATAAAGAACTTATCAAACTCAACACCCAAAGAACAAATAATCCAATCAAGAAATGGGCAGAAGACATGAACAGACATTTTTCCAAAAAAGACATCCAAATGGCCAAGAGACACATGAAAAAGTGCTCAACATCGCTTGGCATCAGGGAAATCCAAATCAAAACCTCAATGAGATACCACCTCACACCCGTCAGAATGGCTAAAATTAACAAGTCAGGAAATGACAGATGTTGGCGGGGATGCGGAGAAAGGGGAACACTCCTACACTGTTGGTGGGAATGCAAGCTGGTGCAACCGCTCTGGAAAACAGTATGGAGCTTCCTCAAACAGTTGAAAATAGAGCTACCCTGCAATCCAGCAATTGCACTACTGGGTATTTACCCCAAAGATACAAATGTAGGGATCCGAAGGGGTACGTGCACCCCAATGTTTATAGCAGCAATGTCCACAATAGCCAAACTGTGGAAAGAGCCAAGATGTCCATCGACAGATGAATGCATAAAGAAGATGTGGTGTGTATATATATAATGGAATATTATGCAGCCATCAAAAGGAATGAGATCATGGGGCACCTGGGTGGCTCAGTTGGTTAAGCGACTGTCTTCGGTTCAGGTCATGATACTGGAGTCCCAGGATCAAGTCCCACATCGGGCTTCCTGCTCAGCAGGGAGTCTGCTTCTCCCTCTGACCCTCTTCCCTCTCGTGCTCTCTATCTCTCATTCTCCCTCTCTTCAATAAAAAAAAAAAAACTTTGAAAAAAAAAAAAAGGAATGAGATCTTGCCATTTGCAAGGACATGGATGGAACTGGAGGGTGTTATGCTGAGTGAAATAAGTCAATCAGAGAAAGACATGTAACATATGACCTCACTGATATGAGGAATTCTTAATGTCAGGAAACAAACTGAGGGTTGCTGGAGTGGTGGTGGGGGTGGGAGGGATGGGGTGGCTGGGTGATAGACATTGGGGAGGTATGTGCTATGGTGAGCGCTGTGAATTGTGCAAGACTGTTGAATCACAGATCTGTACTTCTGAAACAAATAATGCAATATATGTTAAGAAAAAAAAAGAAGAAGAAGAAGATAGCAGGAGGGGAAGAATGAAGGGGAGTAAGTCAGAGGGGGAGACGAACCATGAGAGAGGATGGACTCTGAAAAACAAACTGAGGGTTCTAGAGGGGAGGGGGTGGGGGGATGGGTTAGCCTGGTGATGGGTATTAAAGAGGGCACGTTCTGCATGGAGCACTGGGTGTTATGCACAAACAATGAATCATGGAACATGACATCAAAAACTAATGATGTAATATATGGTGATTACCATAACAATAAAAAATTTTTTTACAAAGTCTCTCTCCTCTCTCCCTCTGCCTCTCTGCACCCCCCACCCCCATACACGTGCACACGCTCTAAAATAAATGTTTAACAAATACAAAATAAAAAATTAATTCTTACTGATATTGTTTTATACACCATGACATTTCATGGAAAAGAAAAATCTCAATTTACTTACTTTTGAACAAACTTATCAAACAAGAGTTTTAGGGGTGCCTGGGTGGCATCCAACTCTTGATTTCCGCTCAGGTCATGATCTCAGGGTTGTGAGATCTAGCCTCTGTCTGGCCTGGGCTGGGAACAGAGCCTGCTTAAGAGTCTCACTGCCCCTCCCCCACCTCACCTCCCATCCCAGAGTGCGAGTCGCTCTCCCTCAGGAAAGAAAAAAAAGAAAAACAAAAACAAAATAAACATTTAAAAAACTTAACAGGAGTTTTATATAAAAACTAAATGCTACTATATATCAAAATTAAAGAGTTACACACTCACACCTGTGCATATGTATGCATACTGAATTTCTACCTCATTTTTTTTTTTATTCTTCTTCCAAAACACCTCAAACCTAAAAACAGGCATTTGAGCACAAAAGGAAGCTTTACCTTAATTTAGGATTATCAATATATTTCTTAAACTGCTTGACGTTATTCAAAGTTTGTTCAGCTAACTCTCGGGAGGGCTCGACGATGAGAGCTTTCGGAGCATTGGGCAGAAACTTCGTTTGTGCCACTTGTGCATTACCTTAAGAAAATAAAAACCAATGGAACATGTTCAAATCACCCCTCAATACCTTCAGTTGTAAAGCATGAGCGCAAATATTCCAATATCAAAATTTTCAATAACAACTGTCAAAAAGTATAGATGTTCATAAAACAAAATAAAGCTAAGATTCCTAAAATGAGCTACAGCTTCTTTAAATTTACTTGCAATGATTGCAATTGATTATACGTCTTGCGTTAAAATAAACAAGCTATGAAATGTATTTATTTTAAGTAACTGAAACTGATTAGCCAACACAATGGTAGAGTATGAGCTTTGGAGTCCGACTGCTTGGGTTTAAATTCAGTTCTACCACTTACTTGCTGTGTGACCTTGGGCAAGTTACGTCAAGTCCCTATTCCTCGAGGTCTTTGTCTGTAAAATGGGAAGAGTACTACCTTATAGGGTTGTGAAGATTAAATAATTTACGTAAAGAACTTTAACACAGTGCCATGGCACTTAATAAGCACAATTTTATAAATACTAGATATCATCATCATGATCAAGTTCCCCAAAATGCCTAAACTGAAACCAAATACTCAAGAGTTTATGAGTTTATGAATTAGGTTTTGAAACTGAATTTTACTGACGTGTTAAGTAAAGATGTGTGACTAAACCAGCACAGGGAGCATGTGTAACTCACTCACTATGAGAAGCCTCCTTACTGGAGTTTTCACCAGTACCCCATTCTTGCAATTCTTACCCATTCAGAAGCAATACCTGTGTGCTGTGATTTAACAACATAACTATCCGATGCCTTGGAAAGAGCAACAAAACCATCTTTTGGTGGAAACTTAAATTCTTCTTCACCGAAGTTAAATTTTAGTTCGGCATTCTAGCATGGAATAAAGGGAGAAAATGAAAATTCTTAACCTAACAGCAAACTAACCAGTACAAAGTAAAGCGTATCAAAGTAGCTTATAAAAATTCTTAACCTAACAGCAAACTAACCAGTACAAAATAAAGCGTATCAAAGTAGCTTATAATCATAGCATCATTTTTCTGATTACCTTCAAAACACAAGCAGGAAAGAGGGCTTGGTTCTTCATATGTGGTGGTATTTCAAATGCCAGACCAAGGTCTTTTCCTAAAAAAAAAAAAAAATAAAAGAGAAAGAGAAAGAGATTGAGGAAAGTGAAATGACCAGAAAAGAACATCCACCTGTTGACAACATCAAATCTACCAACCTACCCGCATTCATGCTTTCCCATCCTATTCCCACGGATAAATTGGGCTGCCTAATGTCAAACTCTTCACTTTTTTACTTTACTCCTACAAGTGCCCCTTCACCCGCTCTACATTTTCAGTCATTCCCTTCATACTGATTACTTCCATTAGACACTTCAACATGACAGTCCATGGCATATAAGCATACTATAACATTAAAACACAGACAACCTCCTTGAATCCACATCTTCTTCTATTTACCTTCTATTTTTCTTTTCTCGTTTGTAGTAAAACTCCCTGATTTCCATTTTCACTGTGTCATTTCAATTCATCCCATTCTCTGTTGAAATGACTCCCAATCAGGCTCCCCCCAGTTCACCCTTCACGCTCACAAAAACAGAGATCATCAGTGATATCCACTTGCCAAACCCAGTAGTTAATCTTCATCTTTCTTTCTAGGCTACCCCCATCAGCAGCACTGGATACAATCTGATTCCTCCCTTCTTCAAATACTTTCTTCACCTGGACTACAGGACCTCAGTCTCTCTTGGTTCTCCTCTTCCTTCACCTCTGCTAAGATTCTCCACAACTTGCTGACTTCTAACCAAAAGAACACCCCAGGACTCAGATCTCTCCTATTCCTTATTTACTCTCATTCCCTAGGTGATCTCATTCAGTCCTCTGGCTTTAAATATCATCTATAAGCCAATGTCTCCCAAAGCTGTATCTCCAACCCTGACCTCCTGACTTATGCATTTAACCACTTACTTGACTTCACCACTTAGATGTGTAATAAATATCTCAAATTTAATATGCCCCAAATAGAATCCCCAGCATCCCACTGGCTCCCCATCTACTGCTCCCATGCCTGCCACTCTGTTTTTAACACAGAAGCCATGATATACGGTGAACGTGAAGAGAGAAGATATCAATTCTCTACTCAAAACCCTAATGGCTTCCAATCTCACTCAGAAAGTTTGTATATGGCCTGGCCTCACTACCCCAACTGACCTAACATCCTACCATCCTGCTCCATGCCTAGTGTGTTCCAGACCCACTGGCCTCCTCAATGTCACTCAAATACCTCAAGCACACTTTTGTCTCAAGGCCTTTGCATTTACTGTTCCTCTGCTTGAAATACTCTTTGAAGATTTCTGTATGGCCCACCCCACCCAACTCATTCAGATTGCTATTCAAATGGCACCTTATCAGAGAAGGCTTCTCTGACCACCCAGTCTAAAGTAGCATACCCCTAGACTGTTTTCACCCTCAGTCCCTTACCCTGATTACACTCCTTTGAGTGCACTTGTTCCAACCTAACATATTATGCATCTGTCTCTCTCTCCCCACCAGTAGGTAAGCCACAAGATGAAACATGCTTGTCTACTCCATCTTCTGCTCTAACTCCAGCACCTATCAGTGTGCCTGAGCATTTACTCTGTAAATGCTCAGTAAGTACTGGTTCAAAAGAAGGGCAGGGAGGGAGGGAGGACTGAAGAAGAGGGTAGGGGAATTATAAATCACAAATATTGGGTATCTATCTTCTCTAAGAAGACAATCCATTGAGGGGTGCCTGGGTGGCTCAGTCGGTTAAGCAGCTGCCTTCAGCTCAGGTCACGATCTCAGGGTCCTGGGATCAAGCCCCATATTGGGCTCCTTGCTTCGTAGGGAGCCTACTTCTCCCTCTGCCTCTGCCTGCCTGCCACTCCCCCTGCTTGTGCTCTCTCTCTCTCTGTGTCAAATAAAAAAAAAAAAAGAAGACAATCCATTGAAAGCTTACCATTTTTGGAGAATTTGACATGCCCTTTATCTATATCGAGGTAACATCCAATGGTATCATGCATAGTGAATTCCTAGAAAAGTAGAAAGTGAAATGCTGTTAATAGGAAAAAAAATTGTAAATTAAAGCTAAAAGTTCACGTACAGCTACATCAAAAGTAGTCAGTGCTTCAAAATAATTCCTTGAAGCCCTAGTGGAGGTGTTAAAAATGCCTACTGGGGCGCCTGGGTGGCTCAATCGGTGCAGCATACAGCTCTTGATCTCAGGGTTCCAAGTTCAAGCCCCACATTGAGTGTAAAGATTACTTAAAAGTAAAATTTTTAAAAACAAAATGCCTATTACAGCAAATCATGTATCATAGTAGAGGCATCTTGACAGGCTTTTTAGAGTCAACATGATATTCAGGCTCATCCATATTACTATAGATTTAGACTTGTCAGAAAGCCACACTTAGATTCACCGACTAAAAATAAGAGAAGAACATATGCATTCAAGTCAAAGCCAAACATCAAAATGGGTGAAAACAGAGACAAAGTAATATATTTTGGAGAGGCTAATAAATGGCATTAGAGAAAAATATTTATCTCATTTTGTAACATTTCTTCACTGAAATCCAAATCTGAACTTTCTGTGGAAAATATTCAGAAAATCCACTTGAATTTCAGAGTCCCTTTTATACCCCTAGACATGTCACAAGTGATCAAATTAAGTACACAAGAAAACTTACCAGTGCTACGATTGGGTCAATAATGCAACTTACCTCTCCATAATTATCAAATTGTTTATTATGGGATTTCTTTCCCGTTCCACCAAAGCCAAATCCGAACTTGTCAGTACCTAGATTTTAAAATGTATTTTATTTATGTGGTTAAGAGTAAATATAAAACTAAATCTATAAATCTACAAAAACTTGAAGCAACTATGTGATACCATGTGGTACGTACTGATGTATACTAATTGTACTCTGACTTCACTCAGATTCTTAACCCTCCTCCTCCTGTTTGACGCTGTAATAATATGTACTTTCTTAGTACTTCAAATCTTTTTGGAACACAGTGAGGTATACATAGATTTATTATTTCCAAGTCTTGAAAAT
Source organism: Callorhinus ursinus (assembly GCF_003265705.2). NCBI lineage: Eukaryota > Metazoa > Chordata > Mammalia > Carnivora > Otariidae > Callorhinus > Callorhinus ursinus. Next base: position 12,255,578 of record NW_027397072.1, on the reverse strand, counting down.
ATAAACTTTGTGTGGTTAAGCTTATGATTTTGCCTCCGCTAAAAATGTCAACAACCCACAAATATAAACCAATAAATTCAGTTTATTTTAGAAACGCTTACCTAGGTCTAAGGAAGCCTGCATAGACGACCACCCAACTCTGCATAATCCTTGGTCATGACAGGACACTTCATAGTAGTGCTTCCCTATAAGGGCAAAATACTTTGAGATTTATACACACCTATGAATCATTTACCATGTAGCCACTTTCCCATTGTTTCTGAATTACAATTTGTGTGTTCTAAAAGAAGAACTATCGATCTTTCTGTAACATCAGAAATCTTTTCAGATCCTTGATTTAAAGCTACTTAAAGTTGAAACAGGTAAAAATGCTATTTAAATACCTTTCGTTAATCCTTTAGTAGCTCTGCATCCATGCCACTCCTTCACTTCTCTGCTTTGACAACAAAGACCATCAGACCCAATTGCTGGATTTGAGAAAAACACAAAAAACCATGTCAGTACAGATTATATAAAATTAAGCATCCTGAAGCAAATATCATTCAGTCACCAATAAAATAATTGCTTCATTTGACTTCTTGCAACGTTCCAAACACCGAGACTTATTGATTTCTGAGTAATAAGATCTTCGCCAAAAGTAATCGCCCTTATTAATCCCTTGGAGGGCCTTGGCCATGTGGCGGACTAGTTCCTATACTGTTACCTGTTAACTAGGACAAGATTTTGCTGCATCAAGTCTGGAAAGTAATCAACACAGCACCTAATCTCACTCCCACTGACAGTGCAGCTGTATCACCAACACAAATGTGTTTAGACAACCATTCTCTAGAGTCTTTTAAAGAAACGGATCCTCAGAGGGGATGCCGCACTCACTCATCAATACCTGTGCTCTGATTTTATGCTTAAATTAAAGCTTAAGCAAATACTACACTAAAAGGAAAACAGGACGTATCTCTGGCTTGTTCCCCAATCCATGGATCCAGATCCATTAAGAGAAAGCAGGAAAAAGCACAAATAAATAAACCTGTCATTGTTATTGCTAATATTAGGACCCTAAAAAATCATGTTCTATATTCTACCTCATGGTCAGTCACAGTGCTTATTAGAGCTTACTGACTCTAAGGAAAGCATATGGCTTTTGTCTGTACTGGAAAGAAACTAAAACTTCTGTCCTGGTTCAGGCTTGCAACCCATATTCAGTACTTGAATGTAAAACAAACTTTCAAGAAAAGCATCTCATCACACATCACCAGAAATTAATTTATTCAAAGTATAAATTCTTACTCATATGGGTACTATGTTCTGTAAAACTTTGAACTTTTTTTTTTTTTTTGAAGATTTTATTTATTTATTTGACAGAGAGAGACACAGTGAGAGAGGGCACACAACCAGGGAGAGTGGGGGAGGGAGAAGCAGGCTTCCCACTGAGCAGGGAGCCCACTTAACAACTGAGCCACCCAGGTGTCCCAAAACCTTGAACTTTTTAAAAGGTTCTCCAAGCAATGGCAAATCCTTAAAATTCTTGTATTTAAAATTCTTTATGCACGTATACAGATATAAACTTTATATAAATTAGAGGTCATATGGTGGAGAGCAGCAATTTGGATGTTTTTGGCTCTTTGGGGCATGATTCCTCATGCCCACTCTCAATTTCTTTGCATCCTGCTTTTCTTACTCACCAACACCTGGTGAAAATTTCTCCAAGTCAACACTGTAGTTCCGACTCATTCTCTGTAATAGCTACACGGTAGTCCTCAAATACACCCTAATCTGTATTAACCAATCTCTTAGCAATAACATTCATTTTGTTGTCAGTTTTTACCATTACAAATAATGCTGCATCAAAGAGCTTTGTATGTATATCCTTATATACTGGCACATTTATTCTAATGGGCTAGACCTTCCAGAAATAAATACGTATTTTTAATTTTAATTGGTAATGCTAAACTGCCTTCCAGAAAGGCAATTAATTTGTTAGGTTGGTTATTACTCTGTTCAATTCTTACCAATAAATGGGTATAAAAAAATAATCTCACTGTAACTTTAATTCCCATTTCCCTACTATGTATAAATGTTATTTTTGAATGTTTTGAACGTTATTTTTGGATTTGCTCTTCTGTGAACTGCCTATTCGTATCCTCTGTCCACTTTCATTATCGGTGATCTTTCTTACCAAAATAAGTAACTTAATCTGCTATCTATGCAAGAACCACTCACCAGTTTATAAGTATTCTTTATATTTCATCAACATTGCAAGTGTTCTCTCTGTATTTTTTTTTCATTTGACTTTTTTCTGTGGTATCTTTCCCACGTATTTTTTATAATGGTATACAAATAAACCTCTACCTTTTACAATTCCCAAGTTTCCTCTTTGGGTTAGGAAAACTCTTCCACCTCAAAATTGTATATGTAGTTTTCTATATTTAAATTATATACATACGGGCGCCTGGGTGGCTCAGTCACTTAAGTGTCTGCCTTCGGCTCAGGTCATGATCCCAGGGTCCTGGGATTGAGTCCCATGTCGGGCTCCCTGCTCAGCAGTGAGTCTGCTTCTCCTTCCTCCTCATCCCTCCCCCTGCTTGTGCTCTCTCACTCTCTAATAAATAAAATCTTTAAAGAAAATAAAAATTATACATATATATATATTTAAATCCTAAGAACATATAGACTTTGTTTCTAATTATAAGTTAATTTTACATTGCTCAGGATGGAGCATCAATTACGCCAGCACCCTTACTGAATAAATCATCCTTTTTCCCACTGAAATGAAATGTTGTTTTCTGCATGTTAACTTATCATATATACTGGGACATATTTCCATTATATTCCAATGACTCACTTGACTATTCCTATGGCACTACTAAACTACTTAAACGTAGTGACTATATTCTAGTGTCTGATAAATTAAATCTTCATTTACTATTCTTTTTCATAATTTTCTTGGTATTCTCAGGTATTATTAAAAAAACAAATTTCTTACAAATAAGCTGCTAAAATCTGTCCACTTACCAAAAGCAGATCCTCTATCATATGGGTTCATTTGCCATTTGTTGAGCACTAAAATTAAAATAAGTCACACACAATCATATGAAATTAAAAACATTCTCTAAAAAATATATTTTATATACCTTAATTCCTCTAGATTTAATACGATTTTACAAATTATTTGGAATATACGAGTAAATGTTTTGCTCTTATTAAAGGCAAAATTGAAAGTGAAAGGCAATAATCACTGCCTTATGGGCTAAAGCCTTTTCTCCTCACTTGCTTCACTGCACTTGGTAAGAGATGGAGCTGATCTCTGTCATAACTATGAAGGCACTGATAAAATGAAGCCTTGGTAACTAAACACGTTGAAATAAATGACCAATATAACAGGATCTAGTCAAGCATCATTTTTAAAAGAAAAGCAAGTCCTTTAAATAAGTTAATATCACATTCAAAAGTCAAAATTTTTTTCCCTCCTCAATTGCACAGAACCAGCATTTTCCTTTTTTAAAACATCTTAATAGTCTACGGATAACCAAAGAATTGTAATAGCTAGAGAACTCTATATGTTTTCAGTCCTAATTTCCTGCCCAAGGTGGAAATCTTTTCCAGATTACTTGTGGTCAAATAATATCTACCATCTGCTTAAACACTCTGATGGAGAAGTAACTTACTCTTGAGGTTCTCTCTCTCATTGTGGGCTCCATCTAATTACTAGTAAGTACTTAAACAGAAATCTTCATTAGATTATTTCTAATTAGTCCTGGTCCTTTCTAGAACAGTTATTTTCTCTCCAGATCCCTTCAATGATTTTACAATTATTTCATCTCTTTTGTACTTGTTTGTTAAACTACTACCATTCTGGTTATCCTCCTCTGGAAACATTCTCTTTTATCACCATCTCTCATAAATGATGGTTTATAGTTGTTACAAGTTCTAAAACTATTTCTGAATAGGCCAATAGTCTAAAGAGTTCATATCCATTATCTCACATTTACAAATGAGTTCATTCTATGAACTATGCAACATTGTTACTTTCAAATTACTGAGAAGAAAAATGTTGATATACCAAGTTCATTCCACTTAAGCTTGCTATTTTGTCACAATCCCGTTTTGTATCATGAAACAAATGTGACTTAAAATACAGAACAAATTTTATCAAAATATAACAAAACCATAGATTACTCATGGTAGAACGGGATTCAGAACCATTTAATAAAAGCAACACAATTTACAGATGAGGAAATTGATCTAAGATTACCCATGGCATAGACAGGACTGAAAATCCTAGTAAAGGATCAACCTCCATGTAAATAGGACTATAAACATAATGTACTTTAAAATTTACACTTTACATTTTAACTTCCTGGACTCCTTTCTTATCTTAAAGGAAAAACAAGGCATGCCTCCTTTCCCTGTGGGAGGCAGTATTTACCACCATCAGGGACTTTTATTCCATCAATTTGTTATAAAATCCTTAATATTTTTGTAAAACATCATACCAATTTACCTTTAATACTAAACGTAAAAGGTATTAAGAAAAACATTAAAATAACTAAATATAATTTCCAAAATGCCAGTGTCCTCTCAAAGAAAGCACTATTAGTATTTTAGGAAGGACAATCTTTCACTGTTTATGCTGGAAATGGCATTTAGCATCCCTGATTTCCAGGGCACCCAATGCCAACAGCCCTATCCCCCAAATATTGACAGTAAAAATGCACACTCTCACCTCCCATCTGTCAATGCCAGGAATGAGAATTACTATTTTTACACAAAAGGAAAATATTAATATGTAAAACTTACCTGAAGCACCAGTTTTAATTGTTGTTTTTCCTTTTTTGCCTTCCTGTTGGTCTTTCAGAGTTTCATAAACTATCTGGATAACTGGAATACTGAAAGCCTATCAAAGAAACAATAGTTCCCTACATGAGTATTGAGATATTAATGACAGTTTAACAGTCAGTGTTACAAAAGTTACACATGCACATTAAATAATTACATATTCCAGATTGCTACTCTAATTTCGTTTGCCCAAACTCAAAATACCAGCAAAGTAACAAGAGAGTTGATTAAATGAAGGAACCAGGAGGCAGCTGATAACCCAAAACCATAAACAATGGGGACCTTCAGAACAATCTCAAAGAGGAAAAATACTGTCCAGTTTGATAAACTGCTTCTCTGGTCCAGGCCAATAGGAGAGCCATCTCTATTTGCAGCCTCTTTATTATTGGAGCCATTGCATTAAAATTCAGAAATAGGGGCGCCTGGGTGGCTCAGTCGTTAAGCGTCTGCCTTCGGCTCAGGTCATGATCCCGGGGTCCTGGGATCGAGCCCCTGCATTGGGCTCTCTGCTCGGCGGGAAGCCTGCTTCTCCCTCTCTCACTCCCCCTGCTTGTGTTCCCTCTCTTGCTGTGTGTCTCTCTGTCAAATAAATAAAATCTTTAAAAAAAAATAAAAATAAAAAAAATAAAATTCAGAAATAAATATAAATACTAAAGATACTACAACTCTTTATCCAAGATCAGTTTAAAACTGTTCCAGTCTTAAACCTGTACTCTTGCACATCTTATTTCAGAATTAGCTGGCAACTAAAGTATCATTCTCAGTGGCAAGCAATCAATTCCTTACATTTTGGAAAAGGTTGTTTTATTAAGTATTCAAAGTAAAAACTACTGTTCAAACTTGCTTTAAAAATCAACTCTTACAAAGTAAGTCAATTTAAGTTTATTACTTACACCAGTTTTTCCACTTCCTGTTTCCGCAGCCTAAGTGGGAAAAAAATAGTTGAGTTTACAATTTAGGTTGTCAATTAAAAAAGTCAAATTAACATGATAGTATAGAGAAATCTTTAAGACTTGACTGGCTACTATAATTTTCACAGTGCCTCTAGATTCCTCGGGTTTCTTCAGTCAACTATGACTACTGCCAATCTTGTCACTTCTCCCCCATCCCTCAAGAATCTGCTTTCCCCTTTCCTTCCCCATTGCTACCATTCAAATCCAAGCCCTCATCGTTCTAACCTAGATTATTACAGAAGTATCCCAGCAGTATCTAATCTCTGAGCTATACTACAAACTGCTACCAAATCAGTCTTCATAAATACACAGTTCTAACAATGTAACACATCCCCAGTTAAAAATTTCCAGATCCCAGGATACCTGGGGGGGCTCAGTCGGTTAAGCGTCCAACTCCTTGTTTTGGCTCAGGTCATGATCTCAGGGTTGTGGGATGGAGAGCTACATCGGACTCCAGTCTCGGGGGAGTCTGCTTAAGATTCTCTCTCTCCCTTTCCCTCTGCTCCTCCCCCATCCCCGGCTCGTGCGGGCATTCTCTCTCTCTAAATAAATTTTTAAAAAAACTTCCCATGACTCCCCCCTGCCAACAAATACCAATTCTTTAACATAACACTTGAGAAAGAGCCCAAATAATCTGACCCACTATATACTTCCCATCTTATCTCAAGTTATACCCCTCCCCCCATACACACACACATTTTATGCTACCATCTAATTGAATTATTCTGGGATCAGATCCTGCATTCTCCTACTCACTGTGTTTGTTGATACATTCTCTACGTATAGAGCATTTCTCTTTCATCTCTCCTTTGTCCCAAATATACTCCCCCGAGTAGAGCCCCTTGTACGACAGACATTTATCCGTGTACCTGGTAGAGCCCCTTGTACGAGACATTTATCCGTGTACCTGTCTAACTATGCAAATGGATTCAAGCTTCTCAAGGGTACTTACTCACCTTTGTGTTACGCACAACTTCTGCCTCATTACTTTGAATATAGTATGTGTATCCTAAATGTTTGTGAATAAAAGTAATTTGGTGAAAATAACATTTTTAAGCCTATGGAGCTCTTCAAGTGGGTCACAAACAGCCCCAGAAATGTGTGTCCTCAGCTCCCAAATACCTCCCCAAATGTAAACATACCATAAGTACATCACCGCCTCCTAGGATCAGTGGGATAGATTCAGCCTGGATATCAGTTGGGAGACTAAAAGAATCATATTTTGAAGAATTTTAGTTAGTAAAAAGAGAATCACCTATGCTAAAGAAGTTATGTTAAACTATAAACCTAAAAGAGAATTTTATTTGGTAAATAGCACTGATCTTTTCCAGTTAAAAATAAATCAAAGTTTAAAAAGGAAGCTTTCTATAATTTTGAGAATCTTAAGAAAAACTGAATCTTAGTTACTCAACTAGACTCAAAAATATTTTATAAGTTCACTAGCCACTGTTTAAATTACTGAACATTGTTGTCACAGGTACATTTAAGCTTTGTGTACTTACAGCCAATCCATCTCTTCTACAGCTTGAGCAATCTCAGGCATAACACCCATCTCTGAAAACAAAAATTCACTTGAAAAAAACTGAACATATTAAATTTAAATAATACTGCTTTTAAAATTACTGTTCAAAGAAAAGGGAAAAGGCTTTGGAGCATGGCTGTTACTTAGTACCTCCAGACTATGGCACCATTAAGAGTATAGTTAACAGACTTGAGCTAAAATACAAACCCTCACTAGCAAAGTGACCTTAAGCAAGCTCTAGAACTTACAAAGCTATAAACCTATTTTCTCCACACAAAATCACACTAATATGACCTGCCTTGTAGGGCTATAGGAAGATTATAGTTGGTAATATGTAACACATCTGACACATAGTTGTCACTTGATACATAGTAACAACCAGTGAGTGCTTCCTTCCTATGACTGGTGAAAAATCAGCCAGAGTTGGAGAGAGGTTTCTCAACCAACATCTTGGTTGTTTTATACAGAAATAATGTGGAAGTCATGTGCCTTGACTATTTGCAGACCATGTGATTAGCCTCAGCGATCTGAGAAAAGTGAACAGCCAAGTGGAGAGAGAGGCCCACACTTATTGGCAACCATAATCAAACTCTGGTTAACTAAAAAGCGAGGGGCCAGAGTGAAAACTTGAGTAACTGGAAGTCACAGCTGAAGAACTACTGTTCTTAATTGTTCAGATATTTAGGTAATTCACTTTGAAGCCAGTCCTAAATTAATAGATTGGGTTATTTCTGATTGTATTTTGTCACTTTTGTCATTTCTCAAATGAACTTTTGTTCATTTGAGAAACGAATGTCATTTGAAATGTCATATCTCAAATGAACTGTAGAGGGTAGTTACACATGGAGTAGTTAGTTGGATTGTGTGAACCTCCTTTCCAAATAAGTAATTTTTAAGTCTGCATTTACAAAATGAAGCTTTTATTATTATTACAAAAATACATATTTCTATTAAAAAATTAACAACACTCAAACATTCCTAAGCCCCAGAGATAACCAATCTGGAAATTTTTTATTTCTTATAATTATTTGTGAAAAGGCACAAATCTACATATTGAATATATGCACCGGAAAAACAGCTTTTCTTTGCATGTGAGAAGAACCATACGAGCAATTAACATAATAGGTACAACACTAAAACTTTAGTACATAGTCAACTATTAATATAAATATTAACTATATAGGTAAGTATGAAAATCGTTTTCAAAAAAAGTTCTCCTACCTCTAAATCTCCCCAGGAAAATCCACAGATCAAAAAACTAATCAAGCACTGAAGTTGTATATCCAAGCAGACCTTTCTAAGAATTGCTCCCATTAGAGTCCAGCTTTATTTTCTCTCTAAAATCTAAGTGCTTGAAAAAAAGGGAGTGATGGTCTTAAATATGCTGCAGTCTCTACTGCAAGCTCAAGTTGCCTGTGAAATGTGATACTGCACGCAGCAACCACAGACTGCTTTCAGCAAATTCTAGACGTCTTGTTGTCTCCATGTTTGCTTTGGAACCATGTTTTCTCTAAACAGAACACTTTACTATTTAAGGGAAAAACAGGAATATTCATGTTCTGTGATTCCATGTCTTTATTTCCTATCACAGACTCTAACATTCTTGAAATTTGTGCCTGACTCCCAAAGAAGCAAACCTATAAAATGACAATCTGGAACTGCTCTACACATCTCAGGCTCTAAAATCTTGTTTTAGGAGAGCTGGGGAAAGAAAACCTGCTACCACTCTAAGCGGATGCCGCCTTGCCTCCATTTAGGAGATGCAACTAACACTAACCAGAAATCCTCTCTGGTGACTTAAAGATGTGGAATTCCTAATGTTCTTAGAGGAATAAACTGAAGGAAGTACAGTACTGTGTTATATCAGAAGTCATCTTAACAGGTTCAGAACATTAAACGATATTAGGCCTAACTGGATACATTCACTTTCATAAATTCACCACCTTTAGTATGTATAACGTTTATGGAAGCCTCGTAAAATTATGGATGTAAAAAGGATGACAAAGAAGAGGGAAAAATCACAACTTTGGGGTTAAATAAGCCACCTCGAATTACTGTTTGGAATAAAGGAGGGAATCATACAGCAAAACGGCAAATCAAGAACAGAGGAGCTTTCAAAACGTGTGCTGCGCTAGTGTGTTTGCGGACGAACGTGCTTCAATATTTAACGTTAAGGTTGCTATCACAGCGTTTAACAACACATAAACAGTAGACGTGTGCCAGGGGCTTTTCGTTCCAGAAAGGCTTGGAAAGACTGGACCGAGGCAGGACGGCCACGTCCGACGGAGCCCTGCCCACGCGCCGCCGCTAGTCGGCCGGGCCGAGCTCCAAGCGCGGGCAGAAAAGGGTTCCCGAGCACCACTGCCACGTCAAACACGCAGGAGGCCTAGCGCTCCGCCGCCGCCTCCTTTCCGCGGCCGCGGGTCCCCGGGCAGACGGGCCGGCCGGCCGACGGCAGGGCAGAAGGACGAGGGGGAACAGGGGGGACGCCCGGCCAGCACCTAGAGAGAAAGGCACTGGCCAACACCGAGGCGCACCGGCCCCCCGCAGGGGGGGGCCCCGCAGTTCCGAGACCGCTGCGGACAGCTCCCTCCCGAGCCGCGCCGCACCTGTCCGCCCCCGTCCCATGGCTCCCCGCCGGCTGCCCTAGCGCCCAGGCGCGGATGGAGTCGCCCGCAGCCCCTGCCCCGCTCCAAAGACGCACCAGAAAAGGCCGCCATCTTCGCCCGGTCGTGCGCGGCTCCGCTCGCTCGCTCGCTCGCTCGCTCTCCCTCTCTCCCTCCGCACGGACACGCTTCGCAGTGGCAGCGCGCGCTTCCGGCCCTCGGTCTGCGGCTTTCCGAGTCCGGGCAGGTCCCCAGCCCCGGGAGAACGGTTCCGGCCGAAGAAAAGACCCGCCCTGGAGCGCGCCGCGCGGTGCCCAGGTTCAGGTGGACCTCGCCTTCCGCAGGGACCCGTCATCATCGTTAGCCGTGCTAATGGTTTCCGTTTACTTAGAGCGTGCCGTGTGTCACCAGGACCACTTTTCCACACGTGAGGAGGCAGACGTTATGTGATGAGGGGCACACAGTGGCCCAGGATGATCTGATGCTAAAACATTGCCCTCTCCGCAGCCTCTCTGAGCACCCCCAGCCTCTGAAGATAAGCGCCCAAGACATTCACTTAATGCTTTTGATCTGGGTCTCCCAACCTCCCTGACACGGGGTCTGATGTCCTGAGCATTCCAAGGTTATTTGACTGCCGTGCCGTTTTGACTCCTTTCTCTTTGCAGAGTGAGAGGAAGGGTAAATGAATGTTTAATCCTACCTACACCTCCTGTCAGGCAGTGTTAGTATTTTTAGATGAGGACAGAAGATTCAGGAAAGTTAAGTAACTCATCTAAAGCCATACACAGCTACTCCAAGGCAGCGTGGCGTCTGAGCCTTGTGTGCATCACTGCGGGGTGCGTGCTGTACTATCTTTAGGCTGCCCCAGGATGACATGGAGGAAAAGTGAACCCCTCCGGCAAGATTCATGGACAGAGTTAGAAGTACAGCTGCAGGACCCCCACTTCCTGAGTAACCTGTGTAACCTTAACAAGTCTGGGCTTCGGTTTACTCATCTGTAAAATATAGCCATGAATAACAGTACCTGCCTTATAGGATTGTTAGGAAGATTCAACAAAATAGGTAAAGCATAGCTCATGGTAAGGATATGTGTTAACTGTTACATGTAACAGGATTCGCCTGAAGCTCCAAAAGCCAAGGACAATACATTCCATTCGGCCCTGGAGCTTCACACCTCCTGGGGGCACCACTTACGTTATATTCTATATCCTCACACCTACCATATATATTTCTACAAATGATAACCCCTGAGAGTTATGCAATGTAGCAATTCTGAATAGGTGCCACATTTTAAAGACAGGCATGAGATCACACACCACACAGGATTTGCCTTTAGCCAGTCCCCACCTTAAATGTGTGAAAGGATTGAAAGTATAAGAAAAAGAGATTTCGCTGAAGAGAGTTGTTGGCATCCTATGGCATTTTTCCTCTCTCAAGACAGAAAGTGTTTTCTGGGGGACTACTCAGAATTTTTGATCTCTGGGCTTTGGGAAGCATTGGACATGCTGTGAGAAGCTGTGGCAGGCAGAGACAAAGGGAAGCACAAGGCTGCTGAGGGAGCAGGGCACATTTCCAACACTTGTGGGGGAACACGTGTGACCTTTCCCCCAAGGGCTCCCTGGACCTGTGGGAATGGACTTGAAGCTACCCTCAAAGGAAATGTGCTCCGAAGAGCTGCCTGAAGAAGCTAAGTGACACAGCAGGCAGGCTCCCAAAGAGCCCTGTTGAATTCCGACCTTCTAAGCAGAGGAGCGGTATCACCTGCCTCAAGTGAGTTGCACCTGGAAGGTACCAGCAAAAAAATCTCCAAGATACCCACAGATAGTAGCCCCTCTGAGAATCCACCTTGCACATGACTGAACCAGAGAGCCCCAGAATCAGATCACATGGCAACAGCCAGATGAAGGTAGGTATCTCCCCCGCCACACATGACTTTATCTCTCACCAGACACCAGAAACAACAGCTAATGGGAGAGGGGAGAGCAGAGACTGACCACACACTCCATCCCATTGCCAACCCGGGGAGGGAGGAAGCTACAATTTTGATTCAAGTTGTGAAGTTTGATCATTACACTGGACTTGCTCATTTAATTAAAGAAATGAGGCTCTCCTTGTGATGGAAGAAACCAGACCACTTTTCATTATCTGAGAGTAACCAGAAAAGCTTTGGAAGATGCCAGAGGCTCTATCTAGGTCAGGGAAAGAAATAGCCCATAGAGAGGGTTTGAAGGGAAGGAATGATGTTTTCTGCTTATGCTCTATCAGGTTTAGCTCATTTAATATACTACTTTAATAAATATCAGTGGGGGCCGGTGTGTGGGGTGTGGTAATACCCTGAATAATGTGAACTGGGATAAAATGTGATTGGCTACCCACTTTGGCAGGTAAGGACATGGCCAGGCAAAGACATAGCAGGCAACTCCTTCACTAAACCAAGAGACAGAGGAGGAGTGCCCCCAGTCCAGTATGCCGCTGGTCTACTCTTCCCAGAACAAGCTGATAACGTGGAGGCCTACTCTCAGGGAAAGTCCTAGAATCCCAGAAAACCAGCCACTCTTAGGTCTTTAGGTGGGATGAGAACCACCAGCAGGTGGCGCCAAACTGCAGCTGAGTCTTGGTAGAAGTTTGCACTGGATTTAAAACTAACAGCTGGGACTTTCCCCTGACATTTATTTCTAGAACCTCACATAGAACCCCACATTTTATGTACTTGGGTCTTTTGAACCCCAATAATCATGTTGTGGTGGAATTTTAGTACATAATCCATGTACCCAGAAAGACTGTGCTATGTATTTTCAAGAACCTATGGTTGATTTTGCAACTACTAAGACAGGCCTGGGAAATATGCCCTTCAGAAACCCAGGACAGTGTAAAGAGAAGGAGTCCAGTGAAGGACTCTGTCGACTGGCCACTCGAAAGCCACACACAGTCCTCTTCCTCCTTGATCTTCTCTATTATACAGACTGGGAGAAAAAAGAAAAAAGAAAAGAAAAAAGGAAAAGAAAAAAAAGAAAAAGAAAGAAAGAAAGAAAAGAAAGGGAAAGAAAAGAAAAGGAAAGAAAAAACTAATCGCCTTTGCAGACTCCCTTGTAGAGAGGGATAGCCATGAGCCCCGGTTCCGCCTGGAGAGATGTAAATGGAAATCCCATGTAGGGACTCTTTAAAAGATAAAGACCTAACTGGTATGTGCTCTTCTTCCTCCTGGGACCTGGACATGGTCCCTGGAAAGGCAGCAATGCATCGTGCAGATGAAAGCTTCATGCTATGGCTATTGAAACAAATTAGGAGGAGGTTGGATCCTTGATGACAATGGTAATCTAAGTTGCCAGGCCAGGTCTGGCTACCTCTAGACCTCTTGTGGTTTGAGAATGCCTTATGTACTTAAGCCACTGATAATTCTCTCTTGCTTGCAACCCAACACATTGCCAATAGGCACAGAAAAGAATGGAGATGAAACATTCATCAGTATGGATTTGGTGTAATGTGTCATTCAGAAAATGTTTTCAAATGATCTAGAATAGAGCAATAAGCAACCAATTGTGGCTCTAAGGAGGAGACATTTTTAGCCTGGGTCATGAAGGCACCATCGAAAACAGTCCTTGAATACATGGTCATTTCCTCAAAACCAAAAATAAGAATGAAATGTGTCATATACAGTGACCCTGAATCCAGCCTAGGAAATAGAAGTCAAATCAGGTTGTTTACTTTGTCCTTTTGATTGACACCCAACCCACTCCTCAGATCTCAGTCTGGTTCTTCTTGGGGGCTGCCTAGTGCCTAAGGATCCAGCCCCCAAGAAGATGGAAGCAGTAAGGGAGAAAAGGTTATCTTAATGTAAAAGAAGTTGATCAGAAAATGCGGTATCTTCATGATATAAACCCAAGTCCTTCCTCATATGATACAAACCTACCCATCATTCCGTACATGAAACCACAAGCTTCTGCCTCCTCCAGTGCTGCCCAGGGAGTCTGCCCTCCCATCCACAGGTTAGGAGAAGAGAGGACTCTAGACTACTTGGCTCCAGATCCTGAATCCTGCTATCAGTAAACCTCATGTGGCCAGCCTTCCATTAGGAAACCCCCTTCCCTTTGATACAGTTCATAGTTGGTAAGGCTCCTGAACCCACCCTCCTTAGTATGACACACACCAGACCCTCCATGTCCAGCCTCCTGTTTACTTCCAGATGATTACTTAGGGTCATTTCACCCTCCAGCAAATTAAATGATGTAGGATTCCTTACATACACCAGATTGCCTCTTACAGCTGTGTATTTTCTTATGCTGCTCCCTCTCCCTAGCATAGCCTTTCCTTTTTAGTTTCAGTTATCTCTTGCTGTGTAACATCCATTCCAAAATGAATACAATAACCAATGTCTTTGCTTATGATTCTGTGAGCTGCCTTAAGCAGGCATCTGGCTGGGCTGGAAGGTCTGAGAAGACTTCACTGCTGTGTGCGGTGCCACAATGCTCCCATTCATGGTCTCCCTCTCTCCACAGGCCAGCTTGGATCTTCTCATGGCAAAACTCGTCCCAGTAAGACAGACTTCCCACCCGGTAGCTGGGCTCCAATAAGATGTGTTCTAAAGATAGAAAGCAGATGCTGCATATTTCTTAAATCAGCCTGGGATTTGGTAACTGTCACTTTTGTCACATTCTGTTGATTAACACAAATCATGTGGCCAGCCCAGATTCATAAAAAGGGAAAACAGACTCAATCTTTTGAGGCAGGGATTGGCAAAGAGTATACAGACATATATAGTATAACCACACCTATCTTCTCAGCAAACTCCTGGTTGTTACTGAGATTCAGCTAAGCTAGCACCTAGCAGCAAATCCTGTTTGATGCCAATCCCCAGCTAGCAAATACTGCTAGTTTGCCCTAATATTTATTTCTCTTTTCCTTAAATTTCTGACTCTTAGCTGGATGTATGGCTACCCAGAATAAGGAGTCCCCAGCCTCCCTGGGACTTAGATATGGCCATATGCCTGTGTTCTGGCCAATGGCATACACAGAAAAGGCTCCTTAAGAGAGGTGATATATTCTTCTCGCTCTTCTTCCTTCCTGTTGGCTGGACTATGGACATGATGGCTGGAGTTTGAGCAGCCATACTGAACCATGAGAAGAGAGCCATATATTGAGAATGGCAGAACAAAAAGAGAGAAGTAGCTTGAGTCCCTAGTAAGGGGCACCATACTAGCCAAAACTGTGACTCAAGATTTCTTACGTGGGAGAGAAATAAACATCTGTCTTACTTGTTTTGGGCTGTTTGTCCCACACAGCCAAATCTAACCCTAATTGATATATTCCCATTAGGTATCTCTTGCTACAAAACAAGGTGCCCCACAATCTAGGGACTTAAAACAGTAACCGTTTATTATCACTCACAGTTTCTCTAGCACAGAAATTCAGGAGCAGCCTGGCTGGGCACTTCTGCTGACAGTCATTCTTGTTATTGTAGTCAGTCTGCTGGTGGGGATTGCAATCATCTGAGGCTGGGGAGGGAGGCTCAGTTTGTAAAGGTAGCTTGCTCTCATGACTGTGTGGCTGTTAGCAGGAGGCTTCTCTTCTCCACATAGACCTCTTCCTTGGCTGCTTGAATGTTCTCACGATATGGCTGCTAGTGCCCCCCCCAAACCCCACTCCCTTGCCACCAGAAAAAGTGGTCCTAGAGAACAAGATAGAGTGTGTGATATCTTTCATGGGCTAGCCATCAAAATCACACAGTCATTTCTGCAGTGCTTTATTGGTCACAAAGTCGTGTTCAGTGTGGAAACACAAAGAGGTGTCAGTGCCAATAGATAAGGATCATTTGGGGGCCATCTTAGAGGCTGGTGACCACACCCCCTTGCTTTCATAACAGACCCCTGATCTATTCAAGTAGCAGGTGGTAATCCCTCAAAATCAGGAAACAGTATTTTCATACAGCATCATCTGGGACAAATCCTGTTCTTTCCAGACCAGCCATTGTTGTCATTAAATTTGTTGGCCTTAGCTTACCCTATTTTTCTCCATTTGCCTGACTCAGAAAGCAGTTTGGAGACAGGGAGGCTCACGTTTAAACATCCTCTTTTTTCCCTCTGAATTTCCTATAGCTTCTAAGCTGAGCAACAATCATTGAATTTTATGCTTTTGTCAAAATAAGCTGTCAGAAACTGGTCCAGATCTATTAGAATGCAACATCATTCTCGCTGCCCCAGCATTCACCTTATGCTGCAGGGGCCAGAGAGGGCCTGGCAAACAGACATAAATCCAGAGATCTGTAATTCTCTATCCCCTGAAGAAGTGCCCATAAAGTCCATCACTCCAGATATACGGGGAGAGGGAGACAAAGGACAACCTGAATGAGTTCCAGAGGGACTGTAAAACAGAAAAAGAGATCTCACTAACAGTGTTGGTCTCATTATAAGCTAGCCAGGCAGGGACATGATTTACAGTTGGGTGTTGACTGGCCGACAGGCAATGGATGCACTCTCTTTCCCACGCCTGCCATCTTGAGTGCTCCTCAGCCCCTGTGAGCGATGCCGATGGCTCTTGGGGAGATGGTGCGACACTTGGAGCCTGAGCAAGAGAACATGGCCTGGAGGTTGTGGGTGTTTAAGAACAGACTGTGCACCAGAAAAATGTTCTGAATCCAGCTGCCCAGAATCTGCCAGGACCCATGAGTTCCATTACCCACAGAAGAGAGCCATTTTTCATCTGCACACCGGCTTCAGGCTTGCTTTTTCAGCCTCCCTCCCAGTGTCCTTGCTTCCTGGCACCTCCTTCCTGTCTGTGAAACTGATCACAGGTTTTCTTGTTAACAAGGTCTGTGATTTCTATTTAAAGCTGGCTGAGGGGCGCCTGGGTGGCTCAGTCGTTGGGCGGCTGCTTTTGGCTTGGGTCATGAGCTCAGGGCCCTGGGATCGAGCCCCGCATTAGGCTCCCTGCTCAGCGGGAGGCTGGCTTCTCCCTCTTCCACTCCCCTGCTTGTGTTCCCTCTCTCGCTGTGTCTCTCTCTGTCGAATAAATAAATAAAATCTTTAAAAAAATAAAATAAAATAAAGCTGGCTGAAACAAGACAACGTGCTATATGAAAAAAAAAAGCAGGGGCAATAAGAAAGATGGCCAAGAATTCTTCAAAATGCCTGGAGAAAATAATTGTGAATATGGAAATTTATACTACCTGGTCATAGGTTCCTATGATATTACAATAATAAGACTGGGAATTCATGGCGACTGCTTTAAGTATAGCTCTGAATAGTGATGTTCCAGGTACTTTGGCTGCATAACAAATTACCCCAAAACATAGTGGCATAAAATATCAATTTATTATGCTCATAGATTTTGTGGGTGAGGAACCTGTGCAGAGCACAGCAGGAATGACTTACCTCTGTTCCTCAATACCTATCGCTTCAACTGAAAGACTCAAAGCCTAGGCGTTGGAATCATTCGAAGGTTCCTTCACTCCCATGATGTAATTGATGCTGTCATGTCATCAACACCCTGGCTGGGGCTGTTGGCCAACTGTGGCCTCTCCATATGACTTGGACTCCCTCACAACATAATGTTTATATTCCAAAGGCAGCATCCCAAGGACCAGGTCATCTTTAATGACCAAGCTTCTGAAGTCAAGCAGTATCCCTTCCTCCCTATTCTATGAATTGAGGCATTTACAAAGATCTGTCCAGGTTCAAGAGGATTCTAGATATTACCACTTGAAACATGAGTGGTAACATTTCATTACAAGAAAAGCATGTGGGACAGGGTATAGATTTGTGTGGCCATGTATTAGAGTTCTCCAGAGAACAGAACCAAAAGGATGTATATATATACATTTATATATATAGAAAGAAAGAGACTTGAGAAATTAACTCATGTAATTACAGAGGCTGGTAAGTTCAAAATCTATACGATGGGTTATCAGACTGGAGAACCAGGAACTGCTGTTAATGCAGTTCAGGTCTGAAGGCTGTCTGCTGGCAAAATTTCCTCTTCCTTGCGGGAGGTCAGCCTTGTGTTCTGTCAAGGCCTTCCACTGATTGAATGAGGCCCAATGTTACCCAGACAAGTTGATGCATAAAATTGAGCACTGCAAATTCACCCCTTGTCAACTTGGCCACCATATGTATCTTCTTAAACTATACTTAATCTCCAAACAAAGACAATGACAAGGTCACACTCCCAGCTAACATGGTACAACTGTGTTGTGTACAACTGAGAACTCACTAACCCTTTCCCCAGATGAGGATGCAAAGTCCTTGCATGATGTTTACTCTTCTTGGTATCTTGTCATTTGAATACCGTTATGTTAAGTTAACAATACTTAAATACTGGGACATAAAATAAATACATCTTATGTTACATGATAAAGGGGTAATAGAGGAAAGGAAATATATTTGCTTAGCGTATATGTATAACACACACATATTCATAACAAAATAGGGAAGAAATACTCATGACAATTGTAGTCACATTTCTGAAACTGGTCACATGGTCATAGCTTTTTTTTTTTAAGATTTTCTTTATTTTTTTGACAGAGAGAGACACAGTGAGAGAGGGAACACAAGCAGGGGGAGTGGGAGTGGGAGAGGGAGAAGCAGGCTTCCCACAGAGCAGGGAGCCAGATGCGGGGCTCGATTTCAGGACACTAGGATCACGACCTGAGCCGAAGGCAGACGCTTAACGACTGAGCCACCCAGGCGCCCCTAGTCATAGCTATTATTTACAACCACTTTCTTCCACTACCCATTCCATCTTTCCCTGCCCTGTGTCTCATGCCATTGTTGCCACAATATCCTACTGGTTACCTGGACAAGCCCTCTTCCGTGTGGAGGGAGCTACACAAAAGCATGGATAAAATGAGGCTGGAATTGTTGGTGGGCATTTTTGGAGCTGAGCTCCTACACCTGAACATAACAAATATTTCTCCATTCTTCAGATGTCAAGTTCAAATCATCCAATGGATACAAATAAGGCTACAGCAGTTGGACCTGGATTAGATCAGGGAGGACTATGTTTGTCAGATGAAGAAGATTGGTTTAATCTGGTAAATCAGTGGTTCCCAACCCTCAGTGTGCCTCAGAATCTCCTGGAGGGCTTGCTAAAATGCAGACGTGGGGCCCTCCTCCCCAGAGTTTCTGATTCTGTAGGTCTGGGGTTAGTAGACCTCTCATTGGCATTTCTCACAAGTTCCCAGGTGATGCTGATGCTGATGCTGATGCTGCTGGTCTGGGGACAACAGTTTGAGAACCACTGTCGTGGGTGAAGCAGATTTAAAGCAAGCAAGGCAGTGACATGATCAGATTTTCATTTTATATGACTCTTTCTTGGGGTCTCGTGAAGAATGTATTTGTAGAGGCAACAATAACGGGTTATCCCAGTAGTACATATAAGAAGTAACTAAAACTTGAACCAGGACCATGAAAGAGTGTCAGACAGGAAGCGACAGGTAAGAGCAATATCATTAAACTGGCAGCGTTGGATTTGACTAGGGGCAGCATGGCAGGTCGAGGAAGTGGGATAAACGAGAGAGGAAGAAAGGCATTGGTACTACTCCCGAGTTTCTAGTGGGGATAACTGGGTGAATGGTGTTAGCATCAGTTGAGAAAAAAGATTGAAGGCAAGGCAGCAGGTTGGCAAACAAGTCTATTTCTTTTGGATGCTGCCAGTCACCTCCCTTTGGAGCCTCTCCACTGGGCCTCTCTCTCCAGTAGCATAGCCTGGCCTTCTTGGCAGCTCAGGAATCTAAGAGGGAGAAAACAGAAGCTGCTAAACCTTAAAGTCTAGGCTCAGATGTAAGAGCAATCATGCACAGACCCAATGCAGATTCAAGAACAGGGGACATATAAGCTTCATGCATCCATTCAAGGGACTATAATCCCCCCATGGAAGGACTGGAAGATTTGCGGTCCTTTGGCCTAGACTTCTTTCCTATTTATGTAGGTTCTGATGAGAAAAGGGCAGAATTCCATACCTGCTCTTTTCCCTCCCCACCCCCACCCCTAATTTTTATTTGAGAAATCTTACCTAATAAGTGCTAAGGCCAACAGAATAAGTACTATGCCTTAACTGCTTGTTTAGAAGAAATTTTTCACCTGCACATTTATACTTGATTAGGTCACTGATCTTTAAACTCAAGTAGATCAGAATTACTCTGGGGAGCTCTTTCAACTGCAGATTCCTCGGTCTTGCCACCAGGAATTTTGATCGCTCCCATCTGAAATGGAGTCCAGAAATGTGCATTTAAACACGTTTTGATGGATGTGGGCATCCCTGGACCACATATGTAGAGAGATGATTTTAGAACTGATTTTTTTTTTTTTTTTTAGAGCTTGTCTACTTGGTCATGTTGAGTTCATGGCTTTATTCTTAGATGTCTACTATATTATTTTATTTATTTTATTTTATATCTTATTCTATTTAAAACATTTTTTTCTCACTTCTTGAATTGTCAAAGATAAAACAAGCCAGACACTGGTTAAAGTGGTAAGGACAGGTTTTAATCAGTAATATATTGTTGCATTAAAGAAAGTCCAGAATGAACTAAGACTAAAATTTGATTTATACAGACTTGGTTGAACATTTTAAAAAGAAAATCAGGGAACAGGGAAGGGAACCGGTGGAAGGTTAAGCAAAGTCAGGGAAGTGAAAAATTACAAAGGGTTGGTCAGTGTAAATGCATTTTAGGCCATCTATGTTAGCTGGCAATTATGGAAGTTAGTATTCTATCCTTACACAGAGACTTCCAAGACAGAGGCCCTTCCTGAGGATTACATTTGAAAGGAAAGCTTTCAGCTCCTTGAGAAAGACACTGCTGAGTTGCAGGAAATATATATATATATATATACACCCCCCTCAAAGGGACAGAGGAAGGATTCACCATTGTAAACTCATTTTAGGGAATGAGAATGGGTGGTCAGGGGCCTATGCCAGGTGTTGGCTAGAACAAACAGTTCTAGCTTTTTCAAACAGGCACATTGGGGGAAGGGGGACACTGGGACCATCTTAGGGATGTATCTTGAGGTGTTAGAATTTTTTTTTAATGTTTAAGCTCTTTAGTGGTGGGAGAAGGGGGTGGACAATATCATTTGTGCTGAGAATCTACATGTTTTAATAGACCAAGAGGAAGACTCAGAGGAGGCACCTGGCTGGCTCAGATGGAAGAACGTGCGACTCAAGAGGAGAACATCTAGAGTTTGGTCAGAATTTTTGTCAGAACAATGCCTTTCTTTAGTTCTTCTTACTTTAGTTAGGAAACCAAGGCACAGATAGATTAAATAATTTGTGCAAAGCAATAGTAGAACTAGTCAGTAACAGCTATTATTCAAAAGGAAGTTTTTCAGAATCCAGAGTCTATGCCAGAAGCAGAGAAGGAACTGGAAGATTGTACAAGTCAAGATCCACTGGGGTAGAAGAGATGTCATTCTATAAATGTGCATTCACTGAAAAACTATTGAGTTTTACCTCTTAGGTTCAATGTCAATTTCAGAGCAATTCCTAGCATATCAGTATATTTGACTTTAACATACTGTTTTCTTCCTCGGGGACCTAACTTTGGTAAAGATTTGTGTCTTCTCCTCTGAAATGCCTTTAATTTTTCTTTTGGTTAATTCCTTTAGGACTTAATTAGGTTGGAAAGCTTCTTTTAAAATCATTAATCTCATGTCTGTATCAGAATATAACAACTTAAACTTAAAAAACTTTGAGAGTTTAACACTGAGCATACATTTTTATCTTAAGAGAAAGCTAAAATGATAAGGACTTCACCAGGAAACAGTTCACTGCATGAAATTCCACTGAAGAGGTTAACATCATTAAAATTGGAAGACGTTTAATAATTCTAACTCAAATTGTTTTTAATCCTTGGTGTTTAATTTAGGTTTGTAGAGAGTGTCTGATCCTATGTAATAGCTTCTAAAAAGTTAGTACATTGCTCTACCAAACACATTATTAATTCCTCATTGGCTTCATTGAATCCTTGTTCTGTTGGTTAATATTCCCATTGTAGGTTTCCACTAGCAGAAACTCAAGGATAAATTGGACTTGACCATAATTTCAATACAACTGTAGGAAAAAAATATAGCTCATAAATGGGCTATCCAGAGAAACTTTCCTTGAGAAAATTACTATTTTATTGGAGAAAATAAATGACTTTTAAAAGTTGCAGTTTCTTTTTTAAGCAAAAAAGGGTTAATCTATAACAGTGGGAAAATAACCATGAAAAATTCATGCAGTCAAGAAAAATGTATTCAGGGCCAACCTTCAAGCTGGGTTTATAGAGATTAAAAAGCCATCGTTCCTGCCCACAAAAAATTACAGTATTTAGGTTCTGTAGTTGCCTTTTGAATTCTTGAATTATTGGTGTTATTTGAGACCCCCTAGTTGTCCCCAGACTGTGGACAGGAATGGTAGTCATCATCCTAACATGAAACACTGTCATTTCACTGGTCTTACTACCAGCTGGTGACACAGGACCCTCAGCCATTTGTAAACTCCCCTCCCAAATATTTCTGGGGAGTTCCGGAGGTGTCTTCTACATGTTGACAAACAAGACCATTTCTTTTGGATGCTGCCAGTTGCCTCCCGTTGGAGCCACTGTTAAGCTGCTATCTGTGGTCTGTGCATCTGAGCTGCATGGCTGTTTGTGGCAAAGCTGGGGAGAATGCCTACCCCCATTGTGTTTCCCTCTGTGAGGTTCAGGAGGTTCATTTCAGATAATTGATCAGACAAGATGTCCTGAAAGACTCTTACAAACCCCAACAGTGCAAGCTAGAATATAAAAGCAGAAACACAGCTTTTAAAATAAGTGGATGAGTTGGTTGGAAGGAAAAGAATCCCTGAATCCTGGCAACAGCCAGGAGAATCCACAGAAGAGGCAGTGAAGTCATTATAGTCGCCTCAGGGATGAGTTTCAATTTCAGGGCAGGTGATAGAGGTGCAGCGGGATGGAGAGGCTGGGTCAAGGCCTCAGACTTGTGGGGAGAGGGGAGCTGGAGCACTGATGAACCTACAAAATGTTAGGATCCATGATGAGCAACCCTATTAACATGAAATCTCCTAAAACAGAGCCAGACAGCAAATAAACTTGTCTGCTCAGCTTGGCATCTGAGTGGCTATAAAAGTCTCCTTCGAGAATTTGTGGCCACGGCCTGCCTGAATTTACAGTATTTGCAACATCTGAAATAATTTAGAGTCGTAATTTAAAGGGGATCAAAGTCTCACGGGTGCCTTGCAAAAGTGAAGGCAAGTCTTTCCAGGGCAAGGCACCATCCAGGGCAGAACTCCAAAACTGCTCCCAGAATGGATTCCAATTCACAATGACACACACACAGAGTGCATAAAGAAACAAGTCACCATGAGCAAGAGTCAGCAGGAAATTAAAGAAAAATTAGGTATTAGAAATATCAGGTAGAGAAACAAATTATGTTTGATGTATTTCTAAATGTAGGAATGGGAACATAAGAAGTAACAAACTCACCCTACACAGGTGAAAAGCTGAGTGTTTTTTTTTTCCATTTTAGCATCGGTATGTATATAATAGTGCACTCTGTCCTGGTGGAGCCTACATTTTAGTGAATGGGGACAGACAATACAAAAATAGAACAAAACATACATTATATGGCATTTTGGGTGATAAGTGTTATGGGAAAAAAAAACAACACAAAAAACCCAGAAGGTAAGGGGGATCTGGAGATCTGGAATTCAGGGAAGGTGGTTACAAATTTAAAAACAAGCAGTCAGGGTAGGCTTCCGGAGAGAAGGTGACATATGAACAAAAACTTGGAAATGAGGGGGAGAGAGAGACAAATATTTGGTAGAAAGCCTCTCAAACAGAAGAAACAACTTTCGCAAAGTCCCTGAAGTGAAGTGTGCTTGCTGTGTTCAGAAAGAGCAAGGTCAGTGAGGCTGAAGGTGGTAGGGCCAAGGGTGAGGAGCAGGAGTGAGGTGAGTAAGGGGAGTGGGCAGGTGATATAGGGCAGGCTTTGAGCATTTAACTTTGAAAGAAATGGGATCCCTAGGCTTCCCAGCTGAGGCTTTTAATTGCATTACTGCCTAATGCATCTTAATGGATATTATGCAATGTAATTCCTGCAAGAAATCTTCAGTATTTGTGTTTCTTTTGAGTGTGACACAGTGCTAATTTCTTGTACACTGTATATTCATTAGGGTTACGATAGACTCTGCTTGCAAGTATAGGGTTTTCCACATAGAGGCACTTGTTAAATGAATAAATGAACAAATGAGGCTGGCATTTTAGCTACCTCCCAGTAGGTCCTCAATGTATTATTTCAAGTTTATTGCCTCCATACCCTTTTCCCACTTGGGTTATATTCAGCTGCCTGTTCTTTCAACTATGTATTTTTCTGCCTGTCTTTGCTCACCCCATTCCTCCTGACTTGAGATGCTCTCCCCAAACCTCGATTTGATTCAAATTCTACTTAATGTTAAAGACCAAAGACAAGCTCCACTCCTCTTGACTCTGTGAATTTTGTTGCCTTTTCTGAGCTCCTATAGCATCATTCCTCTGACACCTTTCATTGACTTTATCTATTGAGTTGCATAATTTTTGGTGTTTATTTAAAAACCACTGTTTGCACTCTTTCTTTGTATTTGGCTACAGATACGCAAATGAAAGCTAGCATCTTAGATCCTTTACCATCTTTGTTTTATATAAGCTGGCTGGATAGGAGGGGTTCAGACTTGTTTATCTCACGCAGATTAATAAACAAGGGGTACCCCGGGGCTAGGAGCTAAGTCGTACCCCTGACCGGCAAGAGTCACTGTACTTCCTACTCTTAAAAGGGTTAATCCAGCATTTCCTTTCCGCGCCCAGTTAACCACGCCCCCTTCCTGTGACTCAGAAGCCGCCGCGGCCTGGGAAGTTTGTCCGTTGCGCGAAGCCGTAGTGGCGCTGCTTCGGTTGCTCGGCTCGCGGGCGAACATGGCGGCCTCCGAGTCAGCGCCGGCTGTGAGTCCAGCCACCGCGGAGAGCGAGGAGGAGACGATTCTCTATGACTTGTTGATCAACACCGAGTGGCCCTCGGAGACAGAAGTACAGGTGAACCAGGCCCCTCCAGAGCTGCGGCCAGCTTGGCGCGGGCGCTGTCCGGGCAGAGCCACGTAGCTGGAGCCACGTAGGGTAGTGGAGCTGGGTGGGAGGGGGAGCAGGGCTCCGCCGCTTGTGCTGTCGCCCTGGCAACGGCGCCGCGGATTTGTAACCGGGGTCTAGGTCCCCTAAAGCGGGAGGTACCTGGGGTCCCTCCTGGGCTTCCGAATTCGGTCGTCGGGGCAGAACCTCGGGCTCTGGGGCACGAACCTTCCCATTCCGGGTCTCAGTTTCACTGCCTGTATTTGGAGGGGAGGCACAGCTGCTGCCGGGATTCTCGGTGGTCCTTTCCGGGAGGCGAGGCAAGAGCTGACCAGGGCTGATCCTCATCTGCAGTGGGAGAACTTTCCAGGACCCTACAGTCACCTCAGCATCTGGAGGGCCGCCGTGGAGTGCGGCATCAAACCTTTACCCCTCCTTGGTGCTGAACTGCACCCATTCCTGTGTTATTTCAGTGAGCAAGCATTTAATATGCTCGTGTGTCGGGCCGTGTCCCAGATAATGTACGTGTGTGTCCGTCCACGTCCCAGATACTGTGTCGGGCGGTGGGCTTAGAAAGGTGGTCACTTAGGTAGTGTCTGCAGTCTAGATGGCAGACCATCCAGTAAAACCTTTTTCGTCACCTAGTATAATTGAGCTGTGATAGTGGTATGAACAAAATGCCCCGACAGGGAAGAGTGAGGAGCTGCTGACCTGGGGTTGGGTTCCTTGCTGAAGAAGGGGGTCAAGGGGTTGGTAACCTTAACTGGACCTTAGGGTTTTCAGTCGTTGTGTAGAGAGGGGCCTCCCGGCACAAGGTGAACAGTAGGAACCAGGAACCCACATTTATTCAACATATTTACTGAGTGTCTGTCATTGTTTTAGACTCCGAGGATGCAGCAAGATTCCAAAGGACTTTTATTAAAGATCGGGGAGTCCTGACATATGAGTTCTTTTTTACAACATCTTTCCCGTTTCTTTACTGGAGAAACTGCTCATTTTCCTATCTATAAAGTTTGTAGTTTTTCTTTAACGTCCTTTCCATTACAGTTTTTGCTTGTCTTGAATTCTTGAATAATGTATTCTTTCATGCTGTACATATTGTTTTTCAAGTATATACTTAGTTTCTGTCTTGAACAATGTGAATATTGTGGATGTAGCTAGGAGGCTGTTGCTGCTGCTATTGGTCAGAAAAGGTTGCATATTCACTCCTTAGCACCCACTGGTTAATTACAGGAATGTTTCAGAATGCTTAACATTATAAATTGATTAAAAAAGTATAGAGTCAACTTACATCGAAACCTCATAGCACTTTTTTTGGTTTTGTTTTTGTTTTGGTTCTACTGATTTCACCTGCCCAACTTCAAGCTCTTGGAGGGCGATTACATCTGATTCATCTTTATAACCCTCCCCAGGACCAAATTGTGTATTATTGATCAGTGGATAATCAATTCATGTTTGTGTAATGAAATACCTTTTCGGTGCTTTTAAGCTGTATCTGTCTGCACTTACTGTATGTCCATGTTCCTCTCTTAACAGCACATTAGTACATCTTATTTGTAGTGCCTGCTATTGTTCAGCTTATTGTTTAGCTTATTGTTTAGTCTATACTTAGGAACTATTTAATATAGCAGTTGTATATCAGTGTGCGTGTTAGTAGCATTTTCTCTGTGGGTGTACAACAAATACTCAAATTTGTCTCCAGGTACGAGTTTATTAATCCATATGAGCACTTTTCCTGCAAGCAAAAAATTATAGGCCTTTCTAACCCACCCAAGTAGACTGCTGAACTGGCAACCAGTATGGTCTTTGCCCTTGACTTCTTGTCTCTGGACTGGTGTTTCGATATTTGGTGTTTGAGTTTCCAGCTTCAATCCTTGTCCTTTGTCGTGATGAATGCCTGCAATTCCACCGTGTTTACTTTTGCTTTCACTGTTTTCAGTCCTGCTTCTACTTCTTTTGTTTCTAAATAGCGGTTTGTAAATACTGGTAACTTGTACCCTGCACTATTAGCAAAGAAATGTAACTTTACATATTGTATAAATATTACTAGAAAATTCTCAAATGTAATATTCTTTTTTCCCATTGCAGTCTAGAGGCAACCGAAAACATGGTGCATCCTTTATTGTCACAAAAGCGATTAGAGGTAAGTATAGCTTAATTTTCTTTTTACAGTGATATAGTTAGATAATTTTTTCATTTCATTTATAACTTTGCTGTTTTTGAAACTTTAGGAATTTTATTTATTTTTAAAAAGAGTTTTATTTATTTCTTTGTCAGAGTACAAGCAGGGGGGGAGTGGCAGGCAGAGGGAGAAGCAGGCTCCCTGCTGAGCAAGGAGCCTGATGTGGGACTAGATCCCAGGACCCTGGGATCATGACCTCAGCTGAGGGCAGATGCTTAACTGACTGAGCCACCCACGTGTCTCCAAAACTCTAGCAATTTTAAAATGTTCTTTAGACTTATAGAGCCTGATAAAAATGAATAGCATACATGTTACCTGATTTTAATTTTATATATGTGTATATTTTAATTTTAAGTGGTTTACATGATGTTTCAGCGACATCTGGTCAGAGTTATTCAGATTAAAAATTTGATGAGCCAGAGCATTCATGTAACTCCTGACAAAGTTTGCATATGAGTTCACAGTATCTGAGAAAATCTTGAGCACTGGCTGCATTACGTTGGTGCTGTGAGAACTTTATTTATATTTATTGATCTAATCCTTTATTAGACCAGCAAGTTAGGTGCTGTTACAACTTCATGTTTTTAGATGAGGAAACTTGTCCAGGGCACTCATTTGGAATTTGACTGCATGTCTTTCTGGCTCCAGAGCTCATCCTTGTAATAATTGGTGAATTTGAGCTACTTACACAAAGAAGATTCAGTTTCAAAGGAGTTAAGTACTTGAAATTATCTTCTCTTATAAGCACTAGCATATTCAATTTTCATTGTGACATATGTTTTAAAATTTTGATAATTTAGAAAATATACACAAGTAATAAAATTCATTTAGAGAAATTCAGAGAATATGGATAACTATAAATTCGAATGAACAATTTCTCATTTTACCACCTGGAGAAAATCTGTTACCCTTCAGACTTTTTTTCGTTGATCTACACCTACATGTTCACACTCCCATACACATTTTAAATGAGATCATATAAAGCATCATTTGTCTATAGTGTAGTTAATCTTAAAAGTAAAACTGTCAGTTGTTTTACCAGCAAAAGAGGGTTATTCAGGAATAACAGATTTGCAATTCAGGACAAGCAAGTTACAGTAAAACTATAGCCAAGTCTAACAGAGGAGAAGAACATTATTTTCTGGAGGAGGAAGTTGGGAGGGATTGTTTTGAATGAAAGCCCATTGAAGTAAAGCATTCAGGTGATGATGGTTTCTTACCGCCTGAGTTGCAGGGGGAGTCCATTTCTTGTCGGCAGTGTGATGGTACATCGGTACATCTCTTCCTTCTTGGGGCCTATAACTGATGATACTTTCCTGTTGATGATTCTTCTGTTGAGGACTGACACTTCTTCCTATAATTGATGTTGAGTGTACTGCTCCCCCTTCTAGCCTCCCGACTCTACTTAAGTGAGGTGTCCCTTTATTTTCAGTGTGTTAGAGATTTTATTTTCTTTGGACTTGTGCATTTTAGGTATTTTTTTTAAACCTTTGCTATAAAGTACAAAATAATATCTTAATTTTTATACAAATATTTTGGTTTTAAAGGGTGACTTCTACTCCTTGGTTTTATCAAAGTCTTTGGTGGAATTTAACATTTCAAACCACATTTCCCACATCTCAAACCACATTTCCCACATTTCCTTTTGTACTGTTAGGAAGTACTTCAAAGGTTTGAGTAACACAAACTTGGGACTTAACATACACAAATGTATGATCTTATAAAAGTTATAGTGTATATTAGATTATATACCTTTATTTAGGTATATAATTTAGAATTTTGTTCTCCATATTTTCTAATGGTTCAGTCTGCAGTATATTTTAGATTTATGGTCACTGAAACTAATTGAAAGCGATTCCTAAAGAATAGCTGATTCATATTTGGTTTTGCTATTTTTTGTTACAGATCGTTTATTATTTTTACGCCAGTACATCTGGTACAGGTAAGTGTCCTTTAGAGAACAATATGAACGTCAAATGCAAATATTATCCTATTAAGGACTTAAGTTTTCAGAATTCAGTCCCAGATTGTGATACAGATGCTGACATTCAGGTGAATGAAGTAAACCTTTTCAAACAGTTGATACACTGACAAGGTATCTCAGTCGACTTAAGGGTAATTTTTGTCCTTCAGTCATTAGTCAGAATATCTCCGGATGACTTCTGCTTTCTCTGATGAGTGTTCTCAGCCTTATCTTGAATGCCCACATGCTTGGGGAGCTTTTTAAAAACAATTTTGTTCTTACTGTATCAACAATTATTATGGTCAGTACTCAGTTGCTGTGTATCAAGGAAGTTCCTTTAGGTTTCAGTTCTTGTGTACTTTTTAATTCTTTTGAGTGTTAAAAGTCTTTTTAGGCATGGTTTAAGTGTTCAGCCTTAAAAGGAACAAAGAAATGATCGTTCTGACAAATGATATAGTTCTGCTTTTAGACAGGTGTATAGGAATTGTTTTATAGATTTATTTAACACAGATTGTTTTTTCCTTAAGGACATCTAATCTTAAAAGCTCCGGAGATAATAGAGTTTTATAAAAGAGACCTTTGACTGTTCTCTAGGATTAGCTCTGATGTTTTTCTGCTCTGTGTGTGTGTGTGTGTGTGTGTGTGTGTGTGTGTGTGTGTGTGTATGTGTGTATAAATTTAATTTCTTATTTAATTTTATCTTGTTTTTTTGGGGTGTGTGTTCAGTATGATAGGGTAAAGAGATAAGAGCTGAGGGAGGGGCAGGAACGGGGAGGAGTATTTAAGAGGTTGGTTGTTCTTCCTGAGCTCACTGGGTGATCTAGCTTGCTAGTCCTGAACATCTTAGGGAAGTGTGGGCAGAAAATACGTCAGTATAGGTCAATGCCATGAAGTGATTATTTAATCTTCCGATACGTTATTTTCATAGGTAACATAAAGTTAACTGAAAAAAGTTCAGTTTTTGCTCTTGAGTTTATAGTAATTAAAGGTTTCTGGGGAATATTTGTTTCCAGTAGCTTTTTCTTTTAAATTTTTTTTCTTTTAATTATTAAGTATTATAAACAGACTGAGAATTATAGACCTTGTAAGTCAGAACAAGTTTATTGTGGTATTATCTGCATGTGAATTAGGCAGTTGTTACTGTTTGGTTCTGATAGGCTTTTCTCTCTTTTTATGCAAAATGTTACAACTCCTTGCCCCCCACCCCTCTTCCCCACGGGAGGAAATTATCATCCTCAGTTGATGGTATCGTTCACATGCAAAGTTTCATATCTTTGTTATAATATTTCTGTAACTATGGTATAAAATATTTTGTGTTTTAGAAATGAACATAAATATGCTGAATGTCTATTACTGATACTTTTATCCTACTTTTTTGTTTTCTAATTTCCATGGTGGTTTTTATCCTCTTTTTTTTTTTTCCCCACCAGCTTGTTTTCTTTATTTTTCTTTTCCATCTGTTTTCTTTTCTTTCTTTTTTTTATAAAGATTTTATTTATTTATTTGACAGAGAGAGAGAGAGAGAGAGAGAGAGAGAGATAGCGACAGCAGGAACACAAGCAGGGGGAGTGGGAGAGGGAGAAGCAGGCTTCCCGCGGAGCAGGGAGCCCGATGCGGGGCTCGATCCCAGGACCCTGGGGTCATGACCTGAGCCGAAGGCAGACGCTTAACAACTGAGCCACCCAGGCACCCCTTCCGTCTATTTTCTTGATTTCCTCCTGCCCTGCGTTGCTCCTGATTTGTTGTATCTGCTTGTACACTGCCGGTGAATCCTTTCCTCCTGTCTTTTGTGAATTATGTTATTGTGAGCTTGTGCTTGGCGATTCTTACACCACTTGAGTGAAGTGAAATTGCGGTCTGATCTTGCATGTAGTAAAGATTTGGGATTTTTCTTTTTCATAGGGGATTTCATTCCCATCCTCCCACAGACCGAATTCCAGACAGAGATGACATTCCTGAAAAACGCATGCCCCCCCCCCAACCCCTGGCGAGGTTTGTCTAGTCCTTCCTCCTCTCACGGAGTGCAGTCATGTCAGGGGGTCAAGGGAGGTGCTGGCCTTGCTGGAGTCTCCCTTTCAGCTGTTCTTTCCATGCCCTTCAGCTCCTTTCCTGTGCCAGGTGTTACCTCCTGTTTTGAGTTCTTGTACCTGTACCCAATTCGAACTTTAAGTTCCCCTTTCATTTCTAGCACTTGAAGATTTCTTTCGTTCTTGTGAGTTTAGCTGTATACCAGAATTTGTTAGACATGAGTCAGTTTTTAGGTGTGTGTAACAGGAAGGGTTTCTCGCAGGCTTACTCTGGTATGGTACTGTTATCTTCGATATCTTTTCCTTAGGAAGGACATAAAATTTATGTATTTGAACATACCGCCATGTTTTTCTGGAAAAAGAGATATGTATGTGGTCAAATTTCAGGTAACTAATTAGTAACTCTTAGTTTTGGCTTTACCAGTATTCAAATCTTATATTCGAATGGAAAAAAAAATCTTATCTTGCTATAGCTCTATATGCTATTTATAATATTTATTTACTTATATGTGTCTTTCATGATTAGATTTTAAGTTAGCTAATGTGTTGTTTCAGCCCTGTGCCTTTTTTGCTCCCTGATGGACTGGTTCGCTTGGTTAATAAACAGATAAACTGGCATTTGGTACTTGCAAGGTAAGGTGTTAAAAATTTATGTGTTTCTCTGCTGGGATTAGCACTTAAGTTTCATTACGGACATTAATTTTGGGGTCTTTTGGCTTGCAGTCTTGATCTTATTTTTATTTTACTGTATGTGAATTCACTTTGTCACATATGATTGGTATCTTTTAAATGTATTAATTCACCTGTATTGAATCATTTTTGTGTACACCTTGGTACCTTTATACTCCTTTAGTTTTAATGTCAAAAGTTGGATAATTGAAGATGCAAAAGCATTTAAAAATGATTTTTAACTTAGAGTCATTCCATCTTTGTTGAAGACTGCTGCAAATATTCACATAGAATTTTTTTCTCTCTCTCGGCCGTGAAAGCAATGGAAAACTTTTGGCTGCTGTTCAAGATCAGTGTGTGGAGATCAGGTAATTGTTAATATTATTCATATTTAAAATTTCCCTTGAGAGAGATCAGGTAATTGTTCATATTCTTCATATTTAAAATTTCCCTTGAGAAAATTTTACTTGATTTATGGGAACTAAGATTTTTGAAGGGGCGTATTTAAAGGGATTTTACCATTAACTCGCATAATTTTGTGGGGTGTCAAACACCACTTATGCCAATTACAGGACAAAAGATACTTTGTTAGAGTAGCACGGCCTACTTCCCCAGATCAGTCTGCTGTCACCTGCGAAATTTTACTTTCTCAGGAGACCAGGCATGTCTTCGGAACTCTAGAAGTCACTCTTGTTTGACTGGTTACTGCTAAGTCAGGTGAAGCAGATACTCAAGAAGGTATTGAAGTAGGGACTACTTTGCTCTGTTGGCATAAAGCTGTAGATGGAATATGAGTCTGTGAAAGACAAGGATTACATATTACTTGAGATCAGTGATATTCTGTCATCTTGAGACATTCAATGGTGTTCTATACACATCTAGAAGGCTTCTCTAAGCTGGGCTTTCCATGTACTTTATTTTTTTAAATTTTATTTATTTTTTTTAAAAGATTTTTTTATTAGAGAAAAGGCAAGAAGGGGAGGGGGAGGGGGAGGAAAAGAGGAAAAGGAGGGAGAAGCAGGCTCCCCGCTGAGCAGGGAACCTTAGGCAGGGCTGACTCCTAGGATCCTGACATCATGACCTGAGCTGAAGTCAGATGCTTAACCAACTGAGCCACCCAGGTGCCCCTCCATGTATTTTATTTTATTTTATTTTATTTTTTATTTATTTTTTTTAAAAGATTTTATTTATTTATTTGAGAGAGAGAATGAGAGAGAGAGAGAGCATGAGAGGGGGGAGGGTCAGAGGGAGAAGCAGACTCCCCACTGAGCAGGGAGCCCGATGTGGGACTTGATCTCAGGATTCCAGGATCATGACCTGAGCTGAAAGCAGTTGCCTACCCAACTGAGCCACCCAGGCGCCCACCATGTATTTTATTTTTAAGTAATAGATCAGTTGTGAAAGAAATAGCAACAATAGCAACTAACTTAGGAAAACTAATTAATTTTGGGGGGAAATTACCAATAGCAGACAAAATGTGTTGCATTTCTAAAATTAGAGGCTACTTCTTCAGGCAAGGTGTAGCTCTTGGTTTTTTAAAAAATAAGCAATGAGACTGAAATTTCAGGATGCCTAGATACCAGTCAGAACTTTTTTCTGATACTTTATTATTCTTGACTAAGCGTAGTATAATGAGCATTCAGTTGTTATCACACTGGTTTTAGCTTTCTGTTTGTGTAATTTCTTTTTCTAGTTATCCAAACAGACCTGGGCCCCTCAACTTGTGGGGGAGTAGACAGAGGGTTTGTCCGCATTGGAGCATCAACTTCAGATGTGGAGGCTTTGTTTCATGATCGCTCTTACAGTTGTCAGGATGGAGATGATTGACAATAATGACAGCCTTTCCAAACTACATTACTTAATTTGGCATGCTTTGATAGGCAGGTCCCTCTTTTTTAACACAGCATCAGTAAGCATCAGGCTGACACAATTTTTGAACTTCCATTGTTCATAGGAATGGGCAAGTACTTGCTATTCTGTTGCGGTAATGTGAAATGTATCTTTTTGAGAAATGTGTTTATGGTGTCACTTTACAAATAACCGTTAATTGTCAAAATTTCCATCTTCCATGAAATGAGAACATCAGTGGAATGATTTTAGGTGTTAGGGTCAGAATGTGCATGTGGGGATGGGTTTGACCATGGGTTTCTGGAATTCGTTAATAAAATTTTTGACGAGAAGAATAAAAAAAATTTGCTTTTATAAAAGGATTTGCTACTGGATTGTTAGAGTGTAAGATATTTATAAAACTTGTACATATATCCAACTCTAGGAATTCACTCATGTATTTTGAGACTAAGTGGTGAGCAAAGATTTCTAGGCAACGGAAGTGATGCTCATCAAGATCTTATTCATCTGGTGTGTAATTTGCAAAAGCTTTTGATAACATTCTTATATCTAAGGCATCTTACATAGTGAGGCATGAATTCCACTAGCAAGCTTTTCAGGAACACACTCCCTATGGACCCACCCCTCCCCCTCAATGGTTAGGTACCAATCCTTTATGCTCCTGAAATCAGCACTATTATACTTAATGATAGGCTAATGCTAATGGTGTTGGGCACTCTCTTGTAAGTGCTTTGCATGTGTTAATAAGTAAGGTGTTTGTAAGTGGGATAGAAGAACCAGATGCTGGGGGGCATTACAGGGCATAGTCCACTGACTTGCTCAGAGTTGGCAAGGAAGAGTGTTTGAGCAAAGATGTGGAATGGTTAGCAAAGAAAAAGGGCAGGGGTAAATCCTCAAAGTAAACCTGATGCACAGTGGCTCTGCCTGAGTTAAGACCTTTGTTCTCGCTATTCCACGTTTGTTTTTTGTGCTGTAGTGAAGAGCACATACAAGGCAAGATTGCTCCAGTAGTGCTAGTAGTGGGCACCTGGTATTCGGTCAGTGTTTGTTGATTGTATTACAATAATGAAAGATCGCTCTAGTGTTCAGGGTCATTATTCGATATTTGGAAGCAGGGTCATAAATAGGAAATGTTTTTGAGGAGAGAAAATGCAAAGCTGAAACACATGTTAGTTGTAGTTCAGAGAGAGCCCTGCCTTTTGCAAGATCATACCAGGGCTGCTGGGCCCCAATATGTTTGTAGTGGGTGGCAGGTGACTCCAGTCCTTTGCTCTGATACGGCATCCCTAACCTGCTTGTGGGTGGGGCTCACATGAATAAAAAGCAACTTCTTGTGAATTGCTACTTTAATTTGTAATTTGGCAGTAATTACATATTATAAGTGCTAATATCTGTTTCCTTTTTTCCTAAATAGTGAAGTAACAATTTCTTATTATGGGCTGTTATAAATACAGGGACTAATTAGGAACCATCACAGAACACAATAAAAAGCATTAAAATAAGGGACTCATAAAAAAAGGCACTCTCCCCCAAATTTGCTTAAGTAAATACTTTTATGAAGTTTTGACAGAACCAAATTTATGTCTCTCTCTCTCCATTTCCCCAGCAGAAGAGCAACTATTATTTGTGATGATATTAAGGATGAAAGTAATAAACACTGACTTAGGTCTAGTTTGTGCTAATTTATACGTATTTATACGTGTCTTCTTTAATCTTTCCCTAAGCTATGAAGTTGCTATTACCCATTCTATTTTATTGAGAGGAAATAAAACTCCTATTGAATATTTTGTCCAGGTTACCCAGATGAGCTGAAATCAGGTCAGCCTCACTTCAAAGACCATGTTCTTTCCACTGTATTCTACTTGGAGGCTGAATAGTCAATTTCTTGAAGAAATTTATTAAAATATTTATAATTGGCTTTTGTCTGTCATATTCTTTTTTAAAAGATTTTATTTATTTGACAGAGAGAGACACAGCGAGAGAGGGAACACAAACAGGGGGAGTGGGAGAGGGAGAAGCAGGCTTCCCGCTGAGCAGGGATCCCGATGTGGGGCTGGATCCCAGGACCCTGGGACCATGACCTGAGCCGAAGGTAGACGCTTAACGACTGAGCCACCCCGGGCACCCCATGTCATATTTTAATAAATATTAGTCTTTACAATTTGTTTTAAAAGTGATGCTTAGTCATTTTACCAATATTAGAAAAGAGTTAAGTATTTAAGAAAGAAGAACTACAAATTACGGCTCAGCCAAAATGCTGTATGTTTTTTGCACCTTTTCTGTGTGTGGGTGTGATCTTTAGTCTAACGATACATTCTATACATTCTATTTGATAACCTATTTTCTTGATAACTTATGGGAAGATGTTCATAATATATTAATTTTCAAGTCACACCCAGTAATTGCATAATATTTCATTGAGTGCATTAGCAAAATCTAATCTTCTACTGGATGTATTTTTTGTAAATTAAGCTGCATGATTTCCTTGAGATCTGTATGTATCTGTAATTATTTCCCAGGGATAACTTTATTATAGAAGTTGAATTGCTAGATCAAATAACTGTGGGCATTAAGGTTTTTTGATAGTTGTTACTAAATTATTTTCTAGAAGGTTTACCAATTTTCATTTTTAAACATGTAATTATATTACTTTGGTATATATTTCAAGATCACAGATTTTAAATAGGTCACTGGTAAAAAATATGGTCACTTCTTAAAGCTATTTGATATATTAAAGCAAGACTTTTTTCCCCTAAGTGATTTAAACTTTGTACAATGATACCATGGTTCTTTACCAAGATCAATCTGTGGAGCTTTAAAAAATATTGTTGCTTGGCCCTGTTCCATATTCGCTGAATCAGAACCTTTGGGGAGGGGCCATGCATCTGTATCATATTAAAAGACCATGCTTAATCTAATTTACGCTTAACATTATTCTATTCCGGATGTAGCTCTGTTTCTCCTGAAATAAGGTTGGAAGAAAACATTGTCACCAATGGAAGGGTCTTATTTGAGCACAAATCCATGTCTGAGAGAAGGACTGGGTTAGTGTTGGGCAGACAAGTTGTCTATTTTATCATTTTTGTGGGGTTTCATAGTACAACAAAATGGTATTGTGGTGAAACTGTTGGCTTAATTTTATACATATTTTGCAGGTCTGCAAAAGATGATTTTACATCTATTATTGGGAAATGTCAAGGTAAGAGTTTCCAAAATATTGAAAAAATGAAAATTTCAAATTTATAACAGTTAACAGTATTCCTTAAATGTCAGAGGAGATATTAATATTAATAAGGATTGTTGTGACTCTATTAAAATAATTTTAAAACTTCTTAACAGATTTCTCTTACTGCCTTAAATGTTTTGCTTTGTCCATTTTGGACATTTTAAAGAGATTTGAAATTGCCTGGGTGGCTCAGTCGGTTAAGCGTCTGCCTTTGGCTCAGGTCATGATCCCAGGGTCCTGGGACCTAGCCCCGCATCAGGCCTCCCTGCTCCGAGGGAAGCCGGCTTCTCCCTCTGACCCTCCCCCTGCTTGTGCTCATGTGCTCTCTCTCTCTCCTCCTCCCTCTCTCAAATAAATAAAATATTTTAAAATAAAAGTCTGCCAGTTTGGGGATAAAGTATTTGTGTCTGTAGTCTTTTTTTTTTTTTCCCCCTAATGTACTCTCTCCACTCAATGTGGGGCTTGAGCTCCTGACCCCGAGATGGAGTCACATGCTCTACAGACTGAGCCAGCCAGGCACCTCTAGACTTTTATTTTGAATTCAACGCCAAAAAAAAAAAAAAAAAAAAATTATAAATCAAGAGTTGATTAGATACAGACTAGTAAAAAATAATCTGGGATTTGATCATTCTTCTGCTGATATATTCAGCACACATTACTATCATTTATGTATATGAACCATTTTGCAGTGTACTAGGGATATGATTGTGAGCAAAAAGGCACCGTCCCCTACCTCTTGAGATATACAGACACTCAAAATATAATTACTAACTTTGACACATCTGATGAAGGAAAAATACAGAGCAGAGTGAGCGTTTAACTAGGGCTGTAAGATGAGATTGTCGAGAAAAAGTGACTTTGGAAAGCAGCCTAAGGGATGAGTAGAAGTTAGAAGAAGCTGGGGGCGTGTTTCTGTCTGCAGGAGCAGGTATGAAAAGGCAGAGGGAACCTTACAGGAAGAAAATAATTAGGAGGGTGCTATTAGGTAAACGCAACTGTTCTCTGTGTTTTAGTCAGGGACCTGCAGTTCCACCTGTCTGACCATGGGTCAGTTTAACAGTGTCATAGTTGTAGGAATCCTGACCATGGTAATCATGGTTGTTGTGATGACGACAAACATTTATAGTAATCTTACTGTGTGCCAGACACTGTATTTAGGGCTTTATATGCATTTTCTCATTTATTTGGAAGAACATAGTACACATATTTTATCTCCAAGTAGCATTAGGTAAGATGATAAATCCTTGACAGTGAAAGAGCGAGGAGAAGGAAGACATCGATAGTTTTGAAATCTACAAAATGATGGTAATACAGAGGGTTTCTCCCAGCTTCCCCGTGACAATGCTGGTCTTAAACTCCTTGTCAGATGTGCCATTAGTGAATGGCTTAGGGCGAGTTTCCTTCTCATCTTTCTCATTTTTGGCCATCCACATGTGCTCAGAAAAATAAAGATCAGATGTTTGAAAGGTATTTTTGGTTTTCTTATGAATGGTAATATTCTATTAGTATGTCAGAATTGCTGTATTTCTATAATGCCACATCTTCTAGTGGATAAGGTAGTAATCGTTCTTATGGAGTTGCCTGTATGCATAGTATGTATTACAACTTAAAAGCAAATGTAAAACTGCCTATTTGTTTATATAAACTTACCTCTTCTTGTAATCTGTTCCTTGGCTCTGTCCCCTGGATTGTCAGTGATACCATTGTCAGTACCAAGCCAGAAATCAACACATTCTTTCTTTTTTTTTTAATTTTACATTTTTAAAATTTTATTATGTTAATCACCATATATTACATCATTAGTTTTTGACGTAGTGTTCCATGATTCATTGTTTGTGCATAACACCCAGTGCTCCACGCAGAACGTGCCCTCTTTGATACCCATCACCAGGCTAACCCATCCCCCCACCACCCTCCCCTCTAGAACCCTCAGTTTGTTTCTCAGAGTCCATCGTCTCTCATGGTTTGTCTCCCCCTCCGATTTCCCCCCCTTCATTCTTCCCCTACTGCTTTCTTCTTTTTTTTTTTTAACATATAATGTATTATTTGTTTCAGAGGTACAGATCTGTGATTCAACAGTCTTGCACAATTCACAGTGCTCACCATAGCACATACCCTCCGCAATATCTATCACCCAGCCACCCCATCCCTCCCACCCCCCACGACTCCAGCAACCCTCAGTTTGTTTCCTGAGATTAAGAATTCCTCATATCAGTGAGGTCATATGATACATGTCTTTCTCTGATTGACTTATATCGCTCAGCATAATACCTTTGTTTGATAAATATTTGGCTGCTGCTGTGTGCCAGGCACTCTCCTAGGCGCTGTGTACAAAATGAGGAGTAAGCTATAGGCGACATTGATTGAAGGGTTTGCAGTCTGTCAGGGAAGAGAGAAATACTTCACTGCAGCAGTACTGACACAATGGGGAAGCATTGCTTTTGCTTAACTTCAAGCCCTGGGAACCTGTGAAAATGTCTCTCGCCCATCACAGCCCTAGCTCAGGCTTTTAACATTTTCACTAAGTTTTATTTATTTATTTATTTTTTACAACCGTTTCCTGACCAGGTTTTCTTCTGTTTGCCTCTCACTGATCCACACTTCACACTGCTTGCCAAATTGATTGCTGTTAAATGGGAATTCCATCCAGTTCCCCTTCAGATCTGGCTCCCTGCTTTCTAGAAATGTGACCTGGGACAGGTTACCTTACTCTCTGAGACTCAATTATCTGTAATGGCATAACGTTACGGACTGAGTTGTGGAAAAAAATAATAAGCGCTAGTATATGTAAAGCTCTTAGGATAACGTCTGACACATTCAAGTACTTAGGGGACCTTAAGCTTTTATTATCACCACCACTACTAGTCCTGTTATTCTGCCTAGAATCTTTCAGTTGTTTCCCACTGACTGTAGAATACTGCTCATTTTTTCCGACCTTTCAGTCAGTCTGTCCCTTAAAATCCCCCTGCCATACAGCCTGTGTTCTAGTACAAAGCCGCTCGCGCTTTTCCAGCCCCATCGTGCTTTCATGCCTTGGTACAGATAGTTCCTTTTGCCTAGAAGCTCCACTTTTATATTTAATTAATGAGTCTTACATATTTTAGTTCAGGCATCCGCTCTCTTGGGAAACCTTCCTTTCCTGTCCACTTCCTCATCATTTGTACATCTTTCTTAATGTTTTCCTAGGACTTGTTTGTACGTGTATCACCACCCTCAGGCTAATCGACTTTTTCCCCCTCTTAATTGTTGATGTGCTTATCTGATTCCTCATTAGACTGTAAATTCTTTGAAGGCAGGGCTCCCATCTTTTGTTTTTTTTTGTTCCTCATGCCCAGCGTGCTGTCTCACATAGTAGGCACACAATTCTTGATCCTATCAAGTTTTTATGAGTTTATGTATGACTCCGTATGTATAACTCCTGTGAGTTAATTTTAGAAATTCATGACTGTATGTATATTTATAATTTGTATATACATATATAAAAATTATGGATAATTGTCATGATATTCCTGGTTTTTATTCCCTATGCACACAAATGTGTATATATACCACAAAGAATAGATAAGGGGCTCTATTTGCTTAGTATCCTGTTGAGAATACTAGAAGAGTAGTGTTTGTGCAAGCTCTAGCATTTTCTGAATTTGCTTTCAATTATCTCCTCACCAACGCTTACTAAAGTAGACCAGACCTGGCTTATGTAATGTGTAAGGACCAAGAAGTTCCCAGAAGAATAATTTAGGATGGATATTCAATTACCTATATCCAAGTGCTGTGCTTCTGTTGGGTGATGGCTTGGGGAGCCCGCGGTGAGCTGCTGAGAAGCATGTTCAGAACGTTGGAGTGACTCAGACATGAAGGGCCCTTTTGAGCTGTGACTTTAGACACTCACTCTTAGCCAGTATGTAGACTGAGAAAGCTGCAAGTTAACATGAAAATGGGAAGCTTAATCCTCTGTATTTCACACACATTATTTGTTAGAAGTTTTAGTGTGTACAGTTAATGTGGTAAGATGGGATAATAATGCATTGAGAACTAATGTTTTATATTGTTGGCCTCCAAATGTTTGAATTTATGACCTTAATGCTGCATTAATAGCTTCTTTCCATTTCATATAATTTTGAGGTAATGATCATTTGCTTATTATCTGACTCATCTTTATGGGAATAACTCTCATATGCCAAATATTTCCTGTGTATGCTTGAAGAAAAGGAGCCAGATTGTTGTTAATGCATTTTTGAAACTATACATTGCAGAGTCTGCAAACTAAAATAGGAACTATTTAGTTCCACTTTGATATTTTTCAATTATTGCTTTATAAAATATATGCCATTTGAGAATGTTTTAAATGGGGTTGCATCTTGTTTTGGCTCTGTTTGCCAGGCCATAAATATTAGCCTTCTCTTTCTGCCTTGAATAGTGACCTAAATAATAGCATATGGAATTAGAAGTTTAGATTTTTTTTTTTTTTAGAGCTGTACTATGTTAAGAGATTTTTCTCATATTTCTGATTTTGAGATCCCATAAGCCAGAGCTTCCAGTGCTAAGGAGCAGCTTGCCTATTGTAATTTTGCTGAGATCCCATCAGCCCACTGGTGGCCTGGTGGGCCCCATGACAGCCCAAGCTGAGATACTGTTTTTTGCATTTTTGTATTTCTAAAACTGGCTTGAGATTTTGTAGTTTCCATCATATTTTTATTGA
Source organism: Callorhinus ursinus (assembly GCF_003265705.2). Classification (NCBI taxonomy): domain Eukaryota; kingdom Metazoa; phylum Chordata; class Mammalia; order Carnivora; family Otariidae; genus Callorhinus; species Callorhinus ursinus. The sequence goes on along the minus strand of NW_027397072.1, from coordinate 12,213,983 downwards.
GATTCTCTATATATTCCTTATGTTTATGTTTTCCTTTGAATCCCCAAATATGCTTTAATAGTTGTTTTGAAGCCCTTGTCTGCCTATTCCTTAATTTGTATATTTCTGGGTGTATTTCAGTTGGTTGAGTTTTCCCACGTTTATGGATATTTTCCTGCCTCATATGTCTAACACTTTATTTTTTAATTTATTTTAAAATTTTATTTTTAAAATTTGTGATCAGTTGATTTTTAAAAATTATTTAAATTTTTAATTTTTAGTTAACATATACCATATTATTTGTTACCAGGGTAGAATTTAGTGATTTATCAGTTGCATATAACACCCAGTGCTCTTAATTTATTTTTTTTTTTATTTAAAAAAATTTTTTTAAGTAGGCTACATGCCCAATGGGGAAGCCAACACGGGGCTTGAACTCATGACTCTGAGATCAAGACCTGAGCTGAGATCCAGACTCAGACACTTAACTGGCTAAGCCACCCAGGCACCCCTTATTTTTTATTTTTTTACTATTTTTTTTTTTCTAACACTTTAGATTGTACGCTCAACATTATGGAGTTGAGTTATTAAATTTTGTTATCTTCCCCTAATAGATTATTGAGTTTTGCTGGGATGTGGTTCATTTTATTGTGGATCAGCTTAATCTTTTAAGGCTTGTTTTTAAGTGTTAGAGTATATGGTTTAGAAAAGCTTTTACTTTGGTGTTAGATTAGTGCTACTTTAAGGTGGGGTCTTTCAGGGATCTCTTATGAGACATCTGAGTGTGTGTGTGTGTGTGTCTCTCTCTCTCTCTCTCTCTCTCTCTCTCTCTCTCTCTGTCTGTCTCTGAAGGCCCAGGGTTCATCTCTGTAGATTTTTATAGCTCCTTCTCTGCCTCGGTTCCCTCTGGAATGCTGCCTTGCAGATTGTATTCAGCTTAGTAGCTCCAAACTCCGTTCTTTATCTGCTGTGTTCATTGAGACTTGCACATGCTGTTGGAGGTCCCTTTTCATCCACCGTGGTCTAGAAGGTGCCTACTGGCTGAAAGTAGCTTCTGCCAGTCACCATAGTCTTGCACTGCCTGTAGTATAACGTCTGAAGATAGTTATTTTGACCTATTTTTCTTTTACAGTAGAAGATCTAATCTGAAACTAGTTACCCTGTTTTTTTTATGACAAAAGCAGTACATATGTGTAACAAATTCAAACAATACGGAAGTAGAAAAAGTAAAAATAAACTTTTTCAATTTGTATTTTTCATAAGAACTTATATTAATTTAATATAAAACCTTCTGTGGTTATATAAACCTGTATATACATGGATTGACTTTTTTCTTTAACAAAACAAGATCATCTTGTATAGTTTGTTCTCCAGCTTCCTCTCCCTCTGACTGTACTGATGTCTTTCCCAGTCAGTATGTACAGATGCATTTCAGTCTTTTAAATGTAGCCACAGTACTCCGTTGTAAGAATGTGAACCACATGTTTTTTATTCCCCTCTTGATAGAAATTGAGGTTGTTTATAGTGACTTGATTTCTTCCATTTTCTCTTACCTTTGTCCCAACCCCCCCGCCCCCCCAGCACTGGAAAAGACATCCTGTTTGTCTCTGGGTATAGTATTCAAAATAGCTACTACTATAATTCTTTCCAGAAAGTTATACCTATTTATACAACTATGAAAAAGGTATGATTGAAGCTGTTTCTTTTCTCTACTGTCAGTACCATATGTTACCTATTTAAAAAATATTTGTTATTGGGGTCGCCTGGGTGGCTCAGTTGGTTAAACGACTGCCTTCGGCTCAGGTCATGATCCTGGAGTCCCGGGATCGAGTCCCGCATCGGGTTCCCTGCTTGGCAGGGAGTCTGCTTCTCCCTCTGACCCTCCCCTCTCTCATGTGCTCTCTCATTCTCTCTCTCAAATAAATAAATAAAATCTTAAAAAAAAATATTCGTTAGGTTCACAGGCAAAGGAAAAAAAAATCTCATTTTTAATTTGCATATTTTTGGTTATTAGGTAGGGCATATGTTAAGTGGCTATTTTTTTGTGAATTGTTAGATCATATCCTTTTGCCTATATTACTCTTAGATTACTTGACTTTATCTTATTGGTGTGATAGTATGAATGTTAACCCTCTGTCATATGTGTTGCAAATATTTTCACCCAATCGATTTCCTTTTAAATTTGTTACGGTGGTTTTTTTTTTTCGGTCCACAGAACTTTTTTTTTTTTTTGGTAACTGCATTTGTCACTTTTTTTTCCTGTATAATTTCAGGGTTTCTCTTCGTGGTTAGACCTTTCTCATTCCAGGATTGTAACATTTTTCTCATGTCTTTACTGACACTATTATTTCACACATTCAGATATTTAGCTTCTCAGCAAGTCTTTATAGCTCCACTAGTTTGCTCTTGCTCACTGGAAGAGATTGTTCATTCAACCCTTCGTTTTGCAAATGAGGGAGCTGCACCCCTGTGATCTCCCCAAGGTCGTGCCCCTTCATTTTATGGCAGCACTGGGAATAGAACCCAGTGTTCCTTGCTTCTTAATCTTTCCCCCATTTCTCTTTCCAGTCTGGGTGGGTGTACACTGGAGTAGCCTGTCCTCTGTCAGCACTTGAGTGCCTTTTACTAACACTAGAGGGCTGGGCCCTGGGGATGCACTTCTGAACAGAATGGGCCTAGCACCTGGCATTTTGGAATTTATAGTTCAGTGAATAGATGATAAAAAGTAGACAAAAACATGCATAATTGTTTGGGAGAAGAGATGTGAAGGACGTGAAATTGTTGGATAGTGGAGAATAATGGGGCCTTGAGGCTGCTTAGACAGGATGGTCAGAGATGCATCCGGTGAAAGTGATACGTATCACTGAGAGATTTGAGAAATTGAAAAACTTTTGAAAAAATTGAGACCTGAAAGATGAAAAGGAGCCAGGAAAGGGCTCAGGGAAAGGGGCTCCAGGCTGAGAAAACAGCACAGACAGAAGTGTAAGGGGAGAAAGAACTTGGCAACTGGGCAGGTTGAAGGGGTCACAGCTGGTGCAGGATGTGAGCGAGAAGAAATGGTTTCACTGTGAACATGGCAGGTGTCAGATTGCAGGCTTGGTTTACCAGCAGCCATTCTGAATACTTCCCAGACAACCCCACTGACACTTGATTTGTAAAAATCTGAACTGTTCATTCCTCTCCAAAACCACACAGTCAGCTGGAAAAATGCGGGGATAAAAACCTTTTTTTTTTTTTTTTTTTTTTTTTACAGTATTAGGTGAAATCTTATTTTGTGTTGAGAACATGTCTTTATCTGGGTCAAAACACATGCTGAGTTTTCTGGAGCTGCTGGTTATAACTAGAAGTAATAGTAAAAACAAATCCCTTTCAGATGAAACTGACTTTAGATAAAGAATGTGGTACATAAATCTGTTTATCCTATCAAAATGCCCCTCTGCCTACCTGTGGTCTCTGTCTCTCTGTTAAATAAATAAATAAAAATATCTAAAAAAAAAATGAGATAGGAGGAAAAAACCTATTATCACTGGTAAAACTAATAGTAGAAAAATGTTTCTGTGTTTCTTTAGCACGTGAATATTTTTCAGGGCGTTAATTTAGCCCCCCTTGTGTTTGTGTAGCATCTGTGTGTAGGCAGGTCTTGTATTCCTATGCTGTTTATCATTTTGTGCTTTGTTTACTTCAAGTTTGATTTTTTTTTTTAAGCTTTATAAAGATAGAGAACTGGTCTTTTCCCTCATTTTATTCCCATTAAAAATTTTTTTTTTCTAGAGCATGTATAGTATTTTGTTTGTCTTTAATATATCCACTAGACCCTCCTGTGTTCAAGGGCCCCTCTTGGTTTTTTTTTTTTCTGTATGCTTTTTACCTGTCGATGAAGAGTCAAAGAAACTCCTTGATGTCTGGCATACTTTCCTCCTATACAGAACATCTATTATGTGTATTACACAGATAAGAGGGAAGTCTGAATTCTATAGCACCTCTTCTAGGGGAGAGAACAGTTATGTAATTCACCTTTAATTGGTAGTCCTTGAGGGATGGTAAACTCTTACCATTCCCTTTTCCTGTTAGTATAGATTTTCCTGAATGAGTTAGTCTTCAATCATTAGTGAACTCTTCACTCATTAGTGAAACACTAGTCACCTTCCGTTCCAGGTTCTAGGATGGCAGTGTTGAATAGGACACTGTCTGTGGATTTCATGGAGCACAGAGACTCGTGGGGGAAATAGTCCTGTAAACAACATAAAGTGATGTGATAAATGCTGTGGAAGAGTTTTGTACAGGATATTTGGGCACAGAGAGAAGAGCAGTCAGTTTTGAAGAGTGCCAAGGAAGGAGGAGGGAACCATTTGTTACCTCAGGTGGTTGTTACAAAAGCGAACCCTTTGAGGAGTACTGAAGAAGAACATTTCTAGGTAGAGGCAGCAGTGTGGATGACAGACTCTTAAGTATGCATGGTTTGCTTATTTGCCAGGTGGCTGTGTTGTTGGTGGCTTATTAGCTGTGTGCTGCAGGAAGTGGTGGGAGGCGACCCTGGAAGGCTGTAATGGGGCCCTTTGTAAGGGCCTTGCAGGATGTGATCTGTTGCTCTTTTTAGAAAGATCTCTTTGGACAGTATTGAGGAAGGTTTGGGGGAAAAAGTGAAGGGAGGAGACCAGTTAGGAGGCCGGTGAGAAAGGCTCAGCAAGAGATGGTGAAGCCTGAATGGGGTATTCTCTTAGCAGGGGAAGAGAGAGAAGCCCATGACTCTGAGAAACCTTCTGAGGCAGTCCTGAGGCTCAATCCAAACGTGGACTGAGAGGCAGTGTGTGGTAGTGAGCTGCTCAGTGTTTGGAAATGCAAGACACAGAGGTTCTGGGTTTTCTTTGCTCTTGACTCTGATGTCACCTTGTCAGTCCCCTAATCATTTGGAATTCCTGCTGGTAAAGGGAGGGCACTGGTTCTACCGGTCTCTTCAGTTCTGGGATTCTAATGAGGGGACATTGAAGCGAGCAAAACCTCGAAAACCTTGAACAAATCTGAGTTTAGAGTTTCACAGTCCTTTTTTTTGCAGTTGATAGCCTTTCTCTTCATTACAGTACTGAAAAATTCAGAGCAGAAGAAAGGTGTTGGATTATTAAGGTTGATTATTAAAATATTATAATTGTGGGACTGATTAGGGATAGTACTTGATTCACCTAATACATATGTTGATGTATGATATGTGTGTGTATATATATTTCTCCAATACTGTGTCTGTATAACCCTGCGTATTTCCTTGTTACCTATATTTGATGTATTTAAAAGATCTCAGTTGAAATTTTCATTTTTTTTGCTGTTAGAGGAGCTGAACTCATTGGATTGGAAATAATTTTATGCCCATTCTCTATGCTTTTGATCTGTCTTAATTTCATAACTATTTTGGAGGTGTACTATTCTGAGCCTTTGCCAGACCTGGCTCTGCTCAGCATTCAGTAGACCACTGGTGTCAGTAGTCTTTGCTTCTTAAGTAAGTGGGGCAGAGTTTGCTGTGGTTTATATTTCGCACTCTTACTTGGAGTGGCTTTCTGGAAAGTGTTCTTTTCTGTTGAACTGAAGCATTAGAAATCCTTGGGAGAGGATGTAACATAGTTGAATAATTGGTTTAGTTGCAGTAACTGTAAATGTTAACTATCTGTATGACATATTGTTAAAAGCACTTCTTTTCTTTTCATTCTAGTTCCAAAAGACCCAAAACCCCAGTGGAGACGTGTAGCATGGAGTTATGATTGTACCCTGCTGGCCTATGCTGAAAGTACAGGAACCGTGAGGGTGTTTGATCTCATGGGAAGTGAACTTTTTGTTATTACCCCGGTACGTGCATAACCTTAAACTGATTACATAAAAGGCATTCAAAAAAATATGTGAAAGTACTTGAGTGACCGAATGTGAGGAGAGGGGAAATAGACCTATAAATCTGAATAAGTTGTGATCTTAAGATGTTCAGAATCTAGTAGATACCTGTATGTGAAATATTTTTTCTTTGTATTTTGTAATGCAGTATTCAGCGGTAATCCACCGTTATGGAAACATGGTGGTAAGTAAATACTAAACAGAGGTACAGAAAAATGTTAGAAAGTTCCATTGAGGGAAAGTAGTCACTGGACTGTCACAATAGGAACAGCTTTCTGAGGAGTTGGAATTCGTTACCCTAAAGGGGATAGAAATTGAAAGAGAGAGTGGAGAAAAAATTAATGGTGGTAATAACTTGTATTTGTATAGTGCTTTATACTTAATTAATGAGTTTGATATATATTCTTAGTTAATATTCACAACAACCCTTTGAATAGATTGGCCAGATATTGTCCACATTTTACAGTTTAGAAAACTAAAATTGAGAGGCAGTTGAATGACTTTTCCCATGGCAATCCAGTTAATAAGTGTTTCTTTCAGGAATTCAGTGCTTTAAAAAATTTTTTTTTTAGGTTTTTTTTTTTAAGATTTTATTTATTTATTGGAGAGAGAGAATGAGAGAGAGAGAGAGAGAGAGAAAACAGGAGAGGGGGGAAGGTCAGAGGGAGAAGCAGACTCCCTGCTGAGCAGGGAGCCCGATGCAGAACTCGATCCTGGGACTCCAGGATCATGACCTGAGCCGAAGGCAGTCGCTTAACCAGCTGAGCCACCCAGGTGCCCAGGAATCCAGTGCTTTTTACTTTGTATCCTTCTTCCTTGAATGAACAAGATACAGAGGCAGGTAGAAAAACAGTGCTAACTCTTGCTGTATTTTAGGATCAGCTGGGAAGCTTTGTAAAGAAAAGAAAAACAGCAGAAAAATTACTTGATTGTCTAGGCTCAACCCATAGAAATTCTGATTTAATTGATTGGAGTGGGCTTTGGGCAATAGTATTGTTTACAAGTTTTCCACCTGATTTTTAATGAGAAGCTAGGGATAAGAACGTGTGATATGGAGAATAATTTTTGTTCAGAAATAATGACTGGAGAAACTTGAAAAAAATGTGTTAGCTTCATATTATGGAAGTCCAGGGGAACCAAACTAACAAGTTTGGATGACTGTTTTCTAGACTAGCACTGTCTGATAGAAAAGTAATGTGAATTATATATAGGATCACATTGTAATTTTAAATTTTCTAGTAGTTGCATTAAGAGTCAAACAGGTGAAATTTATTATATAATCTAGTATATCATAAATATTATTTCAATATGTAATCAATGTAAAGATTATTAATGAGATATTCTACTTTCTTTGGTACCAACTCTTTGAAATGTCATGTTTATATTTAGAGTCTGTCTCAGTTAGGACTAGCCATATATCAAGTGTTCATTAGCCGCCTGTGGCCACAGTATTTATTTTGTGGTTCTAGATAGTGAGGTCTGGTCATTCAGTGTGATAAACTTTATTATGTGTGCTTCCCAAGGTGCACATGCCTTCAGGTCCTTAGCAACATAGCCTGATATTTAGTTCATGGGAAAAGGTTGCCATTGAGTGAATGTTTTAAGTGTCTTTTCCTTTTAGTTGCTGATGGGGCAAATGGGAAGTAATTGAAGGTTTTTTTTTTTTTTAAGATTTATTTATTTGAGAGAGAGAGCACATGCATGCAAGCGTGGGGGTGCTGTAGGGGGAGGGGCAGGGGTGAGAGAGACACAAGCAGACCCTGCGCTGAGTGCAGAACCTCACTTGGGGCTTCTCGGTCTCACGACCCTGAGATCAGACCTGAGCTGAAACCAAGAGTCAAATACTCAACCAACTGCGCCACCCAGGTGCCCCGAGGCTTTTTTTTTTAAAGCATTGGTTACTCCTGGCAATGAAAGTCAACATTTGGGAGCTTATATCTGAGCTCTGTATCTTAGAATTCTTTGAGGCTGAATGGTGGCATTCCCCCCCCCCCCCCGCCCATACACACACACAACAGAAGTACAGTCTCAACAGAAATTCACGTATCTAGGTGAATTTCTCTTCCAAAGAGGGTTGTGTGGTTGTAGCCTGTGTTGGGAGAGCAGGTCTAAAGTTGGGTGTCTGGTTCTAGGCACTCTGATTTGCATGATTCTTCAGTATACAGAGCAGTTCTCGGACTGTCTTAATGTGTACCTGGCAAGGCCAGTGCCTGGGATGTCTTCCAAATGTACATGTGTTAACTGCTATCTGGTATCTTTTCAGTGTCTTGATTTACCTCTCTTCCATAGGCATCCAGTTTAGCCGGTGATTTGAGCTGTGCCATTGCTGGGTTGATATTTTTAGAATATAAAGCCAGTGCACAGTGGTCTGCAGAACTCCTGGTCATCAATTACCGAGGAGAACTGAAAAGTTACCTTGTAAGGTAAAAATATATTTTATTTGGGAACTCCTATTTGAAATAATGTTTTTCTCTGGCTTAGTGTCAGATTTTGTTTTGTTTGTTCTTTCAGCATATTATTCTGACAAATTGCAAATATAACAGGAAGGTTGAAACCATTTTATAGTGAATACTCTATACTGTCACTTAAATTCTATGATTAGCATTTTACTATACTTGCTATTTCACATTTCTGTCCATCCCTCCATCTAGCCATTAATCAATGTTATTTTTTAATGAATTTTAGAGTTAGTACTTATGTACTTTAGTGTGCATGTCATTAATTAAGGTTTAAAATTTGCTTACAGTTTTCTCTTTTGAAATAATATTTGCATTCAATGAAATGTACAGATCTTAAGTGTACCAGCCAGTGAATTATGACAAAGGCATACACTGTGCAATTCAAACCCCTATCAAGACACAGCACATTACCATCATGCTAGAAAGTTCCCTCATGCTCCTTCCTAGTAAATCTGTCTACACCTACCCCTCAGCTTATCCATTCTAGCTAAGTTTTGCCTGTTCTGGTAATTCACAGTAATGGACTCATAGTATGCACTCTCCTGTCTAAGGCTTCCTTCACTTAGCATATTTTGAGATTTGTGTTTTTTCATGTATCAGTAGTTTATTCCATCTTATTATAGTAATTATTTCACTGTATGAATATTTCATGTATCTTAGAGTTGTTACAACAAAGTACCATAAATGGGGTGCCTTATCAACAACAGAAATTTACTGCTGACACTTCCCGAGGGTGCCAGTCTGTGTTCTGGGTGCCAGCATGGGTTCTGGTGAGAACCTTCTTTTGGTTTGAAGACTGCTGACTTGTCTTTGTATCCTCACATGGTGGAAATAGAGCTAGGTAGCTCTCTGACCTCCTCTTATAAGGGCAGTAATTCCTTTCGTGAGGGCTTCATCCTCATGACCTAATAATTACTTCCCCAAAACCCCACCTCCAAATACCATTGCACTGGCATTAAAGTTTTAACATAGGAATTTTGTGGGGGACACAGACCTTCAATCCATAGTGGGGTCCCAAGCATTCAGACCATAACGTTCATGATTTCTTGATTCGTTCTTCTTTTGATGGACTTCTGATTTCCAGTTTTGGGCTACTGTGAATAAAGCTGTTATGACCATGCTTTACAAGTATTTATGGGTATGTATTTTCATTTCTCTTGGGTCACTTCTTTGAGTGGAACTGCTGAATCATAGGGTAGATACTTCCAGACCTTTTTCCAGAGTTTTTATATCATTCATATTCCCACTAATTACGAATCAGAGTTCTGGTTGTTTTGTATCCTCAGCTGTGTTTGGTGCTTTTAAATCATAGACATTGTAGTGGGTATTTTTTGGTCTCTCACTGGGCCTTACTGGTAATTTTTTCTTCTTAAATGTAGTGTTGGAACAAATCAGAGCTATCAAGAGAGTCACTGTTTCAGCTTCAGTAGTCATTATCCTCATGGAATCAACACAGCTATTTACCATCCTGGTCACAGGTAAGCATCTCCTTTTTGGTGGAGTATGAGGTGGATGGAGAGGTCTTGGCACAGTTTCAGAGAGAAGAAAATGTCTACTCTGCTTATTTTGGCTTCTTCATTTCCTCCTCTTGTGCACAGTTGTCTTCAGTATCTGTGATGTGGTTGTAGTGCTCTTCGGAGCATTTCTGTTTGTCCAGCTGACTGAGCTCTGAGCCATATGGGGCAATGGGCAAACTTCACTGAGGAAGTTTTTCTTTTCTCTTCACTTTCTTAATCTTATTTTTCTCATCTGTGAAATGAGTATGTACCTAACTCCTAGCGCTGTGACATGTTGCGAGAACTCACAAAAGGCTGCATCTGAAGTGCCCTTGCACAGGACGGCTCCGTCCGTACCCCTGCCCTCCTCCTCCCCTTCACTGCAGGTTGGGGCTCCTTCGATGGTGGCACAGCTGATTCCTACAGTTGTCGCCCATTCTTCATAGATGTCATTTCTCCACGTATTTGCCACCTACGTTGAGGGTTAGTTGAAAATTGGGCATTTTCTACTTACCGTGATTTCTTGCCTTTCATTTTGTTGTTTGAGAGTGAAATTTACATTAATTTTATAAGTTAGCCAAGCTAACTTTTTGGTTCTCTAAATGGGGAGACTATCAAGTTGTAAATCAGACAAACCTAGCTTAAGTTCTGAATTTTGAGACTTAGGACTCTGTGTCTGTTTGTAAGTCCTTAAACTCCCTGATCCTCTATGTACTTGCATACCTTTTTCATCAAAAAGACTTAATTTTTGTATTTTATTCAGTCATAGGTCTGTCCTTTTTGTTCAGAATTTTATGATTATGAAATTTTCATACTGCAAAGGAACCCACACCCGCCAGAGTCCCTTTGTGCTCTTCCCTGACCCTTCCCTACTAGAGATAACCACTGCCCTGAATTTTGTGCTTATCATTCTTTTGCTTTCCTTTTAGTTTTACCACGTACTCATATTTAGTTTTGCTGTTTGGCTTTATATAAATGGAATCATGGGAAACACACAAGTCTTGCTTTGAGGCTTGCTTTTTGATGCATGTTTTTCTAGTTCATTCATTTTTTACTACCATTAGGAGATTTCATTTTATGAATATATCACAGCATGTTTATTCGTTCTCCTGTAGATGAAAATTTGGTTTGTTTCCAGTTTTTGTGTTTTTTTTGGTTATAAAAAAAAAAAAAGTACTGTGGCCAAAATGATTATGTATTCCTCTGACACATATGTGTAAGAGTTTCTGTAGGATATATAAGTAGAAGTGGAATTGCTGAATTATTGAGTTTGTACATCTACAACTTTACTAGGTAATGCAAATGTTTTTCGGAATGGTTCTACCAGTGCACAGTTCCATCAGCAGTGCATGAAAGTTTCTGTGGCTTCTTATTAGTGCTCTTGATATCAGACATTTAAATATTTGCTGATCTGGTTAGATATAAAAGACTATCTCATTGTGGTTTTAATTTTTATTTCCCTGATTACTGATGAGGTTGGACAGCTTTTTATGTTATTGGCCATTCATCTTTTGTCATCTATGAAATGCTTTTTTTAGATATAATTTCTTAATTTTTATGGGGTATTTGGTTTTGACTTCTTTATGTGATCTGGATGTTAATTCTGGATTATGTGCCTATTGAGTATTTTCTTCCAATATGTGACTTTTTTTTTTAAATTTACCTCTTTTGAGTTATATCTGTGTATAGTTTCAACTGTTAAGTAATCTTAAAAACTGACCTTTTCACCTAATTTCTTTCCAAAGATAACTACTTTGAGATATTTTATTTGATACCGTCGGTTGTTTTCACACATAAAAATAAAATCCTGTGTTGTTACTTCTTGATTTTTCTGTTTTACACATTACCTATTAATGTCTCTTTATGGAATATGAGTATCTAGTTTTCTTACTCTGTCCTTCTCACATACACAAACCTAGCCTTCTCTTGTTCAATTTTGATTTTGTAGGGTAAATATTATTATGGTTATGTAGATGCTATTCACAGATGAGACAAGAACCTTCTGTAGTATTGTGTGGTTGCCTTTTCATTCTTATTTATTTATTCATTCATTCATTCAATAAACATTTATTCATTTCCTGCTCTGTGCCATGTGCTGTTCCAGATGCTTGGTAGATACCTAATGGAACTTACTTCTAGAAGGGGTGACAGACAACAAACAATGAACATAGAGTATTTGAGGAACTGATAAGTGCTGTGTGGGGAAAAAATGAACAGAGGATGGAGGACAGTGGCAGGGTGGGGAGTAGGGTATGGGTTGTAATTTTAAGTAGGGTAGACAGGTTACCCTCACTGAGAAAGTGACATTTGCGGCAGACCTGCAAGAGGTGTGGGTATTCGTTATTTGGATATCTGGGGGAAGAGTGTTCTGTGCAGAAGGAGTAGCCAAAGTGAAATGAGTTGGGAGCCTACTGGCTGGCCATTTTCTAGAAACCACAAGGAGGCCAGTTTGGCTGAAGCTGACTGAGTAGAGTAATATATTGATGTCAAAGAGATAAAGCCAATGCTAAATCATGGAGGGGCTTTGTATGCTGGAGTAAGGCCTGTCTGGTAACTTCTTACCTGTATATGTACTTGTAGTTAATTTTTTTTTAGTTTGCAAAGTTTTTAAATACATTCATTATAGATTTAACAATAAACTCACTCCTGTTAGTGTAGATCCCTCTATAGTATACCATATGCATTAGATATTCTGTAGGTTTTGTCTTCTTGAAGTCTTTCTCAGAACTTTCTGACCTGCTCTGATGTGGGTTTGCATCTGCCACATAGCTGTTTCCTTAAGAATGTCTGTAAGTTTCACTTCATCATCCTGAGGATTGCTTTTATATTTTTTGTTGCATCACCTGTTTCCTGGATCCTATTTTTTTTTTCTTTTTTGGTTTATTTTGCTGTTTTGGTGAACTTTTGTAATTCCCTGAGGAAGAATACATGGGAAATATATAGTTTTTGAGGCCTTGCCTGTCTAAAAATGGCATTTATTCTATATCTTCATGCCTAAATGGTAATTTGGCTGAATAGAATTGTAGGCTGGAAATAATTTTCCTTTTAGAATTTTGAAGATATTGCTCCATTGTCGTCTAGCTTCTTGTGCTGCCCTTGAGAATTCTCATGCATTTTTTTTCCCCTCTATTTTTTTGTCTTCCTTCTCTCTGGAAACTCAGATTCTTTTTTATTTTCCCACAGTGTTCCGAAAATTGGTCGTGTTATGTCTTGGAGTAGTTTTTTATTTCCACACTGTTGGCCCTTCAGTTTGAATACTCACTTTTGGAAAAATTTATTGAATTATTTCTTTGATTGTTCTTCCCCTCTGTTTTCTCTTTTCTGTCTGGAATGTCTGTTCTCTATATGTTAGTCTCACTGGGCTCACTTTTATTCTTTTTTTTTTAAGATTTTGAGAGAACGAGAGAAAGAGAGAGAGAGCATGAGAAGGGGGAGGGTCAGAGGGAGAAGCAGACTCCGTGCTGAGCGGCAGGGAGCCCGATGCGGGACTCGATCCCGGGACTCCAGGATCATGACCTGAGCCGAAGGCAGTCGCTTAACCAACTGAGCCACCCAGGCGCCTGGACTTACCTTTATTCTTATTCTCTTTTTTCCCCCCTTTGTGTTTGTTGAAAAAGAGAAGTAAAAGGTTATTTTAATTCCTTCTATATAAATGTATATATTTACCAGAGAAAGCAGTTTGAAGCACTTTTGAGATCTATTGTAAATATAATGAATTAATGATACATAAGATTTCCAAATGAGTATTCAGTGAGCTGCTAGTTGTTTTGAGGATTAGATATTTAGTAGGTACTCAGGATATGATAGTAGTGGATAAACATAATACTATTAATTTCTTCCTTTTGATTTTTATGGCTTCTGCCATGAAGAGTCAGTTTGCTATATCATCCTTAAGAAATTTGAAAATTGGGGCACCTGGTGGCTCAGTCGGTTAAGCGTCTGCCTTTAGCTAGGGTCATGATCTCCAGGTCCTGGGATTGAGCCTTCCACTGGGGCTTCCTGCTTATCAGGGAGTCTGCTTCTCACTCTCTCCCTCTGCCCCTCCCAACTACTTGTTTTCTCTCTTTCAAATAAATAAAATCTTAAAAAAAAATTGAAAATCAATTGCAAGCCTAGTTAATTAAAAAATTTAAAAAATTGTTTATTGTATTTTGCATATTATTTTCCAATCTGAAATAATAGATCTTTGTTTTATTTTGGATACAGTTAAGTGATCACATGCACAGTTAGAGGTCTTTACATTTCATAAAATTGAATGTAATTGTATATGCTGCAAATTACTGCCATTTTCTTAAAACATTTCATTGTAAAATAAACATGTTACAAGAATAAGAAAATTGTGTTGTTTCTATTTTATTCTTTCAACTTCTTACATGAAATGTGGCCTCTTAATGTTTGTTTTTATAGCTCAGATACCGTGTTTTCCTGGCATAGCTTCACATTAAGGTTTGAACTTAAATTTTGCTGTTAGAAAGGGGGTAGCATGTGTTTTGCTTTCAAGTGCTCCGTTTTCTGGGTGAATTTTATCAAGTCCAGACAGTACCCATGACACTCTGCTTGCTGGTTTGATTTCTGTGAGGTTGACCTGTTTCTTTATTTGCATCTTCTTTGATACTGTGTTTTAGTATGTTTAAGCCAGGTTTTTCTCTTTGCTCTTTTAAGGCCTTTTTTGTTTGTTTGTTTGTTTTATTTAACTTGATTTTGTTGTTTTAAAGCCTAGGTAATTAATACCTTTCTCGGTACATATATACTTTTTAGAATTTATATTGTACTTTACTTCCTTAGCACATATATACATTTATAAAAATTTAATCTGTTGTCCATTAAAAAGTATATTCTGTTAGAGGAATTGTCTGTATTACAAAGAGGTAGAAAGTCTGTTTTATCTTTGGCCTGCTTTCCATTACTCTTTTATTTATTGTGGCTTGCAGTGTGCGGCACACCCTTGGTAGGTGTTGTGGAAGATGTAAGGATGAAGGACAATCTTGACCTCAAGGCCTTATATTCTTGAATGGAAAATAATGTACACACATATATATGTGCATGTATATCTAATATATATATTTCTAATGTCTGACATACATTTTCTCTGTTTAAAAGTGTGTACAAACACATGTGTTTATATTGTGTGTGTGTGTACTTCTGGAATGCACACTAGAAATATGTAAGTGTCTTAAGAGGGTGCAGGTATGGTGATGTGGGGATCCAGATGAAGGAGATCTTCCTTCCTCGAAAGATCAGGGAAGTACGGCAGGCCTTGCACTTGCTTTGGAGAATGGCTACAATCTGGGCATGATGGCTATTCCAGGCAAAGTGATAGTGTGAACAGTGACAAGAGGAAGGAAGCCACAGTGTACTTTGGGGAAATTGCAGGTGGTGTAGTTTGGCTGACACTGTAGGGTGTATGTGGTGGGGGAAGAGACGTGGTGGTGGGAGATGGGGTCTTGGGAAGGCAAGTTGAGGTCAGATAATGGGGAGCTTGAGTGGCAGCTTGTTCTTTAGGGAACTCAAATTTTTGAGAAGAGAAAATAGGATCATCTATGCTTGGAGGAATGTTGATTCAGCTGGGAGAGACTAGAGGCTGGGTGACTCCTAGCCGATAGTGTCCTAGTTAAGGACACAGGCAACGAGACCCTATTTGTTTTCTTATATAGATTTGCTATTCTCAGTTTGTGTAACATTTTGGGCACTACTTAGGTAGACATCATACTTAATTTTTTTTCTATTTTGGTGAATGGATCCTATATCTGCAGTTAGAGTGTCGGATATCTGAAGGCAGAGAATGTGTAATGTACGTTTTTCTAGAAGCCCTTGCCTCTAGTATAGGATTCTGTTTTGCTGATTGATAACTTTCCCTCAGTGGGTTTCTTGGATAAGTAATTTTAATTTCCTGAGTGGAAAAGAAAGATTAAGTTTCTTTTGATTTTTCTCTTCTTTTTTTCTTCTATTTTTGTATTCTTATTCATCTCTCCCATTTCTGTTTTATTTTTCTCATCCCTTTTAAAAGAAGTGTGTTTTATATCTTAATCCTTTCCTGTTTTGTTTGTTTTGCTTAGTTTATTTAATACGGACCACTCCACTGTCTTGATTTATTACAAAGGTCAATATTTGATTTCTTTTTTCCTCACAGTATTTCAGGAGGGTATGTGGGGGGGTTCATTTGGCACCATAGGTTTGAAATTATCACTAACTAAATACTTACTACATGATAACAATTTGTCATAAGTCGGATTCTGTCTATTACTCTTAAAGCTTTCGCTTTATGGCCCAGGATCTAAGCAAATTGCAGGTGTTTTTTTGGAGGGGGGTGGTCTCTAAAAATTTTGGAATTTTAACTATTAATCAAACCACAGAAGGAAGGCCTGTTCTTGGTTCTGCAATCACATACAATTCTTGATAGCAGTCAACTTGGAGATGGATGACTGCATTAAGGTTTCTGAATGAAAATTGTTATAAAGCAAGGGGTATGTGTAAATGCCCTGTTGTGCCTGACAAAAATATTGCTAGGTTGTTTATTTTTTCCATTATGCAGTCTTTTTTAAGTGAAAGAAGCTGAAATATTCATCACATTTTTATTTATTTTTGGTTACTCTAGTAATGTGAGCCTGTGATATTTATCATCTACAAGGATCTTATAAATGTGAAATAAATCAGCTAGAGTGGAGTTGGAATAAATGGTAATGTACAAACTCAAGGTTTTATGAAATTCATTGTTTTGTCTGATGCTGCAAGCACTGTTGAAGAAGAGAAATCGAGGTGGTAAACTGGGTAATAAGAAACAAAAATTAATGGAGCAGCTTCGGGTTAACTGTGGATTTTCTCATTTTGACCATTTCCTTCTTTACATGTCCTTACTGCCTAATGAATGTATTTTATTCCCCTCCCCTGCCAGACTCTCTCCTCTTCTGGTCCTGCTCCCCTTTGAGACCCACCCCAAGACCTCCCTGCTGTTTTTAGTATTTTCTGTTCTTAGTATTCTCTGTTAATTTTGGCTTAGATTGCACCTTGATTACAACTAAGAGGAATTTCTTACCTCCTCTGCATTCTTAGAGGGGACTGAAGTCAGCTTGTAGTACTGTATGCTCAGGGTTGGAGATGCCCATGTAGTGCCTCCCCTCTAGCAGTCTGCAGCCGATACTGGGAGTCCTATTCACAGAGAAGGGCACTCAGTGTGAGTTAAGTTCAAATAGAAGACTTTATCTGTGTCTGTATTTTATAAATGACATTGCTTCCGTCAGTATATAGCTTTTTTTTTAAGGTTTGGTTTTTAATTTCATTGTGAATTTCAACAAGCAAAATTGGACATAGTTCACTTTAAATGTCCAACAGTTCCTTGATAACTACACAGAGTGTTTGAAGGTAACTTCTTTTAGACTCTAATTTACATCTCAGCAGTGACAAACAATAGAGAGTATGCCTTCTTTCTCTGACCCTTTTGAGAGGCCACCCATGCTCAGAATCCTTGATGACTTTTTGATACTGATCTCTTAAGTATGTAATTCAGTGTTTTATTTTTAGTAAATGTTTATAATTGTGCAGTTGTGCACTACATCAGTTTAGGATATTTCCATTAGCCCTAACTTTCTCTCATGCCGGTGAGTTTTATGGAATGTAAATCCTATCTCAGTAAAACTGTCATAAATAATGAATGAATAAGAAAGAAAAAAAACCCTACGCAGGCCTTCTTTTGACCATTTTTTATATTAAGAAAAATACTCAGCTTTATGTTAAGAAAGATATACTGTCTGTGGGGAAGAACCATGACTAATTATGTCACGGTTGTGCAAAGGGAGAATCCAAACATTTGGATAATGACAAAATTTTTTTTTCTCTCAGCTGTTTTAAGGCAAATACAATTTGTACAGAAAGAACTTGAGACAACATTTATAGGGAATAATAAGCTGTGGTTGCCTTAAAATAGGTTACAATCAGATTACAAAGGACTTCGGTTGAAGAGTAGTTAGTAATTGACGCATCAATTGGAGCTGCTGCTAATCTGGGGGAGACTCAGAGCGTAGAATGGAACGTGGTCTCTAGAAAGCTGTTCATTTTCAGAGGGGACTGAGGAATACCAGTAAGTACTGGCATGCTGCAGTGTTAAAGGGCTTTGCTTTATATATATTGACTTGACTCATCTCCTGTGGGTTTCTGATTTCCCCGAAACAAAATCGTAGCCATTTTAAATATGTGAGCCCTTTATCCTCACAGGGGGTAAAGGCAGCAGTCCAAATAAAATAGCTAGTACTTAGTGGTAGAAATAAAAAATGTTTGTTGTGTTAGAGAGCTCTCAAGTGACAGGATGATAAGTTCCCTGCGACAGAATGGAAGGAAAACAGTCTTGGGGATAGAAAGGGAAGGGGTGCAGTAGAGTATGCTGAAGGCCACAGTCTCTTCTTAATACATCACTTTCGTCTAGGGAAGGGTACATGGGTGCCACAAATGTTTAAATTTGATCTTGTGGAGGGGGTAGTGTTGAGAGTTCCTACCTTTTGTTTATCCAAGGGCTTAGGCAAATTTTATTCTCCTACTGTGAGGTATAACTTCTGTTAAGATCTATGAGATGCAGGGGCACCTGGGTGGCTCAGCTGGTTGGGCGACTGCTTTCGGCTCGGGTCATGATCCTGGAGTCCCGGGATCGAGTCCCACATGGGGCTCCCTGCTCAGCAGGGAGTCTGCTTCTCCCTCTGACTCTCTTCCCTCTCAGGCTATCTCTCATTCTCTCTCTCAAATAAATAAAATCTTTAAAAAAAAAAAAAAGATCTATGAGATGCATTTGGAAGCCAGTCAGTGGATTTTCACAGCCATTACATTGCTGTAACATTGCCCATCTTTCTGGTGCCTAAGGTCGTACGTATTCTGTGAGAATCAGAGCATGGTTAAGTGAAAAGATATGCTCTGTTGACAGCTGGAGGACCAGTTAAGTGTAAATTGCATTGAGATATTTTTCATAAACCCTAACTAGATAAGATTAATAATTTTATGAAGGATTCTTTCTAGAAAAGGAAAGAGAGTACTGTAGTTAGGATCATTGCTGATTATCTGCCACTGCAGTGAGAGAGTGCATTTGGCCTTTGATAATGTAGGGGCTATTGGCATTTGAGAGATTAACGTGCAGCCTTGTACCTGGGAAGTGTGAGTGTCAGTAATTGAGTTGACCTTATATTAAGGAGTTTTTCATTTTGCCTCTCAATTTCTCATTTCTCCAGCATGAGAAAATTCTCCTTTTTCTAAGTTCAGGTCAGTTTTTTGAGGAGAAATGAAGGGTGCTATTGTCTGTGGAGAAAGCTGCATTGTCTCGTAGAGGTCAAGCTCTTGGTGTGAATAAGGGACTTCTGAGCTTCACGGACTAAAGTTTTTGGTTTTATAGGGATTTCTTTTGGGGAGACAGGGGAGTGGAGATTCTTGGCCATATCCTGTGATCTGTTTTCATCCAGAGGATGTTACAGATAGGTAGTTCTGTGTGACTCAGAAGTATCTTGGTCCTTAGCGCTTTCCATCTGGCTGCCTTTTAAGTCGAAGACTTCGGTGTTTAAAGATTCTTTGGTAGGAGGGGCTCATTCCCTTATGTTACAGTTACATATAAATAGACTTTGAAGACCTTTATAAATTTTTTACTCTGTTCAGCTGATAATCAACTGATCCCCCTTCCCCTCTCCCCTCATCTTTTTTTTTCAGTGTTTGATTGTAGTTTAATTTGATATAACTTTATTTTTTCTTTTAAAAAACTTTTATTATGGAAATGTTCAAGCATACACAGAAATTCAGTGACCAGTATAACAAATCTACCTATTACCCAGCTGATGTAACTTTATATATCAGTGCAGTTCATTCATCTTAGGCAAGATATTTTGTACTTTGTTTATACCCCCCACCCTCTGGTTATAAGGACTACTCTACAATTCCTCTGCAAAGATTTACGGAAATGCAATTTTAGGAAGTAACTAGGGCCAGATTGAATTTTTTCTTCTACCTGGAGCGATGCTAGCTATTGTGCATTCCCTTTGGGAGTAGAGAGCTGAAAGAAGACTCTTGAGGTTAGCTCATTTTATAAGAATGAAGGAGTGATGTTTAATTATGTTTTATGGACAAATAGAAAATTAAAAAAAAATGTTTCTGACCTAATAGAATGTGTACTGGCTTAGGGGACAGGAGATCTGAATTCTGTTCTTGGTTCTGCTTATGAGTTGTGTAATTTCAAGGTAAGTCATTCTTTCTGAACCATTTGCTGGCATTGCGCCAGGCACAGATAGTATATGGTTTTAGTAAGCTGCTCAAGTACCTACAAGGTCTGGTATAAACTACGGACAGTGTTTAACAGAGGAAAATTGCGGTAGGGAGTTCAGTAGCAGGCATTAGAGACAGACCCATTGCTGGGGATACTTGGCGGGCCACAGTAAGGGTTCAAAGACCAAACTTCTTTTCCTGGGAAAACAAGTTTGAGAAAGATTTTAATAATTGAACTAATTGAGTTGAAGATGAATTTGGTTTCAGAACCTGGGTAGTTCTGAAATCAGGATCCAGGGTAGACCTGGGATGGACCAGATGGGAGGATGCTGAACATACTAGGCTTTTGCAGTGGTGTTGCTTAAATCCATCCTGAGGATTGGAAGGCAATTAAGTCTTCAGATGATCGTTGGCATCAGCTGTGGGTTGAGGGAAGGAAACAGGGTCAAAGACCTCTGGGAAATCTAAGTTAACTTGTTAATTAGTATTTCTATGGACATTCTGCTTACCAGGCTTGCAGTTCTTAACAAGGTATGGACACCAGAATCACCTATTGGAAAAAAATTTTAAAATATGCATACCTAAGCTGTACTGTTAAAGGCTTGATCAGGTAAGGTATAGGATGGGATTGTAGCATCTGTTTGTTAAAAGGCTCTGTAGGGGATTCTGATTCCCCCACTTGAGAACCCTGTGCTAAGACTTTGAAAG
Organism: Callorhinus ursinus; assembly: GCF_003265705.2. Taxonomy (NCBI): domain Eukaryota; kingdom Metazoa; phylum Chordata; class Mammalia; order Carnivora; family Otariidae; genus Callorhinus; species Callorhinus ursinus. The sequence goes on along the minus strand of NW_027397072.1, from coordinate 12,193,246 downwards.
ATTAAATAAAGTTAATAAGAAGATATCCTTGCTTTTGAAGTTGCCCTAATGAAGGATAATGACTAATTTCATTTGATGAGTCATCTCCTTTCCATAGTTATGGCTGCTTAGAATACTGGATTGAGAAGTGCTGGGTGCCCAGGTCTGTAGTTTACTGACTCCTGTTCTGGATAACTCTAGACCTATATACATTCTTATAGTTCCCAAAATGCCTTTTTTTTTAAACAATAAAGGCATAGATAGTTGTTTTTTTTTTATTTTTTTATTGTTATGTTAATCACCATATATTACATCATTAGTTTTTGGTGCAGTGTTCCATGATTCATTGTTTGTTCATAACACCCAGTGCTCCATGCAGAACGTGCCCTCCTCAATACCCATCACCAGGATAACCCATCCCCCTCCCCCCTCCCCTCTAGAACCCTCAGTTTGTTTTTCAGAGTCCATCATCTCTCATGGTTCGTCTCCCCCTCTGACATACTCCCCTTTTCTTCCTCTCCTGTTATCTTCTTCTTTTTCTTTTTTCTTAAAATATGTTGCGTTATTTGTTTCAGAAGTACAGATCTGTGATTCAACAGTCTTGCACAATTCACAGTGCTCACCGTAGCACATACCCTCCCCAATGTCTATCACCCAGCCACCCCATCCCTCCCACCCCCAACCACTCCAGTAACACTCAGTTTGTTTCCTGAGATTAGGAATTCCTCATATCAGTGAGGTCATGTGATACATGTCTTTCTCTGATTGACTTATTTCACTCAGCATAACACCCTCCAGTTCCATCCACGTCGTTGCAAATGGCAAGATCTCATTCCTTTTGATGGCTGCATAATATTCCATTGTGTATATATACCACATCTTCTTTATCCATTCATCTGTCGATGGGCATCTTGGCTCTTTCCACAGTTTGGCTATTGTGGACATTGCTGCTATAAACATTGGGGTACACGTACCCCTTCGGGTCCCTACATTTGTATCTTTGGGGTAAATACCCAGTAGTGCAATTGCTGGATCGAACGGTAGCTCTAATTTCAACTGTTTGAGGAACCTCCATACTGTTTTCCAGAGTGGTTGCACCAGCTTGCATTCCCACCAACAGTGTAGAAGGGTTCCCCTTTCTCAAGGCATAGATAGTTTTATTGGTAAGTTTCATCAAGCTCTTAAGCAATAATTACTATTTTTATACCAAAATATAGATCAAAATGCTTTTGTTCTTCAAGATATTTGTACTTTTCATTTCTCCTTTTTTTTTTTTTTTAATTCCTCTCATTTATCTGTACCTTATCTTAGCATGATTGTCAGTGCTGATTGCAGTGCTTTGGCTGGAATATCAGTAAATTTTGGTTCAGTTGTTAACATTTACTTGGCTTTGTCAAAACATGAAAAAGGGAAAAAGCAGTCCTGATGCACTGGAATGCAAACTTCACGAGGGCAGGAACTTTATCTGTGTTATTTGTAGCTCTATTTTCAGTGTTTAGAATGCAGCCTGGTGCGTAGGGTGCTCAATAAATATTGAGTAAATGAATGAAAGCTTGAGTTTGGAAGAATTAAAATGTAAGAGCTCAGGCTGAAGAACTGTATGAATGGAAGGCCTGAAACAGGTTTTTTCAAACCTTTCTTAGATGAAATTACATTCTCATTAACCTATGGGACTATAAATTCCTTTGGGGCAGGGAAAATTTGGTTTCCTTACACTGCATTTCTTACACTGCTAGCACAGTACTTAACAACATTTAGCCATTTCTTAAATTGACATTGAATTGACTTAACCTGAAGTTATTAATGTTATAATTGAAAATTTTTAGAGTCTTTGCTGATTACCAGATACTTACTGAATCTCAGTCTTCACAGTTCAGTAAGATGGTAGCCTAACTGCTCTTGTGTAGATGGAGAAACTAAGCTCTGAGAGGTTAAGAGACTTGCCTGAGATGATATGACTGTTATGTGGTAAGCTCATGTCTTCTGATACTCACGCTCAGTAAGCTTTTCTCTGTACCTGGGTTTGGAAAACTACGGCCTGTGGGCCAAATCTGACCTGTTTCTGTGTAAACCTGTGAACCAAGGATGGATTTTAACATTTTTTTAAATGTTTGAAAAAAAAGAATATTTTATGGCCCATGAAAACTATATGAAATTCAAATTTAAGTGTCCACAAATATAATTCTATTAGAACTTGGTGACACTTTAAAAAAAAATCTATGCTTTTTTGTACTGTGACAGAGTAGTTGTGAAAGAGGCCGTTATGGCCCACAGACCTTAAAATATGTGTTTTCTGTTTGTTTGTTTTTTTTTTAAAGATTTTATTTGTTTGACAGAGTGAGCGAGCACAAGCAGGGCGAGCGGCAGAGGGAGAGGGAGAAGCAGGCTCACTGCTGAGCAGGGAGCCTGATGCGGGACTGGACCCTCGGACTCCAGGATCACGACCTGAGCCGAAGGCAGACGCTTAACTGACTGAGCCACCCAGATGCCCCTATTTTCTTTTTTTTTATAGAAAATGTTTGCTGACCTCTATTCTGTGCCAGCCAGCCCGCTTGAGTATGGGTTCAATTCTGCTTAGAAGATAGAAAATAGAGAGTACTGAACTTTATATATAGATTTCCTTGCATCTCTTGGTTCTGATTTCTAGATTGTATTTTAAGGAGTTTATAACCAGGTACCACTCAGTTTTAAATACATTAAATGTATAATTATTAAATTGTTAGAAAAATGTGATGATTTTTATTACTAAACTAAGCAGTCTTTTCCCATCCAAGAAAAATTCTCATTGTTTTGCCTTTAACAACTAACCATTCATTAAAATCAGTTTTCTGTGGCCATTCTTAGGTTGTGTTGACTAAATAGTGTCATGCTTCATAATTTGATTTCCAGTGAGCTGTGTCCTCCAGAGCTCAGATTATAGATTCAGGCATAATGTAAAGCTGCGCTCTTATGTGGGTTCTGTACCGGTAGCATCAGAGTCATTGGGAGAGATTGTTAGAAATGGGGACTCTTGGACTCCATCCTAGGCCTACTGAGTTAGACCTCTGGAGGAGTGGCCCAGCTTTCTGCTTTTACAAGCACTGTAGCTGATTCTGATGCATATGTGTGTTTGAGAACCACTGATGTAAGAGTCACGATTATGTATATTTTCTTCCTATAAGCTCTTTATCTAATAAATAGACATAAGCAGAATTTTAAATTTTGAAGTGGTAAGATTTTTGAAAGAAAGAATGTATAAGATAGACTAAAAATGAATTAAAATGGGAGAATAGTTTCCATTATCCCAAGAGAGCACTGTCTTCTAGCTGTGAAATAGTAGGTAACAGTTTTTGAGCCCTTATTTTGATAGGCACAACCTTAGGCACTTCTTAATTTTGAGACCTGTAGTTTCTTTTCTTTCTTCCCCTTCTGTGGGTTGTATGCTGCAACCCCAGCGGTCAATGGACAGAGCGTATACAGGTGTCTCCTTGTATGTCAAACTTCCTTCTTTCCTCAGCTTTAAGAAGTTTTGAGCCACTAGATGGCAGATTCTTCCAACAATTATTAGATTGAAGAGCCTTCTTAAACCATTTGTAATTCTTTTTTTAGATTTTTTATTTTATTTATTTATTTGACAGAGAGACAGCGAGAGCAGGAACACAAGCAGGGGGAGTGGGAGAGGGAGAAGCAGGCTTCCCGCGGAGCGGGGAGCCCGAGGTGGGACTCGATCCCAGGACTCTGGGATCGTGACCTGAGCCGAAGGCAGACGCTTAACGACTGAGCCACCGAGGCGTCCCCATTTGTAATTCTTGTTGGAAATAATTTGTAGTGTCCCATTTAGCTCTCTCAGGATCACATGTGGTGTGGTGCTTAGGGACACACATTCTCTCCCTACCTCCCTTTCCTCAGATGGCTTTGACCACCCCTATGTCACTGCCCCTTGTTCTGCTCTGGCCTCTGCCTTTAGTCCTGCTCATTTAATTCACCACTTCTTGTGTTTTTGGCTCCATCAGTCACGGTTTATTTTTGTTGTCTGATCCCTGTGTTCCTGCTTTGAGTTTTAGACTCTTAGACTGTCAGAGCTGGAAAAGAGGTTCATCTATCATTTGGCTCAGCCCCTTCATTTCTCAGGTGGGAGAGCTGAAGCCTGGGGAGGTTGAGCCAAGGACAAGGACTGTGTCTTATTTATCTTTGTGCCCTGTAGTGCTTGGCACGTAGCACGCGGATAGAGGTTTCTTGAGTGGAGCAATTGTGGTAAATGCTGTGAAGAATACAGATAGAATCTCTGTGCCCAAGTGGCTCCAAGTTTTCTAATGGAGGCATGATTTAAATAACTGTCCCAGTATAGAGGGAGAAGGTGATAAGTGCCCAAGAAGGGAGCAAGACAAACCATTTTGTAATGTTAAGGCCCCCTTGGAACTTTGTCTCCCGCTCCTCCTGCTTTTTCTTTTATAGGCTAGAAGCACGCACTGTGTTTATTGTTCTCCAAGCACACCATTTTACAAACTAGAGTCTGTTCTTTGCATTGAGTTCCCTTGGCTTAGGATGCTCTTTACCTGATCTCTTTTTCTGTCTGGGAAATTGTTTAAAGGGTAAATTTTTCTGCTGATTTTAAGCCAGGGAAGCCTTCCTCGGCCTCTTCCTCCATGCAGTTTGTTTATCTGCCCTTTGGGCTGTCTTTGTACCTAATTCCAAGGTCACTGAAGAGGTCCTGTGCAGTAGTGGCTTGTGTCCTTTCCCCTGGAGTGGACTGTGCTCGTTTTCATTCCTTTGTGTCAATATTATCCCCAAGGCTATCCGAGGAAAGGAAGGTAGGGTCAGAAAGCGTGCCCCTAAGCACCACACCGTGCTTGATCCTGATGAACTGGGAAGGCTAAATGTGACACTGTAAATTGATGACAAGAAGAATTATAAATGGTTTATTAAGAAGCTTCTTCAGTTGCTTAGCATATTCTTCATTGCTTAGGACACAGTTTGCATTTAGCAAATATCAATGGGATGCAGGGCATTTCTTAAGATTACATTTGTTGCAGAGGTATTGGAATCTAAGACCCAAGATTTTCCTATCTTCCACAAAATTTTGAGGTCAAAGATTATTGGGCAAGGTAATCTCCTTCTCTCTCTGCATGTTAGTATTCTGGATGGAGGAAATTATTGCAACAGAACAACATTAATGATATAAGTTATTTTGTACAGTATGTCTGTGGACTTAAGTTCTGTAAATATCTAACAGTCCTTTCAGGAGTAAATCACAGAATGCTTAAGCTATAACCATTAATGTGTAAACAACCTCAGTATTTGGCTAGACTTGTGGGTTGGTGTTATGTGTTAGAGCCAATTTACTGAATTTTCTCTCCTGGACTTCATTAACTAGAAAAATTTATGTACATAATTTGGGATACTCTATCTTGATGTTACTCTTTTTAAGCTAAAGAGAGAATGAGGTAATGAACACCTAGGTACCTACTACTCAGAATTAAATATTAAGATTTTCTTAAAATCTTAAGGTGTGTGGGTGTGTGTACATACACATACATGAATAAAAGACAGTAGTACAAACAAAACTTCCTACTTCCATTGCTTTGTGTCATGATTTTGTTGTGTGACCTTTCCTATCTATCAGTCTTTCTATCTATCTATCATTTATCTGTCATCTATCTGTTGTAGTTACATTGCATGTTTCCCTGAACAACTTACTGAATTTATCCATCCCTTGTAAACATTTAAAATACTTCTAATTTTCCTGCATTATAAATAGTGCTGCATGAAATAATCTTTTACCAGGAAATAAATATACCCATATAAGAATTTCTCTAACAGTTCCTTAGAATAGTTAGGTGTATGTGTTTGTTAGGTATTGTCATATCATTCTCCAAGATGATTGCTCCAATTTGCAATTTCACCAGTACTTTTTAAGAGAAACTGTGTCCTTAAACATACTCTGTATTGTTTTACTGATTTTTTTTTTTTAAACATAAACTCTGTGCCCAACATGGGGCTCGAACTCGCAGTGCCAAGATCAAGAGTCACATGCTGCACTGACTGAGCCAGCCAGATGCCCCTAAATCTATATTGTTTTAATCTGCATTATTGACTTCTGGATTTCTCCTTTTGTGACTTGCTTAATTCTTTGTCCGTTTTTCTTTTGGGCTGATTGTGGAAGATCTGTATAAATTGTTTGCTAATACTGTTACTTTCATGTACTCCCCTGGTGTGTGATTTATCTTTATATGGATAGAAATTTTAGATTTTGATATGGTGAAATTGGAAGGAGAATGTCTTAATGACACTAGGGCAGGGAAGTATTTGCAAGGTCAAGATGCACAAAGCACATCTCATAAAGGGAAAGATTATCAGTGTGAATGGAGTTGGCTTTTCTTAGACTTGCTACCTGCCCATGTAAATTTTAGATTTGTCTAGTTCTGTCACATCAGTTTCAGTTCCACGAAAAATTCTGTGGGTATTTTATTTGAAATTGCATTCAATTTATAGATTTAGAAGAATTGACATCTTTAAGGTATTGAGAGTTTGTCAAAGAGCATGGTATTTTTCTCTTTTTATTCATGGCTCTTAGTCTCTCACAAACATTTTGAAATTGTTTCCCTAATACTTTGGTTTACCAGATTATCGGCTTAACATTGTTTAGTGCGGTCTTTATCAGTGAGTCACCCCCTTCCCCCATTTCTGCCCACCCCTGCGGCCATGACCTTTCCCCTTCTCCCTGCCTCGTCTTCTTGTACTTACTGGTGAAACCTAGCATGGGGACAGGTGGGGGAAGTAGAGTTGCTCTAGTACCCTTCACTGTGCCACTTAAGGAGAAAGTTGGAGTTTTAAATTCATTCAGGAAACGTTTATTCTGTGTACTGTGCTGGGTCTTGGACTTCTCTCCCCTCTTTTTCATTGACTGTTTTCATTCAAGTTACATCATTTTGCCATCTAGTGAGGACAGTACATGATTAGGGCCATCGTTCTGCCTCTTTTTCCACTTACCCCTTAATTGGGCATTAATGGAGGAAAGATTATTTGGAAGCAGATATTGAATCTCTTTTGTTCTTGATGGAGTTTGTCATGTAGCCAATTTGATGTGTGTATGGCTGTCTATGATATTTATCAAAAATCAGAGAGAGTCAGTGTACTCTAGTGTTAAGACCAAGGGATAAGAAATCGGAAATTTTGGTGAGCTTTGTGTCTCCTTCAGTAGTCAGGCGACTTAGTTCTATACATATGTATGTATGTATATATATATATGTATTTTTTGGTCAAATAATCCTTTTTGAAATATTTTCCTTTGTAGCTCTTAACTAGTGGGACATTCCACTGCACCACTGTTGATGTCATCTATGGATGTCATGGGGTGGTCACTGTTGATGTCATCTATGGTATCACGAGGGTGCTGACCATCAACACTGCAGCCCACAAATTGGGCAGTTTCCAGAACCTCTTTAATGGTTCCAGAGAGTTTTCTGGCTAAGGAATGGTGCCGCATCAGTCGGGCAGTGTTGACAATCTCATCAAAAGTGATATTTCCGCTGTGTTAATATTTTTCTACTTCTTTCTGTCTCTTGGTATTTCCTTGAGGGCTTTGATAATCAGGGCAGAGGCACAAGGTACCATTTCAATCTGGGCCTGTCCTGAACAGTCCGTTTCACTGTCATCCTTAGACCCTTCTAATTACTGGTTGATAACTAACAATGTTATTACCAACTTTTTTGGAGACAAACCCAGGGGGCTGATCTCCAGGGCCAGGACGGACGTGGCACCGACTTTGCCTCCGGTGCACCTCAGGTATATCTCATTGGGATCAAACTTAGGTGGCATGGGAGACTGAATCCGGATTCTGGATGACTGCAGAGAGTTGCACCTTTACTTCTGCCAAGCCAAAAGCCACATACACTTTTTTTTTTTTTTAAAGATTTTATTTTATTTGACAGAGAGAGAGAGAGCACAAGTAAGCAGAGAGGCAGGCAGAGAGGGAGAAGAAGGCTCTGTGCTGAGCAGGGAGCCCGACGCGGGGCTCGATCCCAGGACCCCAGGATCATGACCTGAGCCGAAGGCAGCCGCTTAACCGACTGAGCCACCCAGGCGCCCCCACATACACTTTTTTAATCTGAAAATTAGATGTGCCCCTCCTTGACATGGTAGTGCAGATTAAAAAATAATGTCCAGTCCCTTGGAGAAAAGAATTATATTGTTAATATAAATATATATGTTGTACATTGAGCCGAGGAAAATTAGTTATCAGGATCTGCTTTATCCTGGCCTTTTAGGGATTTGTTGAATTCTCTAACAGTGTTTTTATTTTTATTATAATTATAGGTTACTAATTTTAAAGACATGCTTTATGAATCGCATATTTCCTGTTTGGAAAACCATTGAGATTAAATTCAGAAATGTAGATATTCAAAATTGCCTGTTTTTTTCTATTTATTCAGAGGACTTTTTTTTTTTTTTTTTTAAGTAATCTCTATGCCCAATGTGGGGCTTGAACTCATGACTCCAAGATCAAGAGTTGCATGCATGCTCCACCAGTTGAGCCAAGCCAGGCGCTTCCGGAATTGTGTGTGTTGTGTGTGTTTAAACAAATTGACTTTTGAAAAAAAATTTCTTTGTGGAATATTTGAAGCCTGTTCATAGAGACGATAGTATATTGACTCCTTTGTGCCTGTCATTCAGTTTCAACAATCATTTCGTGGCCAATCTTGTTTCATAGATATCCCCAGCTCTTCCTCCACCCACCTGTTTTGGATTACTTTTAAGTAAATCCTTTTGATATGCCAACACTAGAGAGTCTTATGAAGTGTTGTTTTCTTTTACCTTCCAATTTCTATGCAGAAACTAAAGTTTTTTAAGTTTTGGTTTTACCATGAACATGGTCTAGAAAAAGGTAATGACTTATTTGTGTGATGGAGTGCATCTTCTTTCTGATAAAATGGGAGCATAGTGATAACAATACTATGTGTTTTGCTTTAAAAGGAGCTTGATAATTGTTTTCTGTCATTTGGGACAGTGATAGTTCACGTTAGGGGCGCACTATATGCACAAGACCAATGAAACCTGTGGCCTAGCTCTTCTCCTACTATATTGCCTTATTGTCATTGGGAACAAAAATAATTCACTGGTAATTGTAGTGCTTCCTTTAATATATCAGAACTTTACTTTCAAACTTTTCTCTTTTTTAGACAGATGATTATAATACCTATTATATAGTTCCCTGCCAGATTTAGTGAACATGACTTTAAAAATCATGACTGTTTGTGGTGACTCTAGTTAAAAATACTGTGTTGCGTATTTCAAAATTCTTTTTTTTTTTTAAAGATTTCATTTGAGAGAGAGAGAGAGAGCGCATGAGAGGGGGGAGGGTCAGAGGGAGAAGCAGACTCCCTGGTGAGCAGGGAGCCCGATGTGGGGCTCGATCCTGGGACTCCAGGATCATGACCTGCGCCGAAGGCAGTCTCTTAACCAACTGAGCCACCCAGGCACCCCATGGATTTCAAAATTTCTAAGAGAGTAGATCTTAAAAGCTTTCGTCACAGGAAAAAAATTTTTTTTTCTTGTAACTATGTATGGGACAGATATTAGCTAGACTTATTGTGGGGATCATTTCACAATATATACAAATTTCGAATTATTATGTCATACACCTGAACTAATATAATGTTATGTATCATTTATACTTCAATAAAAAGTCATGACTGGGTTTTATTATTAATCAACTTAGTTTGTGTAGTGTCACACAGACTTTGAACTTTTAGTATATGTTAGACTGTTTGCTCTGTTGGTACCTCACCTCTAATTGCTAATGAAGTAGAGCAAACAGTAAAGTAAACACATCATAATGCACATCTAAACTACTACATAGTCTTGTTTCAGTGTAGTTAGACTGTAGAGTGCTGTCCTATCCAGGGCGCTCCCAACTGTCCTTGCTAAAACATCTGTAAGTGTGTATAACCCACTGCTCTAACGAATACATACATACCTGGGTGTGGTGACAGACCTGTGTGTTAAAGTTTACTGGTGTTGATAACAGTTTCTTCACTGTTCCGTGGTCAACCTTAAAACCTTTTTACTCTTCTTAAAATTCCCATCCGGATTTCAGGGGCTTGAGTGTTTAAGCCTTCCTCTGTAAGTGAAGGTGAAATTCTAATTGAAAAACCATCTGCTTTTCTTTTGGTGGTTTCTTCTAAAATGTTGAACTTCTAGGTTTAGTGTATAGTAATTTTACTTTAGTTTTCTTTGTGAAGGTGACTGTTTCTGCTCTCCTTGTTTTGATGTCCTCTTATTCAGACTGCAATTTATCAGTTCTTTCTATTTTTCTGTGTTTTTTTAGACTTTTGCTGGTTGGTGGATGTGAAACTGCTGAAGTGGGCATGTCAAAAGCTTCTCGCTATGGCCTGTCTGCCTGGAGAGTTCTTTCGGGATCGCCTTATTATAAGCAGGTTACTGATGGTGGAGACAGAGTCACTGCCGTAAGTATTAGTCACGGCATTTCACTTTGCGAGTAGGTCTCAGGCAGGACAGGAGGAAATACTTTGTCTTAAATGAGGAAAGTGACTTCATGTGAAATTTTAGTACTTCTTTCAAATATCAAATTTATCTAAAGTGTTTTTTTGTTTAACTTGGTCTCATTTTTATTAACAGTATTGGCAGATATTAGAGAAAGAACCTAACAGTAGTCCTATTACTTGCATTTGCTTATTTAGACATTAATGTTTATTCAGCACTTTTTATGGGCTGGCAACTGTTCTGAGCGGCTGTGCGTATTAGCTCACTTAATTCTCACTGACTTTTTGAGGTAGGTATCATTACTAGCCTGTCTATTAGTGAGGAGAGTACAGAGTAATTAAGTAACTTCCCTGGGTTGCCAAGCTTGTAAGTAGCAGAATCGGAGCACAAACTCCAGCACAGGTTCCCCCTGTTCAAGTTCTTTACCACCATGGTACACTTGCTAATATTTTGGTCTGCGTTCACCTGGATGATTTACCCAGCCGTTCATTCCTTTGTTCTGTAGCAGAGCACTCTGGTGTGCTGTAATAGTCTGTACAGGCTAGGTTCTGCTGTGATAATAAAACCGTCCGATAAACAGATGAAAACTCCTGACATGGGTTACTGTATAACAATTCATTCCTTATTTGTGGCAAAGCCTGTTCTTGGTGCCATGACTCTCCTGGACAGTTTGTTCCAAGTGATGGTTAAAGAATCCACACAGGTTGGTGACCTTTGAGATTCCAGTGTCTCAGTATATAGGAGGGGGAGGAGGGGGTTAAGAGGTGGAACTTTTCAAACCAGAACTAACATTACCTGTGCTCACAGTTCATGTGTTCTAACTAATCACATGGCCCTTCCTACCTTCAACAGGCCTGGGAAATAGTTTTTCCACGTGTCCAGAAAGGCAAGAAAAATGAGATATTCGTGAATACTAATTTCTCTGCTGTATTGGCACCCTACATATTGTTTACTTATGTAAATTGCAGGAAATCAAGCACTTGATCACAATTATGCATCCTGTGCTTAGCACACTGCCTTACATGTAGTGGACGCTCAGATACGTTTCAAGTGAGGAAGAAACCAAGAAATTAAAGGGAAACACAACATAAGTGAATGTGTTATGTTGTTTTTTCCTGTAGTGAATGTATTTGTCCTGTTATTTCTGTTCTAAAATGCACTGATTTTAAAATAATCCTGTAAAACCATGAATGGTTAAAGGTTTGGTGTTAAAAAGGAAATAATGAAGAAGTACTTTTAAAAAGAAATCTTAAGCAATTATTGTAAGCTTCCATTCTTTTTTTTTTCTTTAGCTTTTGGCATGTTTTGAAGTACGTGATTGTGAATTTAACCCAACAAAGTCATTCTTTTTTTTTTTTTTAATTAGCTCAATGTAGTGGTTTATATGCTACTAGACCTTCTAACAGTTTGTATTTCTGCATGAATTTATAGTCGAGGACTGTGCTTTGTCTTTTTCCTTCCATGCATTATCCCTCTACCCATTCTAGGTACAGCCTCCTCCTGCAGGATGCAGGGAGGAGTCCAGACTAAGTGTTAGTGGCCATACTTCACAGATAAGGAGCCCAAGACCCCAGGACTAAAAATAGGGGAACACAGGTGGAACGGATCTTCTAGACTCTGTTGAGTACCTTCCCTCGCTCCCCATAGGAAGTTATATACAGATCAGTGGTACCGTCAGATTTATCTATGATGATTATCCCATAATTCATAAAGAGGTAGGAGTTGCTTATACATATTAAACATATTATTTCGTTTCTGCAGGAAGTTAGTCCTGTTTCTCTTTCTGATTTAATTCATACCCAGCTTGTAGTTTTCTCTGTGAGATCTCCCAGGGCAAATCTTGGAAAGAGTTTGAAACCGTTTTGGCTCTTGAATCTAAGTGTGATGTCTGCAACTTATTTTTAAATGGTTTAGTCAAAAACATAATTTTTAAGTTTTATTTAAGTAATCTCTACACCCAACACAGGGCTTGAACGCATAACCCCAAGATGAAGAGTTGCACGCTCCTCGACCGAGCCAGCCAGGCGCCCCAGTTAAAACCCATAGTTTAAAAGATGTGTATACACACACAGAGATAAAGCAAGTGTGGCAAAGCGGTAATAACTGGTGAACCCAAGCAAAAGGCATATTGGTGTTTTGTTGTACATTCACTTCAGCTTCTCCTTAGCTATGAAATTTGTCAAAATTAAAGGTTGAGGGGGAAAAAAAAAAGAAAAAAGCAGGTAAGTGTGGAGAATACAAGGAGAGATGAAGTAGGCAAACGGTGAAAGTCCGTTTCAGTACAGATAATCAAGCGTGTTTGTGACAGAATGGTCTGGGAAAGGAAGAGTCACAGAATATGGTCACATACCATGAAACCTTTCTTCACCTTGGCTTCTTTGAATTCTCTTGTGCTTTCACTTTGCTCCTCACTGAAGTATTGGAATCTGATTTGCTATGGTCCTTCCTTCTCCAGCTGAAGCTCTGGGATTGCAGTCTCTTAGAAGAAAATTGCCTGTTCACGGACAGAATAAGTGGGGAAAAACATTAAATTGCAAATCGAATGCTTGGCTGTATGATTAATTTCTTCAAATGCTGCAAGTGTATTTTAATTACATTAGTGGCTCTTAAATGTGTCTTGCCGCTAAACTTACAGTCATTCTACATAGCCTGCTCCTGCCTCGAAGTAATTTGAATTACAGGATTAATTCCTTTCGTCAGGTGGCAGATATTGTCCTCATTGAAGGTGTTTGTTTAAGGTTGCTATTATGTTGGGGTGGATATTGACGAAAAATGCTGCTGACACATACATTCTCGTCTCTCACAAGGCTGCTAGGTTGTAAAAAACGACTATGCAAGATTCAATATGTGCATTGACCAAAGTTTCCAAATTAATGTGAGATAGTTTTATTTATTCATTTGTTCAACATTGAATCACTGCTCTGGGTATTAGGAATCGGAAGGTAGCATCCCTCAAGGGGTTTTACTGTATAGGAGTATTACAGCTATGTCCACAAATAAGGGCAGTAAGCTGTAATAGATAGCAGGTTTGAATCCAGGAACTGGGAGAAAGGAAAGAACCCATACGTGGGAGTCAGAAGTCTGGGATTGGAATCCTAGTTCATCACTTACACTTGTGTAGTAAGGCTTTTGCCACAGTCAAACGAGCTAATGTATGTGAAGGCCCTTGGTAAGCCATAAAATGATCTATAGTGTTCATTATTACTACCTGTTTGTATTTTTAAGATCAGAATTGTAGAAAATATGTAAAAATGAACAGGACTAATTTTTATGTTATTGCTGTTGCTGCTTTCTGGGTAAAGGATGTTTTTGTGGAGAGAACACGGGCATTTTGGAATCCTGTTTCCCTGAGAAATCCCATTTCCCTCAGAAAATAGAAATAATCGGAGGACTATTTCCATAAGATCCCACTCCTTCCCTCCATCTGTCTGTACACGGTACCTTTTCTCTTGTTTTTACAGATGAACTGTCTTTGTGCTGGCTAAGGCCAACCTGTCTGTTTGTCCACCAGATCTCACATTCTTGCTTACTGAAGGATATTTTTCCTGCCTCATGAATTTTGCTGTCGATTAGATTTATCAGCATACAACATGGTTTTATTTTTCCATCATTAAAAACCATTTTGTTTCATTTGGTTTCGGGGGATTTAGACCCCACTAAATCCTGCTACCACCCCCATTTATTTCCCTTTCTTCAACATGTTCGAGAGCTGTCTGTATTTGTTTACACTTCTTTCTTTTCTCTCTTGAATTCGAATTCACTTGTGTGGGAATTTACCTCCATCATTTCACTGAAACTATCATTTTGATGTTATCATTGCCCTCCAATATTTTACCAGTTTATCAGTTTTATTGGTAGTTTGTCTGTCTTTCTCTCTTTCAAAAAAGATTTTTATTTATTTGAGAGAGAGCAAGAGAGCAACAGAAAACACGAGTGGGGGGAGGGGCAGAGGGAGAGGGAGAAGCAAGACTCCCTGCCGAGCAGGGAGCCCGAGGCAGGGCTCCATCCCAGGACCCCGGGATCATGACCTGAGCCGAAGGCAGACGATTAACTGACTGAGCCACCCAGGCACTCCTATTGGTATTCTTTAATCCCTACTAATTGCTTTTACAAAAATCAGTTTATTTTCCTTTTTCCCTTTCTGTTCTCTTCCCTTTTTAAGTTGTGTTATTGCTACTTTGACAAAACGTGTAATATTTGCACGTTAATTTCTACTCTCATCCTTACCTTTCTTTAGCCTTCGATGTCCATTTCTTTTTCAGAATGCTGTTACTTCTTTTGTCGAAATGTTCCCACTTATCTCTTGGTTGGATGAAATTATCTTCTAGTAGATGTGGTTTGTTTTTGTTTTTGTTTTTTAAGATTTTATTTTTAAGTAATCTCTGCACCCAACGTGGGGCTTGAACTCACCACCCCGAGATCAAGAGCTCGCTGCGTGCTCTACTGGCTGAGCTAGCCAGGTGCCTCTCTTTTAGTAGATGTTTTGAGAAGGTCTCATAGGTAAAGAGTTCCTTCAGTTCTTTTATGTTCAAAATTGTTTTCCTATAGCCTGGATATTTGAAGGAAAACATGTCTGGAGATAAAATCCTTAGCTTACCATTTCTTTCATTGAACTTAAAGAAAAGCCACTATTCTGTTATTGCTTTGCTTTGCCTGTGGAATTTGAAAATTCTCACTTATGTTAAATCATTTTCCCTACAAAGGGAAACAGAAATAACATACAAATGTTATTTGGCCATTTTGCTTAGAGTGCCTTGAGGATTTTTGTTATCTTTGTGTGAAATTTAATAGCTTTCCTGGGTTTTTCTTGGAGTTGATTTTTTGGGGGTTAATTTTCTCAGGTACCCCCATTGGCTCTTTCAGTGTATAAATTCAGATCTTTTTCAATTTCTGGCAAGCTTTCTTAGATTATAATTTTGACAATGTTTTTAGATAAATGTCAGATCCCTTTGCTGCCTTCCCTTGTCTTTCCTTCCTGGGCCCTGCAGTATTTTTACAGTCTGCTTTGGCTCACCACCAGGCCTTGTAGTGAGTGTCATGGGGAGGTGGGAGTTGGCAGGAGCAGTGGAGATGACACCTGGGATTTGGTGATTTTTATTTTTCTACTTAAAATTATTTTGAAGTTTGGGTTATCTTCTGTCTTCAAGTTAAGCTGAGGGCACTTTTTTTTAAGATTTTTTTTTTTAATTTATTTGAGAGTGAGAGAGCACGAGTAGTTGGAGGGACAGAGAGAGAGGGAGAAGCAAGGCTCCCCGCTGAGCAGGGAGCCTGAGTTGGGGCTTGAGCCCAGGACCCTGAGATCATGACCTGAGCCAAATGCAGATGCCCAAATGACTGAGCCACCGAGGCGTGCCTGAGGGCATGGTTTCCACATAGATTTATTTATCTTTTTCTGTCTTTCTGTCTGTCCTGTAATCTCTGCACCCAACATGAGGCTTGAACTCATGACCCTGGGACCAAGAATTGCATGCTCTACTTACTGAGCCAGCCAGGCACTTCATGTTTTCCCTTGGTTTTTTTTTTTTTTTTTTTGGTGTAAATATTGGGAGATACGAAGCTAGGTCATCACTAATGGCTTTAGCTACTCAGAAGTTCTGGTAGGAAAATTTTTAACCTTGACAAAACAGTACTCCTCTTTGCCTTTTTCTCTTAAGGAAAAATTCATATAGTATAAAATCAACCATTAACCATCTTAAAGTATTCAGTTCACTTGCATTGAGTACATTCACGGTGTTGTGCAACCAACCATCACCAGGATCTAGTTCTAGGATATTTTCATCACCCCAAAAGGAAACCTCATACCTATTAATTAGGTTGTCACTCCCTGTTCTTCCTCCCTCCAGCTCTTGGCAGCTACTAGTCTGTTCTCTTTCTATGGATTTACCTATTCTGTTTCATATAAATGGAATCATACCATATGTGGCCTTTTGTATCTGGTTTCTTTCATTTAGCATAATATTTTGGAGGTTCATCCAAGTTGTAGCATGCATCAGTGCTTCATTCCCTTTTATGGCTGCACAGTATTCCGTTGTGTGGATATACTACATTTTGTTCATTCTTTCTTTAGTGGTCATTTGAGTTGTTTCCACTTACTAGTATTGCTATGAACATTTGTTTGGTACAAGTATTTGTTTGAATACCTGTTTTTCATTCTTTTGGGTATGTACTTAGGATGGAATGGCTGGGTCAAATGGTAATTTCATGTTTAGCTTTTTGAGGAATAATCATACTTTTCCCCAGCAGCTGTACCATTTTACATCCCCTCAGTAGTGTACTAAATTCTCTTCATCTTCAACAAAACTAGTGGTTTTCCATTTGTTAAAGTATTTTCTTCTCCTCTCTTGCTTTTATAAATGTATCTCTTAAATCTAAAGATAGTCTTGTGTTATATTATTTCAAATACTGGTTTCTAAATTTTTTTTTTTTTTTTTTTGGTATTTTTCAAGTATAGGATCAATTCCTTAATGAATGAAATTTCCCTACTGGAAATTTTGACTTTTCCATAACAATGATAGGATAAAAATGATAACCTGGAGAACCTCATTGGAGAAGAGCTTGAGTGGCTTCTGATTTGCATAGATTGTAGTATACTTGTTATGTGTGTATTTAAAAAACAAAACATTTGAGTATGGGTGTATGTTGACAGATTTACCACTTGTTTTTTTTTCCCAAATAAAAATAGAGTCTCACCAAGATCTTGGACACCTATTGATGATTTTCTCAACTATTTCTTTTTTTTTTTTAAAGATTTTATTTACTTGTCAGAGAGAAAGAGTGAGCCAGCACGGGAGCAGGGAGGAGGGGCAGAGGGAGAGGGAGAAGCAGACTCTCTGCCTAGCAGGGAGCCCAATACAGGGCTTCATCTCAGGATCCTGAGATCATGACCTGAGCTGAAGGCAGACATTTAACCCACTGAGCCATCCAGGCACCCCTGTTTTCTCAACTATTTCTTAAAATATTAGGTTTGCTATAATTTGCATTTCATAATAAAAGAATTTTTACAGCGAGACAGCATTCCATTAATTTTTCTTTGTATGATGTGCATTTATTTTATAGGTACCAAAGACATTGGGATTATTAAGGATGTTAAGTGTCAAGTTTTATAGTCGCCCGGGACAACAACAGGTAAGTCACAAGCTTAACCTTGTGCTTCTCAGATGCTTTCACCCTGAGTACCTTTAAAGGACAATTGAATGAACCTTGAATGTTATAGATCTTCATCTGGATGTGCTCTTAATTGCACATTATGTGGGCGTATACATAAGTAAAAATTCATAGAACTATTCACTGAATTTGTTTTACTATATATCATTATCTCTATAAAGAAACTTAAAAAAGTAAAGAATGAACCTAGTTCTCTTGAGTCTGGGAATGTAAGCCAAAGAATTCTCCTGGAATCATTATATGATCTGAAGTTTTTTGTTTTATCTTGAGAATTTTGTATCCTTGTCTACAATATATCCTTTTCAGTTCGTTTTAATTAAAAAAAAAAATTCTGAGATTACTGAAGCTCCCAGAAGAAACAAGCCACGTTGATTCTGATCTTCAAGTACCATTGTTATACTGCTTTCCTCAGTAAGAGATGCGTGGATTCATGGCAAGGTTGTTTGTCAGCTTCATCCTGATGTGAGTGAGATGCTCAGGAGCTGCCTCTGGGGGAGGTGGTTCTATTCACTCTCTCTCTGTCTTGCTCTCACAAGTGTCTGGGCCCACATGGAGGCCTCAGATCATACCCTTCCTGTTTTGGGGAGAACCAAACAACCTCATTTTTCTGTTTCTCCAATTTCTTTACTAACCCAAAGGAAATTATAAGAAAATACAGAAATCGTAAGAAATAAGATGAGCATCCTATTGTTGCATTTGTATTTAATATATTTAAAATTTTGAGTTCTAGTTCTTTCTGTGCCATTGACTTCAGCTAAATCGTGTATTATGGATTTGTTTGGCATTCTGTCTGTAGAAGCAAGCAGTACCACTACTGTTTATGTCTGAAAGTCACTTTCATGTTGAATCCCCGTATGTTTGTGCTATTTTCCAGTTAGCATTCTCCTCAGTCAGTTCATGGAGTTTGTTTTCATTTTGCAGATGAAGAAACATATGGAACATCAAGTGACTTGGCCTCTGCCATGTACTTGGTTCTCTCTAATTTACTATGTTGCCTCTGTTGGCCTGTTAACCATTTTAGTGCAGGAGAGCCAGAGCATTACTTTGCTTTTTCTCCCTGCGTCCTTTCCCCATTCTCCTTAATACTATTTAAATTAGTCTTTTTTTTCATATTTTTAATTTAACTTCTAGTTAGTTAACATGCAGTGCAATGTTGGTTTCAGGAGTAGAATCTACTCCTAAGTTACTATCTTTAACAAATTTTAAAGTGCTCACTTTTTTTTAAATTTTATTTTGTTGACTATACTAAAACAAAAATAATGTCATTTCAGTGTTTATTCATTTTTTTTTCAGTCAATGAGCAAACACTCCATTTGAGCCCAGGCATAATGTTAGAGCTGAGAATAAATAGGTGAATAAAATGCATTGTATTTCCTCAAGGAGCCGTCAGTGTAGTGGGGGAAACGTTTATAGAAGCGGTTGTGAAGCAACACAATATTACACATTTTATAACCCCTGCTATAACATCATATGAAGTACCATTGAGGTGCAGAAGAGGGAGCCTTTCATTCTGGAGGGGATACTTGATTTGGAAGTAAGAGTTCCTCATGCAAAAGGAGGAACACTGGACATTTCCAGGCTGGCAGCAGCATGTGCAAAGTTCTGGAAGTGTCAGCAGTGCTGGGATTCTCTGGTTTGCTGGGCTGCAGGATCTGTAGACGCTTGTGGTTTGTATTTGGTGCTTATTTCATTTGGACTAGTGTAGATGTAGTATCTTTAGAACAAGAATTATTTGGGGATTGCTATTCATGCTTCTCCTTTGTGTTATATCCTGTGTAATTATTAGATACTGTATTTATTAGTTGATTTGGGATATTAATAGGCAAATATGACTCTGTTCAACCGGTATAGGAAGACCTGTTTTTAAAAAAACGTTCTTACCACCTGGGAACTCCAGTTGTGTGTTGCCTTGACCCTGCTATTGGCAGTTCTCTTGTGTGGAACGCGGCTCTTTCTCCTTAATATGTTTTGATCTATCCTAATGGCACATTGTACCAGAATCCTTAAAAAGACGTTTTGAAATTAGTATTCTAAAATCAATGCCTTCAGTAAATATCTGAAGGTTATGTGTTACCTTATTTGTACCTGATGGTTCCTAGCCCAGAAATAATTATGGGGCATAGATTTTTTTGTGCTGTAATTGTAGAGCTGAAAGGCCTCATACGGGTTATCTAATAATTCCCTATTATTGTGAATGCTTTCTAGCTTACATGTACTTTCACATGATCTCACAGGAAGCTTGCATTGTTGGCATTATGATGCCTATTTTATTTTAATTCAAATATAGTTAACACACAGTGTTGTATTATTTCAGGTGTACAATATAATGATACAGCACTGTTATCTGTTACTCCATGCTCATCATCAGTGGACTCTTTAATCCCCTTCACCTATTTCACCCATTTCCTGCCTCCCCACCTCCCCCCTGGCAACCACCAGTTTGCTCTCTGTATTTAAGAATCTGTTTTTTTAATCTCTTTTTTTCTTTGTTTTATTTTTTAATTCCACACATGCGTGAAATCATACAGTATTTTGCCTTTCTCTGACTGACTTATTTCGCTTAGCATTATATCCTCTAGATTCATCCATGTTGTTGCAAATGGCAGGATTTCATTCTTTTTAGGGCTGAGTAATATTCCATCGTTTATAATATGCCACATCTTCTTTATCCATTCATGTAAGGATGGGCACTTGGGTTGGGTCCATAGTTTGGCTAGTATAAATAATGCTGCAATAAACATAGTAGTGCATATATCTCTTTGAAACAGTGTTTTCATTTTCTTTGGGTATATATCTTAGTGGAATTTGCTGGATCACATGGTAATTCTATTTTTAATTTTTTGAGGAACTTCCATACTGTTTTCCATAGTGGCTGCACCAGCTTGCATTCTCACCAACAGTGCATAAGGGTTCCTTTTTCTCTACATCCTAGCCAACAGTTGGTATTTCTTGTTTTTGATTTTAGCCATTCTGACAGGTGTGAGGTGACATTGTGGTTTTGATGTGCATTTTTCTGATGATTAGTGATGTTGAGCACCTTTTCTATATACGGATGTCTGTTGGCCATCTGTATATCTTTTTTGGAAAAATGTCTTTTCTTGTCCTTTTTTTTTTTTAGTTAATTTTTTTTTTTTTTTAAAGTAGGCTCCATGCCTGGCGTGGAGCCCAGTGCAGAGCCTGAGCTCATGACCCTGAGATCAAGATCTGAGCTGAGATCAAGAGTTGGATGCTTAACTGACTGAGCCACCCAGGCGCCCCGATCTGTTCATTTTTAATTTTTTTTTTTTTAGGTGTTGAATTATGTAAGTTCTTTATTTTTTTATTTTTAAAGATTTTATTTATTTTTAGAGATTGAGGGTGCACGCATGTGAGCAGGGAGAGGGGGAGGGAGAGAGAATCTGAAGAAGACTCTGTGCTAAGTGTGGAGCCTGAGGCGGGGCTCCATCTTATGATCCTGTAATCATGACCTGAGCCGAAATCAAGAGTTGGACACTTGACAGCTGAGCCACCCAGGCGCCTTTTTAAGTTCTTTATTTTTTATATTAGTTTCCTATTGGATATAAAATTTGCAAATACCTTCTTCCATTCAGTAGGTTGTTTTTTGTTTCGTTGATGTTCCTTTGCTGTGCAAAACTTTTTATTTTTGTGTGGTCCCAATAGTTTAATTTTCTTTTTGTTTCCCTTGCCAAAGTATGCCTAGAAAAATGTTTCTATGGCTGATGTCAAAAAGATTACTTTGCCTATTTTCTTCAGGAAACTTTATGGTTTCAGGTCTCACATTTAAGTCCTTAATCCATTTTCAGTTTATTTTTGTGTATGGTGTAAGAAAGGTGTCCAGTTTCATTCTTTTGCATATAACTATCTTGTTTTCCCAGCACCATTTGTTGAAGAGACCATTTTTCCCCATTGTATATTCTTGCCTCCTTTGTCGTAGGTTAATTGACCATAAAAGCATGGGTTTATTTCTGGGCTCTCTATTCTCCTCCATTGATCTATGTGGTTTTTTTGTTTGTTTGTTTGTTTTGTTTTTGAGCCAGTACCATACTGTTTAGATTACTATAGCTTTGTGTTATATCTTGAAATCTGGGATTGTGATACTTCCAGTTTTTTTCTTTTTCAGGTTGCTTTGGTTATTTAGGGTCTTTTGTGGTTCCATACAAATTTTAGGATTATTTGTTCTAGTTCTGTGAAAAATGCTCTTGATATTTTGATAGGGATTACATTAAATCTGTAGATTGCTTTGTGTTCAGTAGTGTGGACATTTTAATAATATTGGTTCTCCCAACCCATGAGCATGGGATATCTTTCCATCTGTTTGTGTCATCTTCTGTTTTTTTCACTGGTGTTTTATAGTTTTCAGGGTACAGGTCTTTTACCTCCTTGGTTAAGTTTATTACAAGATTTTTTTGTTTTTGTTTTTTTAGTGCAGTTGTAAATGGGATTGTTTCCTTCCTTCCTTCCTTCCTTCCTTCCAAAGATTTTATTTATTCATTTGAGAGAGAGAGCACAAGCAGGGGAAGAGGGAGAGGGAGAAGCAGACTCCCCTCTGAGCTGGGAGCCCAACATGGGACGTGATCCCAGGACCTGGAGATCATGACCTGAGCTGAAGGCAGACCCTTAACCATCTGAGCCACCGAGATGCCCCAGGATTGTTTCCTTAATGAAGTAGCAGAAAGAGAAATTATTAGTGTATAGAAATGCAACAGATTTCTGTATATTTTGTATCCTGTGACTTTACTGAATTCATTTATCAGTTCTAGTAGTATTTTTGTGGAGTCTTTAGGGTTTTCTATATATAATATCATGTCATCTGCAGATAGTAAAAATTTTTACTTTTTTCTTACCAATTTGGATGCCTTTTATTTCTTGTCTGATTGCTGTGGCTAGGACTTCCAGTAGTATGTTGAATAAAAGTGGTGAGAGTGGACATCCTTGTCTTGTTCCTGATCTTAGAGGAAAATCTCTCTTAGAGGAAAAGTTTTTCATCACTGACTGTAATGTTAGTTGTGGGCTTTTCATATAAGGCCTTTATGATTCCAAATAACCAACTGCTGATTGTCTGGCATATAATATTATCTTTCAAAGAGTATATTAATAATAAAAACTATGTATGTTCTTTTATAAAGAATATTGGCTTGGAAAATTTTTTTCCCAAGAGTTTTCTCTTTCCTACATACTTTTGCACCAGTGTTGCTCCCCACTGCTGCCCCCAGGTTTGTTAACCATGCTTTTGAGGATGATTGATTGATTGATTGATTTGGGGGAGGTCAGACTTATAAACCACAGTGGGCAAGAATATCTACTGAACTTCTTGAGGGCAGAGATTTATGTTTTGCTGGCTCCCCAGAGAGTGTAAAATGGTGCCTGACATGTAATATTGTATTATTGAGTATATTTATTCAATAAATAATTGTTGAATGTTGGAAGAGCAGGGCTTATGAATTCACCTTTAAGGCTGCGTAGTAATTTGGAACATTTTGAGTGTATGCACTACAGTTCAGACTTTAATTTTAATATAGCTTGTACATTTGAAAGGTGTAATGAAATAGGAAATCACTCATTTTTAATTGTTCTATGTAGATGATATGCAGTGGAAGAAAGGCAATTTAAACTAATCTCAGTATAAAGATCTGATACTTAACATTTAAAAGAATTACTCTCTTAGAAAGGACAGTTAAAAGTTTTATTGCAGTGTTTGAGAGCAGGCACAATTCCACTCTAAATATTGCTGCCAGTAGTAGAAGGATTTAATTAGTGTTTTTAATTAAGAAAAGATCAAATGGATGTTTGAGCTAGTGGTTTAATAAATGAGAAATAGAGGTGGAAGTTAAAATCCTCTTCATATTATTAATTTCAATAGTATTAGTATCACATTGCTACACAAGAGGTTCAATGAGGTAAGAGGAAAGTACCTTTTGAAAAGTTTTGAGAAGAGATTTGAGAGAGAGAGGTAAATAGAATTGATAATACAGTCAGTTAAAAGGGCTATAGATTAATTTCTGGTGGAAGAAGACCATCTACTGTGTAAATGGGCTTTGCCATCCAACTTACTTTGTCCCATGTTGCCTACCCAGTGATAACAACTTACCAAGTAATTACTTAGTGAGACTGCCTTTCAGTGGCTACTCACGGAATAGAGTAGACTGAAGCAGGTAGTAAGTGATATTTGTCATTTTCTTTCTTGTTTTGTTTGTCTCACCTTTATTAAGGTATAATTGTAAGATATCTAAAGGGAACAGCGTGATGATTTGCTGTATGTATACAATATGAATGGATTTTCCCCCATCGAATTTACACGTCCACTACCTCACATATTTACCTTTTTCTTCTGTGTGTAAGAATGTTTAAGTCCTACTCTTTTAGCAAGTTTTAGTTATGTAATGAAGTGTTATCAAGTGTAGTCATCATGTTATACATTAGATCTTCAGAACTTCATTTTATAACTGAAAGTTTCTACCCCTTTACCAACCTCTCCATACTTCCTTCACTCCCCCAGTCTTTGGTAGGCAACCAGTTTCCTACTATTTGTTTCTAGGAGTTTGATTTTTTTTTTAAGATTACATATAATATATATAAGTGATATCATGCAATATTTGTCTGTGTTTGGCATATTTCACTGAGAATAATGCCCCCCAGGTTCATCCATGTTGTCACAAATGACAGGATTTCCTTCCTTTTTTTTAAGGCCAAATGATACTTGTGTGTGTATGTGTGTGTGTGTGTTTGTGTGTGTCAGTCTGTCTGTCTGTCTCCACATTCTCACCAGCATTTGTACTCTTTTCTTTTTGATGATGGCTATCCTAACATGTGTGAGGTGATACCTCATTGTGGTTTTGATTTGCCTTTCCCTGGTGATTAGTTGTACACCTTTCCATGTACCTATTGGCCATTTGTCTGTCTTTTTTGGAAAAAAATGTCTATTCAGATGTTTTTTCCACTTTTAAGTTGGGTTATTTGGGTTTTTTTGCTATTGAGTTTTTGGAGTCCCTTGTGTATTTTGGATATTAACTTTTTATCAGATACGTGGTTTGTAAATATTTTCTCCTGTTTCATAGGTTGTCTTTGCTGTGCAGGTGTTTTTAATTTGATGTAGACCTGTTTGTTTATTTTTGCTCTTTTTGACTTTGCTCAAATCCAAACAAAATCATTGCCAAGACCAGTCACGGAGCTTATCCCCTGTTTTCTTATAAGAGTTAGGGTTTCAGGTCTTAAGCTCAAGACTTTCATCCAGTTAGAGTAGATTTTAGTATATGGTGTACATTAGGGGTCCAGTGGCTATCTGGTTTTTTCAGTACCATTTATGGAAAGAGTATCCTTTCCCCACTGTGTGTTAATTGGCTCCTTTGTTGTGAATTAGTTGACTGTCTATGCATGGGTTTATTTCTGGGCTCTCTGTTCTGTTCCATTGATCTTTGTGCCTGTTTTTATATCAGTGCAGTAGTATTTTGATTACTATAGCTTTGTAACAGTAGTTTGAAATCAGAAAGTGTGATACCTACAGCTTTGTTCTTTCTCAAGATTGCTTTGGCTGCTTGGGGACTTAGGGTCTTTTATGGTACCAGACGAATTTTAGGATTATTTTTTCTAATTCTGTGGAAAATGCCATGTGAATTTTGGTAAGAATTGCATTGAACCTATAGATCACTTTGGACACTATGGACATTTTAACAGTATTCTCTGAATCCATGAACATGGACTATCTTTCCATTTATTTGTGTTCAATTTCTTTGATCAGTGTTTTATAGCTTTTCTAGTACAGAGCTCTCCCCTCCTTGGTTATATTTATTCCTAAGTATTTTATTCTTTTTGATGCTAGTATAACTGGGATTGTTTTCTTAATTTCTCTTTCTGATAGTTCACTGTTAGTGGATAGGAATGCAAGTGGTTTTTGTATGTTGATTCTTGTATCCTGCAGCTTTACCGAATTTGTTTATTCTGACAGCTCTCTGGTGGAGTCTTTAAGGTTTTCTATATACCATGACGTCTGTAAAGAGACTGTTTTACTTCTTCCTTTGCAGTTTGTGTGCTTTTTATTTATTTTCTTGCCTAATTGCTCTGGCTAGAATTTCCAGTACTATGTTGAATAAAACCGGCAAGAGTGGGCTTTCTTGTCTTGTTCCCCTGCTCTTAGAGAAAAAGCTTTCCACTTTTCACTGCCAAGTATATATATTCTTGACCAACATTCCAGCTGTTGTAATGATTAAAATAAACATGACGTTTATATTTGAGGAATATAAGAGAAATTCAGACACATTTTAAGTGAAGTGAAAATTACGGCTAAATTTTATTGCTTTTGGAGCTACTTAATTCAAATAGAGAAGATGAGACAAAGATTATTATTCACTTATGCTGAGAAATCTTAATACAGTATAAGGAATTACGGTTTGAAGGTTTGAGGTTTACTTTTATTGTGATGTGCAGTTGATTGAAAAGGCATTTCCTCTTATTTCCAGAGCACGTACACTGAAATTCTCTCTCTGGCCGACCAAGAAGCACTCAGACTTCTAAATACTGCAGACTCTGTTCACAGAATTTAGCCTGGATTTTCTAACTGTGGCTTTAGATCTTGTGTAACACTTACTGTCAGGATAATAAATTATTCCCTGAGCCTGAAATACTCTGTGTGCTATAGAGACTCAGAAATGTTTCTACAAATAAAAGAGGAGTTTTTATTTCACAAGGAGAACACCTTGTTTCTAAAGTAACACAGTTGACTTGTCTATTGCTGACTGGCTGTAATTCAATTACTACTGGTAACTGTATCTTCTCACTGTGGGTATATATGAAACTTAAACAGGTAACTTGGGACTTTAAAGAAATGTATATACAGCTCATGTCTGGGATCTGCCTTTTTTTATATATTATGTTAATCACCATACACTACATCATTAGTTTTTTTTTAATAATTTTTTATTATGTTAATCACCATACATTACATCATTAGTTTTTGATGTAGTGTTCCATGATTCATTGTTTGCGTTTAACACCCAGTGCCCATGCAGTACATGGATCTGCTTTAAAACACTTCAGGGGAAAAAAAAATTCCCAAGAATATTGTAGTGACTTGGGAAGGAATCATGAAACAAGTGTAGAATGTTGATACTTGTTTATAAGCTGGTTGTTGGGTCCGTGGGTATTCATTGTACTATAATTTCTACTTTTGTGTCTGTGTAAGTGCAGATTTCTACAACAAAATGCTTAGAAAAAGGAATGGTAAGTTTGCAGTGTGGATATCATAGTATCAAATAAAACTAAGGGGATTTAAGAACCCACCAGGTTAAAAAGCAAGTGGTAATATTTTAGTTAATATATTTACTGCTTAATATCTAGAAAGAAAAGGAAGGAAAGGGGGGGAGAAGGATTAAAACAAAGGATAATTTAGCATATTTGTTCAGTGTTTTCTAGGTCACAATGCTATTGTTAAATTCTTCACATTATTCAGTATACTTTTTGTTTGTTAAAGACATTCATAAACTTCCTATTTGCTTTCAGAGCACTTTTAGGGGAGTTGGTTAATGAAGCATTTGTAATACCTGGGAGTGCTCATCCAGATCACTAGTGACTAATTACGTAGGTGAGAAAAACAGTTAAGTGTACTTGACCATTACTTCTCCTGAGGAGCATACCTGTGGCTCCTGGAAAAGCTACGACCCAGGGGAGGGCATTGATCATGGTGCGGTGGAAGTGACCTGTGTCGGGATTGAAGATGCATCTAGCTCAGGTTCTGTGGTCTGTACTTGAATGATCTTCAGCAAGTGTCTTAACCCTTGCGGTCTTCAGTTTCTTTCTTTATAAACTCTCAAGTGATGAGGGAGAGTTCTTCTAGCTAATGAGAATCTATGCTTGTGAGGTGTACCTTACACCAAACCGTGGAGCTTATTGACCAGAGTTGTGAATGGAAGATGCCAGGCTCTTCATCTTCTGCTCTTGACCTTTCCATCACAGAGGAGGGGATGGGGTGTATTTAACATTGTGCTGTACGTGCTTTTGCTTTTATTGCTTCTCTTTCTTGGGCTTCTGTATTTTATAATTTCTTACATTTAATTCTGGCATTCTGGGCTAGACATGTTATATCCAGCTAAAGTGATTTTACTCCTTAGTGAGGAGATTAGAGGATACTCATCTTTTCATCTGTCTACTCATCCTGCATTGTTTCTCACTTTCTGAAATCGTTCTGTTTGTTTTGGATGGCTAATATATCTTAGTCATTGTAGACCTGAGGACTTAAACTCTTGTGTCTATAGAGACCAGGTAGATAATGTGGTGAATTGAGCCAGGCATACTTTCTTTTTTTTAGTATAGTCATGTTTAATTTTTACTTCTATAGCTGATACTTGGCCTTAATCTTTGGGCCATAGCCAAGAATGGTGGGGGCTTTGGCTAACTGGAAAGTTTATGACCCTTTGAAGGGTACATATGCTACCCAGTCCCACCTGATTATTGCCATTTGGGGGTGCTGGGCCCTGTGTTGCCAGTTTTCTAAATGTTAAGGACAAATACGGTTGTAGGCCCTCATTTTGGGTCTGTTTTATTATTTGTGGGTAAACTACCTTAAACCCTGGTTTTAATAAATGCTTGATGGGCACTAGATGTCAGTTAGTGTTTGTTTGATTCTTCTGATTCTTCTTAGACAATAGGCAGGAGACCTTTCTGCTTGTGTGGTTTCTCTTGTGGTAACTGAGCAACCTGGTATTCTCACTGGGAAAGGACTGAGCGATTGTTTGGACACGTAGGACTCTGTGCACACTGAGGTTGGCCATATGAAATCCGTGCACTACAAAGTTTCTCTTTTCTGTAGCAACAGTTAGATTCCTCAGATTTACCAGGGGATCTGGACAATAAACACTCCTAGTGCTCCTCAAGTGCAGGAGTGCGTGTCCCCCTTTGCCTTCTTCTCTTCTCCTCACCGTTGGACCCTCTTTTCTGCCAACTCTCTCTTCCTCCTGTCTCTTTCTTTTTGTCCACACAGCATGAATCTGTGGCCTGTTTGTGGTAGAATATTCCAGACATTGTGTACATACAGAATCTTGTGAAAATGTGGAGCCTAAATTCAGGAAACTCACAGTCTGGTCAATATCAACCCATAAAAGTTAATAAGAACTCATGGTAATTGATGTGTGATATAAGAGTATTTTTATAATGCTCACATATTTGAGTTTTCAGTTATATGTAAATTATAACACCGTAAAAGAGATTAAAAAAAAAAAAAAAACCACAACTCCTGAAGGGTAAGAGTCCTGTTTCTTTATGCTGGAGCACATTATAGTGTTATAAAGTTGTTGGAACCCTTAATTATGAGAGATCACTTATGACGTGGCACCCCCTGAAGAGTGTTATTAAATTCTGGAGGTTACTTCTATTCAGCTACAAGTTCCTTGATCTGACATTAATGTAATATAATTACTATATAGGATGGCATCTTTAAGATGAGCCTTTCTCCAGATGGGACCCTCCTTGCTGCCATTCACTTCTCAGGGAAACTAAGCATCTGGGCCATTCCATCTCTGAAGCAGCAAGGGGAATGGAATCAAAATGAGCAGGTATGTCTCTTGATTATTATCATTCTAAGAATGAGTCTTGCTTAAGGGTGCATACTGACAATACTAATTTCATTTGGTTGATATTTTACTGTAGCACACAGCTATTATTTATTCACATCATGCAAAAGCTTTAGTTATATTCGAATATTATCAATATAGTAGGATAAATTTAGAGTAGAGTAGCACTGTGTACTGACTGTAATTTGTAATGCAATACACTCTGTATACAGAGTGTACTCTGTCCACCAAATCTCCTCTTTTCTCTTTTTCTCATTATAAAAATACAGAATGAAGATATTAATTTTGTAGCAATAGTCAACTAATATGATGGCTTCCAAGGGTCAGTATTCTAAAAGGGTTACAATTCTTCCCACATCTTGCAACACTCATATAATATTGGGCTTATTTAAGGCTTAAGACTTGAAGGGAGTTACCTTCTCTTCACTCAAAAGGGTAAGAGTCCTGTTACTATCTACTCAAAAGGTAGATAGTGAAGATTACAGTCTGTTAATTTTTTAGTGTCTTGAAATGACAGTTTTTAAGAATGAGCAATGTCACTTGTTTAGCAACAGATTCAATATCTGTTATAATCTAAAATCCTCATGGGCTGTGTATTGTGATAGAGTGAAGATTTAAAGAAAAATCTTCCCAGTTAGATACAACTTATGTTCTAGATCTTTTACTCCTCTGATGACTATTTAGCATTTCAGCACTTAAGGTTTACACTTCCCCATACCTCTTTTCCATAAGAATATCTTGTCACCAGCTTTAGTGGTTGGTTTTGTGATTCCAGGATTGGAGCCTATGCCCTGAATGCTCTGAATGGATTGATGACCTTTTTCAGAATTCTTTTTAATGTCATTTCATCAGTTAAACTGAGCTATTAAAAGAATTTTGAAAATCAAAGGGTGTTTGGTTATTCCCAGAGTAGCAGAGGGAAAGAGAAACTGGCTTGGCATTTTCTTACACTTTTCACAGACTTAAATTTGTTTTCACTATTCTTCAATTTTTTGTTTTTATGCACAAGTTTGGGAAGATTTTTTTCCCTCTAGCTCCTACTCACCTTGAATGTAATTTGGTTTCCACATGTCTACTGCACTCTATCTCACTAGATCTAGATTTGTTCTAAATAGAAGAGGCGCTCCTCAGTCTTCAACCTCAGTGGCTCAGTACAAGGAACATTCTCTCTCTCTCTCCTTGGAATTTATAGCTAGCTTGATTTATATCTTCCTTCTAGAAGTGGAGTGGATCAACTCTAAAACCATTTGTGTAACAAATATAGCTATGCATACTGGATTATTGATCTAAAAGGTACCATGTATTTGTCATGGTTATTGATGTATAGTGATAAATTTGTCATTTGGGAATACCCTGTTGTATTATATGTGTGGAATTTTACATTTGGGCAATTTTTTTGAATTTACTAATTTTCTTGAATTATTTCATTCACTTAATAGAAATACTGATGAAGTTCAAGGCACACTTAGTATTTTATTTTGTTAATATTCCCGAATGGCATATGTGTGTAGTGCAAAGGCTATTTAGGCAAAATTCATTAGTATGCTCTTACGTTTACTGAAATTCTGGATATCCTTCTTTACCTGCAAGGATAAATTGAATTTATTATAGTCCTTATTAGCATATATTCAACTTTTTAACTGGTTAGACATTATTTTGTCATTAGTTGCCAATCAATATCATTTTAATTAACTACTCTTTAGCTCATTAATGTTATTCATTAGATTTTTATAATGATTGTACTAAGAGTTAAAAATTGTTTAAAAATCTTGAATGAATAACTAAATATCTCAGTAATTTGGAAAATGCCATCAGAAAAGTAATGGGGCAGGAAGGGAGGAAGAAGTTTATGGTGTAAAGAGATGAGTTCGTGCCAAAAGTTGTTCTCCAGTATTGTCCCAGGGAGACTCTTTTGAACTCTACCTTGAGAGTTTATCATTTTATTTTTATTTTTTTTAAGTTTTTATTTATTTATTTAACAGAGAGAGAGAGAGTGAGAGAGGGAACACAAGCAGGGGGAGTGGGAGAGGGAGAAGCTGGCTTCCTGATGAGCAGGGAGCCCGATGTGGGGCTTGATCCCAGGACCCTGGGACCATGACCTGAGCCGAAGGCAGACGCTTAACGACGGAGCCCCCCTGGTGCCCTCTACACTGAGAGTGTAGAAGGGTAGTTTGTCAGGGATGGCTGGAGAGGGACCTTCCTGTTGTACTACAGGGAGCTTCCATCTTACTTCTTCTAGCTCTGTGTTACGCTGTAGAGGGATCCTTCTGTTGTACTCCAGGGAGCTTCCATCTTACCTCTTCTAGCTCTGTGTTAGCACCCCCCCCCAAACAGTCTACAGAGACCATCTACTGATGCAACTTGTTATATCTTTTATTACAAACTGACCAATTTTTAGGGTAATACATCTGTCTTTTCAGATTGGGTTGCTATAAATTCCCTTGAATGCCTGAGCAAACTAGAGAAAAAAACAGGTTTGAGGACTCACAAAACTGCAAACCAGGGACCTGGTTGCCATTACCATGGACATTTTGCAGGTGGTAGATTCCTTTGCTGATGGAACAGTGGCTTAGTGAGAATTACTAAACCTAATCCTACCTTTATGGCTATTTCTGCTGCTGCTCAGCACACCACCTCATTCTAGATTTCATCCCATCCTGGGCTGGTGGCTGCCAGGCCCTCTGTTTTCTTTCTGTAGCTCAGCACATGGAAAGACTGTGGCTAAGTAGAATAGATTTTGTGCTCCGAGACCCCTGCTCATTTTGGTCTGAGAAGAAATTTTGTCCACAGTTGAAAACACGAAGAATTTAATTTCATATAATCTTTTCTTTAAAATTCTAAGATTATGGTCAAAATGCAAACTGATTTGTTTACCTGTCATCTTTTCTCATCTGATCATGATGCTGTTTCACACTTGCTTCCTGAACTTTCCTCTCCCTGCTCCCTGCTTTTGTCCAACCCTTTCTACTATTCTTTCTGAAACATTATTCCATGATAGACAGATGCCTATGAGGCTTCATCATTTTCACAGGAAGAACACTCTGGTTTCTTTTGATACACTCATTTCAGGCTTATGTAGCTCAGTAAGATCATGGTTCATGTAGACAGTATTCTTGTAGCTTCTGCAAAATTTGCTGTAATAATAGCCTCCATTATTATTTATTGAGCACTTATTTTGTCCGAGGGTTACTTAGCAAGTCAAGTAAGCAGTAGAGTTGAGATTGGGTTTCATCTCTCTCTGACTGTCTTGTACATGCTCTATCCATGACCCTGTGGGAAAATAAATACATTTTTAAAGAGGTGGAAAAAACATTTATTTGGTTTTTTAAATTAGGCTTTATTTGACCTTTAAAAGAATAGAGTTAAATCCTTTTTCTCAGTGACTGTAACACAGATTTCTTCAGCCTTCTCGGATGTGTTGAACTCTTGAGCCCCAGTTAGTGTGTACCCCCAAGAACTGGAGTAAATAATTGGCATGGCTTCTCACTGGTAAATCCTTAAGTTTACAATAGATAGATACAGTACTTATGATGTGCGGAGAGATTATGTGAGGGTGGTAACTCTTTGTTCAGCGAAAAGAGTTAGAACAACTACTTTGCTTGAGTCTTTCACCTATATCCTGGGAGTTCATCAACTTGGATTGGACATTTTGGGTTTGGATATTACTATATGAAGGGAGTCATTGAAATCTAGTGTACTATGGTAAGTGCTATAAAGCTTGTATGTAACAGTTCTATAAAGAATAAGCTGTTAACTATATTTGTAATAATAATCATAAAATAATAGAGTTCAACTATTTACTGAATCTTCACCAAGTTTCAGAGTAGAAAATGCACTGAAGTCCCAGTGCTTGTGCCCTTAAGATGTTCATAGTCTTGCAAGGGAGATTATAAACAAATCAATAAAGGAACATGTTAATATTATGAAAAGATAAGCTCAGAGGAAGGACACACAATCCATTTGGTGGAGTTGGGGGGAAGGATCTTTGGGAGTAAGTAGCATTTGTATAGTAAGGTTTGGCTGTCCACCCTGAGTGATTGTCACCTATTTCAGTTACTTCACTGCAGTCCTAGAAAGTGACAAGTGTTTTCGTATTTTAATAGATGAGACTAGTGCTAAATGAAGTAAACTTTTATCACTGCATGTTAGACTCAAGATTCCGGTTGGGCTCGGGTTCTCCGACCTCATAGGTTAAGCCTTTTTTTCAGCATATCTTCTGTAGCCCTTGTGTTGAGAGCTGCTGACTTTTATCTGGGCCAGTTAGGCACTAGCGATGATAGTGACAGAAAACAAGGGAGAGAGTCCATGCAGTTTATGTGAATGACACCTCCGGAGTTGGGTGGTTCGTTGTGCCGAGACCCTGGAAACGTGAAACTGTAAATAAGTCATTTACCAAATATATTGGTGTCATTTTATGTACTCATCACTGGGTGAGAAACTTAAACAGTGCTCCTTTCTCATTTGTCCAGCAGTAGTCAAGGGACCTTGGGTCAGCCAGCTAGGACAGGGCTCTACCTCTTCTTATGGCTGTTCTAGGAGATGAATAGCCAAGCCAATGAGTTTGAAATAGATTACATGGTAATATATAGTGTATAATCAGCTATCGTTTTAGCTAAAACATTGCCTGAGAAGAAACTAATGTTACTATTGCCTATACAACCTTTTAGACTCTTTTACGAAATTGTGAATGCAGCTCATCTGGGGCTTTCTTCGTGTAATTCGCTACTTTATTAGTTTTTCATAATATGCTTTGTGTGATTGAGTATTTTCTCTTTAAAATCTAATGATTAAAGGTAGTTGTGGAAGTGCCTCTTCTGATTTACTTCTCTCCAGTTTTGAGTTGATTAAATACTTCAGCTTTCATTGTCAATATGAAATTCCATCTGGCTAGAAATCTGTGAGTATTAAGTTTTGTTCATGTCTGGAATATAGTAAAATTGCTAAAGTGTTTTTCATTTCAAACATTTCCCATATGTTATGTTTATATATTTCCATCTCATTTTTGGCCTTAATTTTTGTCTGAAGAAGTTTTATTATTTTTCTATTTGTACTTCCTTAGATGAAATAGGAAAGATAAGTTTCATTTCTCCTACAATTTTATTTGCTCTTTGACACAAAAGTAGGTATTGAACAAATTTTGTTAAATGGATCAATCAATGAAAGATAAATGGGAAGATGACAGTTAATGTGATTAATCTTGATATAAGCCACAGCTGTTTTCACAACTTCACTCAACTGTGAACTTCTGGAGAATAGACACTGAATATACATTTCTTCCATGGGGTCTAACATAGAGCTTGGCATATTAAATACTAATAAGTGTTTGTGGAATGAAAAAAAAAAACAAAAACATTTGACAGGTTGCTTGTATGCTGTTGCATGCGGAGTCTTCATTATATTTAGCTTCTAGCCATTAAAAAGGATCAACAATTAAATTCCTAAATCCAAAGAAAACATTGCAGTAGCCATGATAGCCTTTCTGTACAAAATCTATAAGTGTATTCTTAGGACATTCTCCTTTAGGCTGCTGCTACACCATGAGATGGGGGCACCTCGGGCTGTTTTCGGACACAAGGTAGCATGTCCTACAAAGCAGAGTGACACGGAGGTTACTTCTCAGAATATAACAACATGGTACCAGGAGTGAGTACTCCTGGCGTGCATTCATAGGGGTCATGGTGATCCTGCTCTCAAAGCACCAGCCTCCAGAGTGTATATCAGACGTCCTATAGCACGGCCAGATTGCGGATCTCCTCATAGAGTTTTTAGGGATCAAGGATGGTAAGTCTGGTGCAGTTTGAATAGTATGGGGGATGCAGTAGGAATATCAGCTTTTTTGGGGGTGGGGAGGTGCCTCTTAATCCCCTTTACCTATTTTTGTCCATCTCCCCCCACTCCTACAACTACCATTTTATTCTCTGTATTTATGAGTCAGTTTATATTTTCTTTGTTTTGTGTTTCAGATCCCACATATAAATGAAATCATATAGTATTTGTCTGTCTTTGTCTGACTTACTCCACTTAGCATAATACCCTCAAGGTCTGTGCATGTTGCCATGCAAATGGCAAGATCTCATTCTTTTGTATGGCTGAGTAATATTCCATTATATGTATATACCACATCTTTTTTATCTCCTCTATCAGTGGCCACTGGGTTGCTTCCATATCTTGGCTGTTGTAAATAATGTTGCAGCGAACATAGGGGTTTATGTATCCCTTCAAATTAGTGTTTTTCTTTTGTTTCTTTGCTTTCTTTCATTCAGGCTTTCATAGCCTGAAGCAGAGCTAAGTTTGGAATTTTGTTTGGGCTTCTTTCTTAAATATGCTGTGCAGATAATTTCATCAGACTTGCACATATTGTGAAGTTAAACATTTAGTGCACATATCTAGAGTGAATCTGCTAGGTGTACTGCAAAGGTGATAGTGTATAGATCTGTGTATATCCAGAAGAATTTAAAGCAGGTACTCAAACAAATACATTTACATACATGTTTGAGCAGCACTGTTCACAACAGCCACAAGCGGAAGAAACCCAAATGTCCATTAATGGAAGGCTGGATAAATCAATTGCGGTAAATACCTACAATAGAATGTTAT
Source organism: Callorhinus ursinus (assembly GCF_003265705.2). Taxonomy (NCBI): domain Eukaryota; kingdom Metazoa; phylum Chordata; class Mammalia; order Carnivora; family Otariidae; genus Callorhinus; species Callorhinus ursinus. Next base: position 12,157,466 of record NW_027397072.1, on the reverse strand, counting down.
TTGGCCATAAAAATGAATGAAGTACTGATACATGTTATCAGTACATGTGGATGTACCTTGAGAACATTATGCTACTCGAAGGAAGCCAGACACAAGAGGTTTCATGTTGTATAAATTCATTTATATGAAACATCCAGAATAGGTAAATCCATATGAGGCAGAAAGCAGATTGGTAGCAGCTGAGGGGAGGAGGAGCGGGAGATAACTGTCTGCTGGTAAGTGGTTTCATTTTGGATTGATAGAAATGCTTGGAAACTAAAAGGAAGTGACAACACGGTGAACATACTAATGCCACTGAAGGTTCATTTTAAAATGGTTAATTTACATTATGTGAATTTTAGCTCAACCACAACAAAAAATGACTTTGTGAACCCCTCACTTCCCCCAGAACCCCAAGACGAGCAAAAATGCAGATCATGAGAACTGATATTCCTGTGCTTTAGTTAAACGAACCTACTTTTTTAAAAGATTTATTTTTTTACTTTAGACAGAGCATGTGTGGACGGGAGGGGCAGAGGGATAGAATCTTCAAGCGGACTCCCTGCTGAGTGCGGAGCGCCACGTGGGGCTTGATCCCAGGACCCATGAAATCATGACCTGAGCTGAAACCAATAGCCGGACGCTTAACTGACTGAGCCACCCAGCCACCCTCTGACCTTCTTTTGTTTTCTGAAAAAATTTAGTACTTTTTTAACCTTTTGTGTACTTTTGCTCATGTTATATTTCTCTGACTGGAATGTCTTCCTCCACCCATCTTCCATGCCCAGGTTTTATCCACTCTGATAGCACCAAGTGTAGCACTTTCTTTATACCTCTTTAACCCCTTTCGGCTTTCTCAAGCCTGTATTCAAAAATGATCTCTTCATCCTTTGATACCCTTGGTGCTTTTATCTATGTCTCTTTTTGGGTAGTTACCAACTTTGAACTTGGGTTATAGTAAATTTTATCTGTTTCTTAGCTCTCTGCCTGCTTGAGTTGTGGGACCTACAATATCTGATTTCTTTTCCCTCTCTCACAGTGTAAGTGCACAGTATTCATGGACTAAATAGCAGAAGAAACCACACTTGTTAGAGGGTGTAGGAACACTGCTACTATGTCAACTAATTTTCCTGTACCGTAGGCATTCTTATTAGAGTACAGTGATGTAAAAGATTAATTCATTCACTTATTCAGCACTTAGCTCCTATGACAGGTGAGCACCATGATGGATCTAGGAATAGGAGGATGACTGACAGAGCTGTGGATGCAGAAGAACAAACCTTCACCTTGTGGTTAGGCATGGAATCACAAGGGACACCCATTATTTAAGCCATCTGCATGGAACAGTCTAGTCCCAAAGTGTCTGGAGACTGAACCCCATAGACTAGTACTGCTTGTTCATGGTGCGCCTTCTCATCATTTACTTGAATGAAGACAAGCTCACCTTGAATTCTGAACGTACTTATACCACTGAGGGATTTCTTCTGAAAATTTTTTGGAGATTTCTTTTAAATTTCATTGTGATCTGTATGTACTTAAATTTACCTAAGGCTGAATTATCAGTGTTGTTGTTGTTGCTTGTGGGACTTAAAGCTTTACTCCCTGCTCCCCTAGTGTACTTCAGAATGTCAGTTTAGGGAGGCACACATGTTGTCATATAAACCAGTGGTATGGGGCGCCCGGGTGGCTCAGTTGTTAAGCGTCTGCCTTCGCTCAGGTCATGATCCCAGGGTCCTGGGATTGAGCCCCACATCGGGCTCCCTGCTCAGCGGGGGGCCTGCTTCTCCCTCTCCCTCTGCCTGATGCTCCCCCTGCTGTGCTTTCTCTTAGTCTCTCTGCCAAATAAATAAATAAAATCTTAAAAAAATAAACTCAGTGGTGACGTGCATGTGGTGCTGGGGGAACATGTACACCGATGATTCAGAGGGACTGAAAATGGCTAAAGTGCCCTATAAACGATCAAATAAGATTTCAATAAGTTGATTATTTTCACTAATACATACCTTCTGGTATTCTAAGTCTTTGAAAGTTAATTATCTTTTTTATGGTAAAGTAAACCAGGACATTCTATTTCTTGGCTTTTATGGTAACTTTTTGGATAAAGTTTAAAGAATTATATCTTCTGTTCTCAGGGACTGCTCTGAGTGATTTATCATAGTAGTGGAGATCAGAAAGTTCTTTTAGGCCATGAAAGGAAGTATTTATTTTCATACTCGAAAGGGTTAGCTGCTGAGAAATTGTTAATAAAACATATATGCTTTTTCTGTTACATTAGATGAAAAAGCACATTTTGATGTGATATAGCATTTTTTTTTTAGGCTTAAGATTTCAGATAAATAGCCAAATGATTTTTTGCTGGCCTTTTCCTATACTGTTAAAATTCTGAAAATGAAATAGTTAACAATGAGCCAAGAGGGTGTATGGCAGTGCCTTAATCTTGGTTGTTTTATGATATTTGAGATTCTAGAAGGTGGGCATGGCATTATGTTCCATGAAATTAGAATATGAATAGATCAGGTTTGAGGATTGCATGGTTGTATTTTTTTACTTAGTAAATTTTTAGTCCTAGGAAGTTAGAACTGGAGATAACATGGGGGTTGCAGAGTCCTGTCTCAGAGCTGGGGAGCCCAAGGCCTGGAGGGGTTGCTCAGCTTATTAAGTTGTAGGCGTAGGACTTGCATCCAGTTCTGCGTTATTTACAACGGCATAGCTGTTCTCCTCTCAGAATGTAAGTGTGTGTGTGTGTGTGTGTGCGCGCGCAGAACTGTTAGTGTATCTTGCTCTCATTTGTGTTAATTGCATACTTGCTATCTTACTGTTCTTCTGCATGCTATTTTCTTTATTAAACTGAGTCACAGTAGTTGCTTGTGCACATTTGAAGTGTAAGAACAAGATTATCGAGAGGAATAGATTTCAGCTAGGTATAATTAAAAGATTGAAGGAAAGCATCATTTCTGTATTTTGTGACTTTAAAAAATCCATAGTTCTTGATGATGTTCTCATGATTTTCTTACATTGTTGACTCGAAGTCCTGTGCATATTTTTCATATTTAGCCAGGCTATGACGAGCTTAATCCTGATTGGAGACTCTCTATTGAGAAGAGGAAAAAAATCAAAGGTGAGTTGTATGAAATATGATAATTAAAACCTTAAGAGACTACTATTGTATAATAAAAGTGCTCTATGGATGATATATATAGGGGACGAAAAAAAATCTTTTTTTTACTCTCCATGGTTCTCTGGCTGAGGCCCTGTATAATTAGATTAACACAAGACAGATTAACAGGAGAAGAGCAAACAGAAGTTTCTAGGGTGTACATCGAGCTTACACATGGGAGTACCCAGAAATGAGTTAACTCCAAGGGTTGTTTGGAAATTGGGCTTACTTATACAGCATCTTGGCAAAGGAACAATAAACTTATTAAGAGAAGTGACAAGACAAAAAGAACTTTGGGTTTCTCAAATTTCTTTATCTTAAAATATTTATATCAAAGTGGCATATTTTGAGGTGGTGATTCTGATCTCCACAAGTTTAAGAGGAAATCAGCTTTGAAAATGATTATATTTCTGTCTTAAATTTTTATTAAGAGTATAATTCTCTCATATTGTTTGTCTGAAAAAGGATATATGAACATTTTCTAAAACCTTTTATAACCCTTATGATATGTATACTTTGTACACACCAACCTTCAGCTTACTCTGTTTAAAATGGTGATACTATCTGTATATTCTTCATTTTTTAAGTGGAAAGACCTAAACATACTTACTCCTGCGTCCTTAGAATTTTGGACTTTGGTAAATTGTTGGCACTTAGATGTTTATTAAATAAATTCCATTTTGTAAAAATTTGGGTGATGACTTACAATTTATTTTTTCTTATTTAACATGTTTAGGGCCCAAATATGGTTTTTAAATTGATCATTGGACTAAATGTGTTGTATTTAAGCCACATTGACGGATGGACTTGTATTGATTTTTTTTTTTTTTCTCCATTAGATAAAGAGTCCTTTTACCCACTGATAGACGTAAATTGGTGGGCAGCCAACGCAGTGACTCTGGCTCGTTGCTCTGGTGCTTTGACTGTTTCATCAGTGAAAACTTTGAAGAATTTACTGGGAAAATCGTGTGAGTGGTTCGAACCGTCACCTCAAGTCACTGCTACCCATGATGGAGGATTTTTAAGTTTGGAGGTAATGCTTTCCGTTTTAGAGCAGCTGGAGTGTTGGAAAATAAACATGCATTTCACCAAAAATCTAAACACCTGATTTTAATGTAAATTTAATTTATTTTTTTAATGATGGCTGTCCATTTATTTTTACTGAAGTACGGCTAAACATTTGATTTTTAAATTTTAGCTCTCCCATTATCTAATCTTGTCCTTAAAAACAAAAACCTGTGATTGGAATCAGAGATTGAGTGCAGTGTAAGAAAGATCTATTGTTTAGTCAATTAAAAAAATTGCATTGTAAGACTGAGGAAAATGGAGTCATTTTGTTCTTTATAAAGCATTTTTTCTTCACAGGCATGTTAGTTTGTTTTCTTTTTCTTAGATTAGACATCTTAAAAGATAAAAGGTATTTCTCCTTAAATATGGTCTTTAACAAACTATTTCCATGAAGTTTGGGAACTTAAAAATTCTGGTTCTTCTTAGTAAAGAAAGCTTGTTTGTCTCATGTCAGAAGACGCAAAAATGGAGGCTAGTAATTTAAAGTTATGTTTTGGTCATTAAAAATTCTTATTCTAGGCCTTTCAAGGGTAAGGACCTTTAATAGCTTTCACTTTAGTGCAGATTCACACGTATTTTTTACCTCAAAGTTTGTTACTGAGTCTACAGATGTTATTTGATAAATGAGAACCATGGCTTAAAATTGAAGCCAACTCCGTTAAGTCTGGGAATGAAAGTTATCTTTAACAGTCAGGCTTTCAGACTCAGAAGTTTGTGAAGCTGTTAGACATTTTTTTTTTTTAAAGGGAGGGAGGGCAGGAGAGCTGTTCTCAGTAAAGCAAATAAATACCTTCATGTTCATTTTCTAAATAGATGAAAAAATCCTATTTCTCTACAGCAGCTACAAAGATACCAGAAGTGAAGGAATTAGCATTCTTTTTATTTTCCTAAAATAATTGCCAGACATATTTGGGAGATCATATTAATGAGCCATGATGAAAACAGGGTTTAGTTTTGGAGATTTGTGGCCACTAAGGCTGTGGATATTTCTGGAGCTGTTGATGGGTATTCTGTTTGCTGTTGGGCTCCTCTGAAGTCTACTCTTTGTCTTCATCATGTGGCTCATGTCATGCATGAACCAGAGTAGAATTAAAAATATTTTTCTCATGGACTCGAAAGCTTGTCTTGACTTCCTCACTACTGATTTAACATTTCCTTTTTACATTTAGTGTGAGATTAAACTTGCCCCCAAACGATCTCGTTTGGAGACTCGGGGTGGAGATGAAGAAGAAGGGGAAGAGGATTCTGATTCTGACCAGGAAGTGTCTGCCCGGGCTCGCTACTTTGGCTACATCCAACAGGGCCTGTATCTGGTGACGGAAATGGAGCGATTCGCACCCCCACGGAAACGCCCGCGAGCCATTACTAAAAACTACCGCCTCGTGAGTTTGCGCTCCACGACTCCGGAGGAGCTTTATCAGAGAAAGGTGAGGGGGCATCCTTTTACTTCCAAAGTTCCCAGGCCTCCAGATTTTATTTCAGTGAGGAAAAAACTAATTTCTTAATACAGAAATTTAAAGAGGGATTACCCTATCATGGACATGTCAGGCGTATCAGTGGGATAGAGCTTGTGAAAATAGTGCCGGCTTTTTGTGCCTGAGGAGTCAAGGTGACAACAGTGGATAAAAGATGAATTCACTTAGACTGTCCACTTGTGGCTTAGCCGGGTCTCTGTTGCCCTTCCCGTGGCCTTCAGCGCTCACCTCATCCTCGGTAAGCGCAGCTGCCTGCTCAGACTGCAGATGGGGAGGGAAGAAATGCGGGCCTGCTCTCCAGCCAGGGCTTTGCTTGGGGAGCAGATGGAATCCATGCTGAGCATTCCGGTTATGTGTGCTGTCCCCGCAGTGTCCCGGTGGGCCCTGGACTAGAACTCGGGCTGTCGGCACTCCTTTCCTGGTTCTGCCATTGTTTTACTCTATAAATGTGGGCACTTCAACTGTCTCTCAGCTTTCTGTTGAGTGTGGAAAGGAATACGTGGTCTGTCTGCCCCCCAGCAGGTCTGTGGGCCTCGGGTGCCACTGTGCGCATGAGAATAGTTAGCAGTGCATCACCTGCTGTGAAGTGAAGGGATTATCCTCATCTGTGACCTCATTGTAGTGACAGTGTGGACGACTCAGTAATGTAACGTTCCTCTTCCCATTTCCTTGTGCCAAGATTGAAAGTGAAGAGTATGAGGAAGCCTTGTCCCTAGCTCAGACCTACGGCCTGGATACGGATCTGGTGTATCAGAGGCAGTGGAGGAAGTCTGCGGTCAACATTGCTTCAATCCAGAATTACTTGGTATGTTTCAATATTTTGGTAACATGGTAAAATTCTAATGTATGGAATTTTTTTGTTATAGGGCTTCATATTGGAGCATTTTATATTGCTGACATTTCTGATGCTGAAGTGTGTTTCATTCAACGCGGATAAGTTATCTTTTATCTGGGTGTATTGGCCTTTCAGCTGAACTTTAGTGCTGAAGATGTGTGAACAGATAGGCACTGATAAACCAGCTAACTACCTGGTTTTGGCCTAATCTTTTCTCTTCCTCTACCTCAGTTACTTTCTTCGCCTCCATCATTCAGGGTCCCCTCAGGAACCAGAAACCACCTAGTAATTTGAACAGGGAAAGTTTTAATATGGAGCATTATTTTCTAGTGAGATTTACTATAAAGGGGTAAACAGAACCCTGAGGAATAGCTTAAGGTTGAAGGAGCAGACCCAAGAAGGGAACAAACTTGGAAGGGAGCTGGGATTCAGACCTCACTGAGCTTTGGAGTAGTTGGGGGCACATTGGATGGAAGAGTTCTTTGGGATGCCTTGGGCCAGGGCTGGTTCTTAGTTGCCATGGTTGGCAGGTAGGAAAAGGTGGGATGGTTGGGCAAGCTGATGCCTATAGTTAGGGTGCCCCGGCAAGCTGAGGTTGGGGGTCGGAAAACCTCAGATAAGGGACCATGGCCAGGACTGAAAAGAAAAAGTTCCTAGTAGGCAGGTGGGCATAGTCTAGGAAGACCCCAGACCCCCCCCCCCCGACCCCCCCGCCCATGTGTCTGGGAAATTTACTGGGAAGGAATATGCCTATGGGAGTAACAGCTGAAATTCAGTGGGAAGTTGTGTTCAGTGGGAGTAAGGGGGGAAGCAGGCACTTCTGGGTGTCCCCTACATGCTTTTCTGGCTGCTAAGCCATAGGAACAAGTTTAGAACCTGAGCGCATTAGGATTAGAAACCAGAGCCTTTCCTCTGCAGTGGCCCTCCGGCGCCCTCTCTTGACGAAGCTTGATATTCTGTCAGTTGCAAAATGGAAATGCTGTCCATCCCATGACTGGCAGTGAGGAGAACTTTTGAAGCTGAGAGGCAATAGATAAGTGACATATCAAGCTTTCCAAATTCTCCTTCTTTGTTTAAATCTTACAGCTGGGTTCCTCCTGCTGCCTGCTGCCTGGGTTAAATTTGTTACGTAGCCTGTGTGTTGGGACCCTCGGCACTTTTGTGAGGATGCATTTGGATTTATGGCATGCTTTAAAGAGGGCATGACTTCTCATGTGACATTTAAAAAGGAAAATGCTTTTGCATTTAGGAACATCTAAGAAGTGTTGGGAAATTTTCATGAAAATTTTTTTCCATAAAATTCATGTACACAAGTAGTTGTAAGAAGTTCAACCATTTCAGAAAATAAACTGTTAACAAGTAAGACACCAGAGAAGAGAGAGCATGAGCGATAATGAAATAAAGGAAGAAGAAGTTGCTTGTATTTCCTTTAGAAGATTAGAACACCAAAGCTGTATTATCTTTCTTCTTTTGTGGCTCAGGACATTGAGTGTGTGAGTTTATGTATACCCATTCAGGGCTTTTTCTGCAACACAGTAAAGGACAATTTTGGTCCCTGAAGGAGTTGACAGGTGTTAAGAGAGACAAAGCAAGTACATTTTTTATTGGGAGAAATACTTATTTCAGCTAAATAAATAGGCAATTAAGAGTAAAAACATTAGGCGAGAGAAGGTGAAAGGAGTACAGGAGAAGCATAAATATGGCCTTCCCTTTTAGGGAGCTTATAATCTTTCTGAGAAGATAAGCTTCATGTCTAAAATATAAATAACCATACAAGAAGATTCCAGAAAAATGCTGTGGGAACCCAGTGAAAGTAGCAATCATTTTAGATCCAGTGGTTATGGAAGGCTATAGAGTGAAGACGTTTTGAGCAGCTTTGAGAGACTTCAGAGCAGGCATCCTGGAGTTAGAAGAGAGGAAGGCATTCTTCATGGGACAGACGGTATAAGCAAATTAATAGAAAATGAGCATGACCTGTGGCATTGACTGAATTTGTCATAATCATTGCTTCATGTCTAGATTAGTACCTGGCCCCCTTAGGCGCCTAGTCAGTATTTTTTGGATGAGTAAATGAGCTCTGTAAGTAAACACATCTGCTGGATCAGCTATTCAACAGCAGTGATGAACTTTGGGAAATATGATTAGAAGATACATTGACTTGGGTTCTGGAGGATGTGGAAGGCTTGTGATGACTTAGGCTTTTTATGTTTAGGGTAATGGGGAAGTGTTGTGGATTTTTGACTGTGGAGGTACCGAGGGAGATGGTGTAGAAGATGAACTAGCATGGAAGGAGAGTGTTGGTGGGAAACCCTACTAAGGACAAGGGACTCCTGAGATGTCACAGGTGTCCTGTGTCAATGACCTGGACTGGTATGGAGGCCGTAGAGCTGGAGAAGAGAAAATGAGTTAAGAGACATTTGAAGACATTGACATTTGAAGAAAGAACTGATAGAATGGAATGTGTTAAAGGAATACAGGGTAGGAGTCGAATCTTACTTAAAACTTAAAACCACAGTGACTTTTTCTTGAAGAGGGCAAGTCAGGGATTTTGAGTGGAGTCGGAGGAAGCAGTTGGGAGGGAGGAATTGGCCCCTGGTCTTTCCAAAGAATAGCATATCATGGCTTTTTATGATTAAATTATCATCTGCACTTTATGTTACATCTCATGGGCAAGTAAATATAGAACTTTGATGTGCTATGCCTCATTAGTTTTGTTTCAAAGTGAAGCATGCTTGTTACAATAAGACATATCTTATCTTGCCTTTCTGCTTGCTTTTCTGCTCTGTTATATAGCCCAAATGCAAACTAACGAGCAGCTATAAAAATTTGGGTAGATCTTTTTTATGTTTCTGAAAAAGAGTCCTGAGCTTTGTGTTTCAGTGTGTCTCATTAGAAGAAAAAAAAAGAAAACTGTAGGAATCTCATTTTCTATATCCCATTCCAATCACCATTGGGGAATTAGCCTTTTCCTGTTGAGCTTCTCTAGAAGCTACTTGTGGCTAAGGGCTTAGGTAGCTGTACCCCCTTGGGTCTAACTTTATGATTCTAGAAGGCAGTTGTCACATGCTATCAGATGTCCTGGGTTCTTTACTGCCTCTGTTTTGTATTTGTATCCAGAGCAAAATAAAGAAACGATCCTGGGTTCTTCATGAGTGTTTGGAAAGAGTTCCCGAAAATGTGGATGCTGCGAAGGAGCTGCTTCAGTATGGATGGAGAGGCACAGACCTGGAGGCTCTGGTAGCAATAGGGAAGGGAACACACGATGGCAGGTTGGTCACAGAAAGATTTGGATTCAAGAGGGAAGGTGACTTTGTGAAACCATTGAAGCTGAGACATGGCAGAGGGTAAACTTTTCTTTATTTAGGTTAACCTGTAATGAGACAGTTGCCTTCGACCAATGCTTCTCTTATCTGAGGTCACAGCTTTCTTTCCTTTGAGTTAAATATGTGTACCTATGATAGCTTGATGCTAAGAAAAGAGCAGATTGTCCAAACCTTTATCGGATGCTGGCAGTTTCTAAGCGGTGGGCTAAAGACGCATACCTGGGAGTGCTTACCAGTCAGGAGCACCCCCTTGGCAAGTGTGAGCTTCATTCACTTTGTCTTGGCCTCGTACCTCTTTTAGAGAATTCGAGTGATTAAATCGTGTGTTTTATGAAAGCACTTCGTAAACTTGTAAGTACCACACAATTGTCTGTCAATAATAGTAATAATTTGACAAGAGCTATTGTTCATTAGACATTTGGAATTTTTTAAAGATATAAGTGTGATGGTATATTTAATAAATAAGTACTGTAAATGAGACTGACCTTCATTATCATTTTCAAACCTTATTTTTTGTACACTAATTAATTTTAAGTAATCTCCATGCACAATGTGGGGCTTGAACTCATGACCCCAAGATCAAGAGTCCCATGTTATGGACTGAGCTAGCCAGGTTCCCCTCAAATTTTATTTTACTTTTATTTATTTATTTATTCATTTATTTTATTTATTTTTAAGATTTTTATTAACTTGAGAGAGAGCGAGCATGCGTGCGAGAGCAGGGGGAGGGGCAAAGGGAGAAGGAGAAGCAGACTCCCCGCTGAGCAGAGAGCCCAACATGGGGCTCGATCCCAGGACCCCGGGACCATGACCTGAGTTGAAGACAGACACTTAACCGACTGAGCCAGTCGGGTGCCCCTATTTATTTATTTTTTTAAGTAAACCATTTTAAAACCTTAAGTAGAAGTGATTCAGACTGTAAACTCTGGGCAACATTTTCTTCATGGGCTATTTCACACTGGGTGAGTATAACCTCACATCTTTTCCTAAGTAGTTTTCATTGCCATGATTTTAAAATTTTTGTATGTCACAATTAGTGATGACTTTGTGCTCATCCTGTGGATACAATGAGTGAATCACTTTGCAATGCAAAAGCTTTCTTTCAAATAATTGGTTCTTTCTGTCTCTGTGGAAATCAACGTAGTGATAAAATCAGCCAGAGTAGGGGAACGCCGCTTTCACTAATAGCTTTGGGTTTTTTTTTTTTTTTCTTCCAGATTCACATTACCTGGTGAAGTAGACATTGACGGTATCCCCTATGAGGAGCTTTCACCACCCGATGAAGAGTCTGCCAAGAATAGAAAGGAGAAGATCAAGAGGAGACGGGAACTACTTAAATTAGTGAACTTTGCAAAGTAAATGATTTATGACTGTTTGGTACTTTCCTTAAAATAACTAGTCATTTAAGTGTGTTCCTTACGAGGATTAATTGCTCTGAATTACTCTAGCAACTTACATCAAACGCAGTTAGTATTATTTTACCCTTGTGCTTTTGTGTATTGTTCCGTCAGTTTGGGGCTCAGTGGAATATTGTTATTTTTATTCTATTTTAACTTGTAGAGAAGTGTGCTTCTGTGTTAATATAAGTGGCCTGATATAGCTATTCACAACAGGTTAACGCTGGAACAAAGGGAACTTTGCCGTTGTAGACTGAAATTATTAACCTACTTAGATCGGCTTGCAACATATGAGGTAAGGACTAGTTTTAAACCAGTTATGTTTATTCGGTCCATCATTGTAAATGCTATGGCTGCCCTAATATCTGACATTCTTGATCTTTATAACTAGTTATGTTTTAGGAAAAATTCATTTTGTGCAGAAGCAGTTTCTCTTACATATCAGCTTTGGTAAAAATTAGAGACTGTGGAAGGCAGAAGTTGTGTTAGTCTAGGAAATAGAAATGCTTTAGCCATTTCAGTGTATTTATGTTTTCTAGATATAGGATCCTTTTCATTTACTTTTATTTTACATTTTGATTTTAAGGTTATGGCATATAGCTTTCTCCAGTACTAAATTTCAGTATGCACTGGGTTTTAATAATCCTAATACGAATATTTCTGACTCATTTTAATGATTTGCTAGTGGGTTGAATTTAGTCGGTTGAACTTTGATCCTAATTATGGCCAAAATGAGACACTTGAACTTTAAAAAAGGTATACTTTATTTCTTTAGGGACACAAATACTGATGTTTCCATGTTCGGTAGCACAATTCAGATGTTGTTAAAGATATTTCAGCAAATATACATAGTTTAGACTGCTTTTTTCACATGACCCTCATAGCTGAAATCACCCAGAAATTAATATAAATTTCTAACTTTTGAAGTTTGACTTCACTTGCAGGTTACTTCCTCCATCTGTGTTAGTCCTCCTTTCTGTGGGCACACCTCTCTTGACTCTTGGTACTCGTACAAAGCAGGTGCTCAGTAAATGTGACCTCTAATGATGTGGTGCTTGTCCCCGGAATAATGCAGATATTTAGTACTTCTAATGCCTATAGGCAGATCCAAAAGCATTTGATTTCCCACCTGCTAATGAAATAGAAGTGTTTTCAAACAAAATACCACTGACAAAAGAGAGCTATTTATGGTTACTAGAAAACATGGTAGTGAGTATATCATTTTGTACAAACAGGTTGAAAAAAAATTCCTAATACTTTTATCTGTAGGTGCTGGTTTGATTATTGGATGGTCATGGTATTTTAAAGCATATCCTTTTATTGTGTTGGAGTTCTATTTTGAGGTAATACATAAAAGCATGTAATGAACTGCTGAAGTCGGTACAGATATGATTTATTATGTTTTCTCAGCCTTTGTTTTACTAAATTTTATTGATTTTGAGATCTTAAAAGAGTTCCATAAAATGTTCAGAGTTTGACTACCCAGTTAATTTTCTTTCATTACCCTTTAGTTACCGAATCGCCATTTTTCTATTTGACAGTTGTCAGTACCTTTACTAGTGCATGGTTTAAAGTATTTGTTGAGCCCACTTTCATAGGGAATTAGGCTAATTAGGCTTTTGAAAAGTAGGCGATGTTGATGAATTCGGCTGTTAAAACTTAAAGATGAAGATGGTCAGATACAGTGGCTCACCAGCTAGATAGTAGTAGAGATAGGCATTTCATTTTAATCCTGGGGCATAGCTTATTTTATGAATTCTGTGATAAATTAGATAAAATGGATTCATTTCGATGTGACACAAAAGCCTGGTATGTACCAGCCATCATGGCAGTGCTGGAGGCGGGGAAAGGAGCAAGGAACTGTCCCTCTGAAGTCTGTATTATGTAGGCAGTAAGCGATGACCACAATGTGTGAAGAATTGATGAGAGAGCATAGTGGAGAAAAACATTCCGTTTTTCCTGGGGACGTCTGAGAAGATGCTACATGGGAAGTGATATTCCAACTAGTCCTCAAAAAAAAGGGCACGCAGATTTAGGGGGCTGGGGAGTACTCCAAGGAGGACATGGGAGCAGAAGCTCTGGAAAAGTGTAGGGGTTTTGTCTTGTTGGCTGCTATATCCCCAAGTTCAGATTGGTACCTGGCTCCTTGAGGAGCTCAGCAAATATTTGTTGAAGCAATCGGTAGGTAAGAGACTACCTTAAGAAATACGAACACGTTTGTTGAGGACTTAGTGTTTGTCAGCCACTGTGCTGGGCACTGAGTCTGGATTATTTCTCAGCAGTCCTTTCAGGCAGGTCTTATTTTATGGGTATGAAAACAGGCTTGGAGAAGGGAAGTGATTTGCTTAAATCGAAAGCAGGAACTCATAACGAGGTCTCTTGGATTCATTTGCCTGCCCTGATAATCAGCATGCTGTGTGAAGCAAGGCCCAGCAGCGTGAAAGGAGATGGGGTGCCCCTGACAGAGTGAGCTGGTGGGGGGGCTGGACTGCGAGGGAGGGGCAGCACAGACCAAAGGGAGGAGAGCTAGTTAGAAGGGTTTCTGGCCACGTTTTGAAAGGTCTGTCGTGCTGTGTAAGGAATGGAGTTGCACTATTAGAGGTTGAGTGAGTTTAGGAAAGACCAGGAAGTGGGTACGCGGAGACGGTAGTTGTAGACAGCTCTTTCGGGAAGTTTTGTTTCAAGGGAGCCAAGAAGATGGTGTTAGCTACAGCGTATATGAAATTAAGAGTTGTTTTAATAGAAGGAGGAAGTATTGTTTGTATGTTAACGGGAAGGAAGTAGTAGAGGGTGAGGAGGAGTTTATCGAACAGAAGAAAGAGGAGATAATGGCATGATTATAGAAACGGGAGAAATGGGATTTCGAGCGTGAGTAGGGTTCGGGGCTGTTTGGGGAGCAGATGTGTATAATTTTTCTGTTGTAACTGAAGGAAGGAAAAGCCTGTTGGTATAGATGCAGGTAGATGTATGGTTTTAGTGGGTTGGAAAATGAATGGATAGTCCATCTAATAGTGTCAGTTAAAAAACTAAATGAAGCAAGTTTTCAGTTGAGAATGGAGACGGGAATAAATGTTGGAGGTCTGGAAAGAATGAAAGAATTGTGGGAAATGTTCCAAACAGAATAGGAGACAAAACTTGTTAGGGAAATGTAGTAGCGTTGAGGGACAGCAGATTTGAATTGAATTTATAAAATGTCAAACCTTCCTTAAAGCATAGAGAAGAGTATCATGAACCCGGGTATACTCACTGCCCAGCTTCAACCATTTTGCCGATCTTGTATCTTTTACTCTCCATTCCTGCCTTTTCTTTCACTTAGTTGTTTTAAAGCAAATCCTAGACATCTTAACCATTTCACCCATAAATACTTACATGTCTGTAATTGGTAAAGACTTAAAAAAAACCACAATAACACTATTATTTCTAAGAAAATTAGTAGCAGTTCCCTAATATCATTTGCTATCCACTTCACATTCAGATTTCTCTGGTTGCCTCACAAATGGTTTTACAGTTGGTTCATTTGAATCAGGATCCTAACAGGGCTGAGATCTTGAAATGAGAATTGTCAGCTTGGTTTTGTGATATTTTTTTCAGACTCCTGGTAACTTGTAATCAGGGTTCATAGTTGCCTTGGACTAAGGATGAGGTTTCGCCAGGTAGTATGATGAAGGGAAAGAAGCAAGGGATTATTAAATCTCTATAATGATGGACCAGGGACTGGTTGAAGGGGATAAGAGACTTGGAGGAAAGACAGCAGGTGAAAAAGGTAGGGTCAGGGGACTGGATGTCCCAATGGCTTTGAGGAATTGCTGGAATGCCCTGTGCTGGGTTGAGTGGGGGCCCAGTGTTTGACATGCGATGTCCCGGAGACTTCCTTCTTGGTGGTGATAGGGGTCCAGGGTGGTGGTAGGGCGTGTAACTGTGATGGAATAAGGGGAATGATTGTTGTGGATGAGGCGTCAGGGAACTGAGAACATTTTTGAGATGTTTTCTTTCTTGGTTTCTGTGAGAATGTGTTAAACACTCCCCCTGCCCCCCCCACTTCTTTGGCTGCTCCTTCATTTGCTTTTCAGATGCAGATTCCTGCCCTCCCTTCCCCTTCCACCACCTCCCAACCTTTTTTTTTGGTTGATCCTTTAAATGATGTTGCTCCCTAAGGCTCCTTTCATTCAACTTAATCTCCCTTGAAATCACACTCCTGTGTTCGTGAGGGTATGGCATATTTGTGACCCATCTTACTCCAGAACTCTCGACCTGTCGATCCACCTGCCTCCTGGGAGGCTCCTTTCAGATATGCTCTAGTTGCAAGCCCAGCACATTTGCAAGTGACCTTCTCAACAGTCCACCCTCCCTCTCTCACCTCCTCCACACCTCCTCATTCTTGTCTCTCCTACCTCGGTAAATTAATTCAATCCATAAGTAATTATTGGTTACTTATTACATGAAAAGCAGTCTGCTAGGTATCTGGAGTTAGCGTTCAACATGACAGACACGAGCCCTGTGTCATCCAGTGCGGTGGGCAGATCCTCACTTGCAGTCGCCATGGCTAACTCCTGTTTGTCCTTTATAGCCCAGCTTCGGGCCCACTCCTGGGAAGGCTTCCCTGCCCTCCCCGAACTGGCTTTATGGTACCCTTCCTGTGTGTTTCCTCTTACCTACTCCTGTGCGCTTGTTTGTCTGCCCTACTAGATTTTAAGCAATTTGGAGGGCAGGAAACATGTCTTGTTCATTATATCACTGCTGCCTATCACAGTGCCCCTAGCACGTAGTAGACACTCAGTAAATATTTGTTGAACGAATGAATGGCTCAGTCTGCATTGTACATCGATCACCAGCAGCTGTCAAGTTAACCTGAAGTTCTCTCACCGATGCAGGTGCTCATAACGCACAGCTATGTATAATGGTTGCTTATTTGTTTTTAGCAGGTGGTGTGTTTTGGTTGTCTTACTGTAATTAATTTTTTACTGCCTATTTCATTTACTTCTTAATTTTTTCTTAATTATCAACATTTATAAATACAGCCATTTTCAAAATAAAGGCAAGAAGGCGGATGTACTACTTCAGTTAACAGTTGATAGTTTAATTAATTCAGGGCTTATTTATTTAGGGAGGCAGAGTTGTAAAGGTTTTTAATATTTTCTTGTCACCCGTATTTAAAAGCCTTTTCATTATTAAGTTGCTCTTTCCCCTCAGGAAATCCTAGGAGTGCCTCATGCATCTGAACAGAGATATGATGCTGAATTCTTTAAGAAGTTCAGAAATCAGAATATTGTTCTCTCAGCAAGAACTTATGCTCGGGTAATTTCTTTTTTGTAAATAAAATAATTATGGTTATTAATACTTTCTAAATCTCTGAGCCGTACAGTTAATGTTATTGCATGATTTAGCATCATTTCATTTTTTGTTGTAATATTAATGTAGAGAAAATGGAATTATATTTTAAAAAATGTTTGTTCATTGTCCCTCTGCCCCTCCCCCTGCTCTCACTCCCTTTCTCTCAAATAAATAAATAAATAAATAAAAATAAAATAAAAGGTGGGGGCGCCTGGGTGGCTTAGTTGGTTAAACTTCTGACTTTGGCTCGGGTTATGATCTCTGGATCCTGGGATCCAGCCCTGAATCCTCGGGGAGTCTATTTCTCCCTCTCCGTCTGCCCCTCGCCCTGCTCATACTCTTTCTCTCTCTCTCTCAAATAAATAAAATAAAATGTTTATTCATCATTCTGAATTTTAAAAATAAGTAATTTTCACAGCACTAGATTAGGAAATGTGATGCAGACTAGGAAGAATTAGAAATATTTCAAAGTACCTTATATCAGAGCTGCATAGGAAGAATTAGAAATATTTCAAAGTACCTTATATCAGAGCTGCATAAAAAGCTAACTTTAGGTTTTTGAACATTGTCCTACAAAATCATTCCTTTATTTCTAAGGTTTACAGTGGAAATTTACCCCTTGCCGTTTGTACAGGAAAGTAACGTACAAGCCCTGGAAATTCTGTTCACTTATCATGGATCAGATCTGCTTCCTCATCGTCTTGCAATTCTCTCCAACTTCCCAGAGACCACTTCTCCGCATGAATATTCTGTTTTGCTGCCTGAAGCTTGGTATGTGACTGGGTTTACTGAGTTTTACCTTCTTTCTAAATCATTACAGTTTTTTGTTTCGTTCTGTATAATTTGAAATAAACAAAAATAATTTTAATGTAATCTATTTAAACTTTTTTCTGATTATAAAATTATTTCTAACTAATTTTTAAATGATCTCAAAGCCAAAATGTGTCTAACGTAGCAGGATAACATTAACTTAATGAACATGAACTTTACTTTTTATTTTTTTAATGAAGGCCTCCTGATTTTACTGGGGTGTACTCAGTATGTTTTTATGGTTCTTTTTTTGTGGGTTTTTTTGGTTAAGAACAGTTTTTAGGATAACTATCTGAATTAGATCTATCTTTTAGAAATGAAGTAGTTCTGACAATATCAGGTCATAGGTCCAGAGGACTCAGGAATGTCTGAATCCTGGCTCCCTTAACAACCGTTTCTCCCTGTGAAATTCCAGAGGCAGAAAGACAAATGGGAAATCAAAGTTCCGCTTGATTATTAATTGAACTGATGCTCTTTATCTCAGTTCAAGGTATTTGAGAATTGGGTCATGACACGTGACATAGACTCTAAGTTCAGTGGTCCCCCTTGTAGCACTCAGTGGGCTTGTGGAGGCCAGAATATTTCTTCTTGAGAATGAAGAAAAGAGAATAAATTTGCCTCAGTGCCTAGCTCAAAGTGTGTAGGTAGGCCATCAGCTCCAGGCCCGAGTGGCACCTGGGAGCCAAGAGGAGTGCAAAGGATACTTGGGTTGTCCGTTACTGCACTGAGGCCAAAGGCAAGAGTATTCATCGTGAGTCCTTTTGCATCCAGTGAGTGAACTAGGTTAGTAAATGTGAGACTTTTTATGTCTACTAGTAAATGTGGCTTAGTCACTGATTTGCATGACATATATCCTTTCTGAATTTGAGTTTACTTATCTTTACCATGAGTTGACAGTCCTTGTGCTGCTTATTCATATTGCATATGTTGAGTAATGAGTGAATTGAGATGTATAAGGTCTGCTTGTGATCTGTAAAACACTGTAAGAAATTATGACCATTCTAATTGAAATCATTATTACAAATTTTAGCTACTGGCAACTTTACACTGTGAAGGGATGTTACTGGAATTTAGTGGATCATTTAGCTTCCTTATTTCTCCCCTGTCACCTCCACCCACTATCCTATTTGTAGGCTTGGGTGTTGATGGGGAAGGCCAACATTTATAGAGTAATTAGTAGGTATTTCATACATAGTTATATCTGGTTTCCACTTTTGGTATTATTCCTCTTACTACAGAAAACAGATTTACAGAGGTTTAGTAGTGTAACTCTATATAAAATACGGCCGAGATTTGCAACTTTTATTTTTTATAGTTGTAGATCAGGAAGCTCAAAAAATAAGTTCTAAATTCCTCCTTTGGCACTACTCTTAGTACTAAAAAAAAAAAAGTCTTTGTCATGATAAAAGTGAACAAAAAGAAGCTTGAGGTGCTCTTTTCATTTTCAAATAATTTCTTTTATGTCCTTATAGTGATATGTAAAATGTATTTTGTGAATGTATATTTATAGGCATTTTAGAATATAATTTTATTGTTCTCTTCCTCTTTGCAAAAATAGATCTAATCTGAAAATAAATGGGCTATCTCTTTTTAAAAAAATTTTTTTATTGTTATGTTAATCAACATACATTACATCATTAGTTTTTGATGTAGTGTTCCATGATTCATTGTTTGTGCATAACCCCCAGTGCTCCACGCGGAACGTGCCCTCTTTAATACCCATCACCAGGCTAACCCATCCCCCCACCCCCTTCCCTCTAGAATCCTCAGTTTATTTTTCAGAGTGCATCATCTCTCATGGTTCGTCTCCCCCTCCGATTTACCCCCCTTCATTCTTCCCCTCCAGCTATCTTCTTTTTTTTTTTCTTAACATATATTGCATTATTTGTTTCAGAGGTACAGATCTGTGATTCAACAGTCTTGCACAAATCACAGCACTCACCATAGCACATACCCTCCCCAGTGTCTATCACCCAGCCACCCCATCCCTCCCACCCCCCACGACTCCAGCAACCCTCAGTTTGTTTCCTGAGATTAAGACTTCCTCATATCAGTGAGGTCATATGATACATGTCTTTCTCTGATTGACTTATTTCACTCAGCATAATACCCTCCAGTTCCATCCATGTCGTTGCAAATGGCAAGATCTCATCCCTTTTGATGGGTGCATAATATTCCATCGTATATATATACCACGTCTTCTTTATCCATTCATCTGTCGAGGGACATCTTGGCTCTTTCCACAGTTTGGCTATTGTGGACATTGCTGCTGTAAACATCGGGGTTGAATGTAAATGGCCTATCTCTTAAAAAAAGGGGGGAGGGCTATCGTCTCTTAATTTTTTTTTTTTTAAAGTAGTTTGTCCTTAGATTTGAGTTCAGTTGTGGTTATTGTCTCCTGATGACTGCTTAGATGAACATATGATTTTCTGAGATTTCAGAATTGGTTTGCAAAATAGTTTTACAATGCCCAGTGCTGGGTTATCTCTGAATGCCCTGTGGTTCCTTTATTGGGGCTGCTATAACCAACTTAAATTGTGATAAATACTTCAGCTATACCATATTATAGCAGAGGGTAAAAGAAGATAAAGTTATTTGGAATCACTGTGTTGGGATATGTTGCTTAGCAAATTTTGAAAAGACTCTGGTTTCTTAGGAGTCTTTATATTCATTTTAAACACATTAAGGAAATAAAGATTTTTGTTTCTCAAGAAAGTCTCATTGAGTGTAGTTTTGCTCTAATTAGAAAGAATGAGGAACAACAGTAGGTTTTAACAGTATTGTCTCTGTCTCCTTATGATTTTATGTGGCTGCAAAGCAAACCTGTAGTTCTATTTTAGGCATAGCCTCTTTTGTGAGGTCTTCCATAGACTTACTCCTTTTCCTATATTTTCATCATTCTTTGTTCTTGTAGTATAACCCTTTTTACAGTGTATTTTAGTCAGTCATTTTTAGTTCAGCTTTTCTCCCTTTTGTTCCCTTTTTTAATAAACATCCAACCTTCAACCCAAAACTAACTCTTTAAGGTAGAGACCATCTTCTCCTTATTTTTGGATTCTCATGGCCTAGGCTGGTGCTTGTGTAATCGATCTCTGAAAATGTTTGTTTGCTGGATCAATTAGGGCTCTCTCGTGTCCATTTATAAGAGAGATCAAAGTCCCGAAGGAAGTACAACAGAATAGACTTTTTTTTTTTAAAGATTTTATTTATTTATTTGGGGCAGAGAGAGAGAGAGAGAGAGAGAGAGAGAGAGAGAGAGAGAGAACAAGTAGGCAGAGAGGCAGAGGGAGAAGGAGAAGCAGGCTCCCCCGCCGAGCAGGGAGCCCGACGTGGGGCTCGATCCCAGGACCCTGGGATTATGACCTGAGCTGAAGGCAGCCACTTAACCGACCGAGCCACCCAGGCGCCCCCAGAATAGACTTCTTACCTTTAACAATGGAGGCATCCTGGTTAGTATCTCACTGAGGCTCTGATGACCTTAATTCACGAGTCCAGTGCTGTTGTAGCCCAGAGTGAAAGTCTGACTTTTTTCCCCAGTTTCAAGTTTTTTTCTAATGGATGTGTGGATCAGTAAGATCTATTTATAGAAATCATTTCCTTTTTGAGGAAATTTATTCTTCTTTGAATACTTGGTATTTATTTTCCAGTCAGAGCAACACAAAGTGTCTCTTTTGTTGGGACATGCCCCTCTGCGTGTCCCCACCCACCGTTTGCTGAGCGCTGTCTGTGTGCCTGGCACTGTGGGAGGGATTCTGAAGTGAGGAAAACACACTTCCTCTTTAGCAGGAGTTAATCAGGTATGTTTGAGGCATCAAGAGAAATTCCTGCGTACAGCATCATGCTTTCAAACTGAGGAGGAAATAAGAGTTTGAAAAGACTCTTAATACATTTGCAGCCTTTTCTGCCTTTTTTTTTTTTTAAAGTCCCCTCACTTGCAGTGTTTGAAAACTAGTAACATGATCTTCCCTCTTCCTCATTTACTGCCTTCAAGGACAGTAGAACTTTCTGTACAGGTGCCTTTTTTCTCTGAGTGTATATACTGCTCAGCAGCCGAGCCTGCTTCATCCTGCTTTATTGGCCCGTTAACCCCTCCACTTGTATTTTGCAAGAAATGACTTTTCAGTAATCTGTTAAATGGATTTGGAACCAGCTACTCACCTCTAAATGTATGGCTCCTAGAAGGCAGAATGGCTGTGGAACTCTGCACAGTCTTCAGCTTGCCCTTAGGACAGTGGTGTCCAGTCCCTCGTTTCCTCCCTCCTGCCCCACAAGCCCCTCTGCCCTGGAGCGTGCCATGCCTGCCCCCGCCATCGGGCTTTTGAGGCCAGTGTGCCTCCTGCCTGGTGCACCCTTCTCCCAGATCTTCATGTGCCTGGGCCTCTTACTTCTTCTGAGTCTCCTCTCAAAGGTCAATCTCCTTCTCTGACCACTCTCCTTCCATAGCCTCCGCTCCCTCCCACTGCTTTTGCCCTTAGCAGGTGTTTCTTTGTAGCACGTACACCTAACATATCATATGGTTGCACGTCTTCTCCACTTTATCTCATCTCCCTTGGCCATCCTATTTACGATTTTACCCGCACTTTAAATCCTCCTTTTCTGCTTTATTTTCGTGCTAGCATTTATCACCCCTACCTTAGCTTGAGTTCTATTTACTTATCTTTTTTTTTCAAAGATTTTATTTATTTATTTGAGAGAGGAAATGAGAGAGAGAGAGAGAGTATGAGAGGGGGGAGGGCCCGAGGGAGAAGCAGACTCCCTGCTGAGCAGCAGGGAGCCCGATGCGGGACTCCATCCCGGGACTCCAGGATCATGACCTGAGCCGAAGGCAGTCGCTTAACCAACTGAGCCACCCAGGCGCCCCTCTATTTACTTATCTTGTTATTTGCTTCCCTGCTAAAATAACGGTTCTAGTAGGACAGGGACTTGGTGTGTTTTCTCCCCTTCCTTAGCCCCTGCTGCATTTAGAAGAGTGACTGGCATGTTGTAGGCACTCAGTAAATACTTGTTGAATGAATGAATATCATATCCATAAGGGAAGGACCTTGTGTATTGTTCACTATGTAGAGTGTACATGGGAGGGTAGGTAGGGCTTTGCATTTTAGAGTTCAAGCCATGTAATATCTTGGGAAGCAATAGTAAGTTATGCCAACAAAGTGGCCTTTTACTGACCTCGTGTCGAGATTCTGTAGGCAGAACTTTTGCTTTGTCATTTACTCAAAGTTTGATGAGCCAGTTGTGTTTGAACCAAATTTGATGATTATGATTGCTGGGAAACTTCTGTGACATGTGTTAGTTTTGTGTTTTATGTTGTCATTCTTTAATTATCATGTGTGTTTGACAGTGATGAAATGTGAGCAAGTTTTGTAAAACTTTGAAATTACATTTTCTATCCTAGACAATACATCTTTTTCTTACTATCCTTAGTTTGTCATTGCTGTAAAATGTGTAATACTTTATATTCTAGTTGACTGTTTTAGTTGAAGTACAAAGGTGACATTTCTTACTGTCTTTATTAGCTGTCACAATTTTTGCTAATAGAATTGGTTTTTATAAAAGGGATTTTTTTTTTTTAACTTTTGGGATTTTTGATATTTAAGGCATGGTTTAGAAAGATTATTTTATTTTTTCCTTTTATGCCTCTTTTCCTATTGTAGAATCTTTCCAGAATGACGGAAGTAACCTAGTTCAAAAAAGTTGTACTTTGAACAGTTGTCTGTTGAAGTAGCGTTGGGGTAAGAGCTTCGATTCTAGAGCCAGGTAGCCTAGTTTGTGTTTTTGGATAACTTTTCTTAAATGCACCTCAATCTTCTCACCTGTAAAATGGGCATGCTTGTAACACCTACCTCTTAGCCTTGTGAGAATGTTTAATGAGTCAGTGTATATAAAACACTGAGAACAGTGCTTGGCACCAAATAAAGGCTACGTAAGTGTTAGCAATTGTTAATGCAGAATCCTGTAGTAGGGCCTTGGCTTTATCTACTTTATATGCTTACTGTTTTAAACTTCTTATTGGCATAATTTTATAATTACAGAAAAGTTGAATGAAGAATACAGGGAGTTCCTGTATGCCCTTCACTTGGCTTCTCCTTTCTTCCCATATAATCATATCACATTTGTCAAAACTAAGAAATTGTCACTGGAATAGTCAGTTCTGCTGTAACATGACATATGCACTCCTGAAAACCACTGACTATGCAAAATCTTGCAGTGAAAACCACAGGGCTATTGGGAGAAGTGGGATTAATGGTCTAGCACTCAGAAACTTTGTTCAGTGAAACAAACCTAAATGAAAGTCCTAACATATTTTTACATGTTTTACATGGGTAACAGACATGCAAATACTAAAATATGGCACTTACCTTAAAAAAAAAAAAGCCCTTAGAAAGACTTTGCGCATGGAAGTGGGTGTTGGAAGAGTTGCACGCCTGTGTTATTGGGAAATGGAGGAAGGGGGGTGGTTAGAAATTCGTAGAAAGTTGCTCCACCAGATGTGGATGGGGGGCTTCCTAACACATTCTGGAAACTGAGGTCGCTGGTAGATGTTTGGGTGTCCCTGCACATGTAACCCGATGTGGCTGGGTTCAGTTTTCTGTGTGCACCTAACATTTCTTGTGGATGAAATTGGGCGTCAGCAAATGTGAAATTTGTGTTACGTTCAAGTTGTTCCCTTGTATATATCACTGGAACAAATTTGCGTCTTCAAAACCGTATAGCAGAACTGACTGTACAATACTGTTAACTAAATGACAGATTTATTTGGATATAATTAGTTTTTCTACTAATACCCTTTTTCTGTTTCCGAATCCAATCTGGGATACCACATGTGTTTAGATTTCATTTATTTTTAATATATGGAAATAAACTCTGCTGTACATATATATCAGTCAGGAAATTCTTTGACACGTATATTTGCTAGACAATGAAAATTGATACTCATATCTATATTCCTGGATCATTTCCAGATTCAATAAGGAAAGATTGCATTATTTAATGTACTTGGGGATATTATAATATTTAATATGTTTTGGAGTTACAAGTGGTAAAACTCTATTGATGGAAGTCAAATATCCAGAACACTGCATTGTCCTTGTCCTAGACAAGCTGTTACTATAGTAACTTGGCAGTTTGTTGCTTGTAAATATCTGAGTTTAGTTAGATTATTTGGTGATTGAAAGTTTGAAAAGCGTGCTGTAACATGCGGATGGATTGTACTTGTGTGAACCATAAAAATGTGTTGCAGACGTTTGTTTTCTTTTCTGAATTTGTGATTGTAAGAATTATTTGTTGACTTCTAATCATTCTCTGCCTTCAGCTCCATGGTAATTTATGTGACATCCCATTAAGACTAAAAATCATAAGGGGCTGGGTAAAAGACGTTAAGTCATTCGTTGTTTAGATCATGTAGGATGTCAGCCTAATCTTATGTCAGTACATACCTGGCTATTTAGAAACTGCTCTTTTTCAAATAAATAAATCTTTAAAAAAAAAAAATAAAAAAAAATGGAAAAGAAAAAGGGCGCCTGGGTGGCTCAGTTGGTTAGGCAACTGCCTTCGGCTCAGGTCATGATCTTGGAGTCCCGGGATCGAGTCCTGCATCAGGCTCCCTGCTCAGCAGGGAGTCTGCTTCTCCCTCTGACCCTACCCCCTCTCATGTGCTCTCTCTTTCTCTCTCTCTCTCTCTCATTCTCTCTCTTTCAAATAAATAAATCTTAAAAAAAAAACATAGAAACTGCTCTTTTTCTAGAGCATAGAAATAGAAAGCACTTTCTTTCACCTGCGTTCATTTAGAACAACATTGCAAAACAGTACGATAAGTTGTATGACTGGCAGA
The DNA here is from genome assembly GCF_003265705.2 of Callorhinus ursinus. NCBI lineage: Eukaryota > Metazoa > Chordata > Mammalia > Carnivora > Otariidae > Callorhinus > Callorhinus ursinus. Next base: position 12,132,260 of record NW_027397072.1, on the reverse strand, counting down.
AGCATTTCTCCCCATGACCTGCAGACCCAGGACCTCTTTGTGCCATGCATACTGTAACGCATGTTTGTCCCTAGCATTTTATTCCCTTGCTAACCTTGAATCATTCCTACTTTTCCTAGGCTCTAATCTCTTTGTGGTGCTCTCTACCCGACTTGATAATGCAGCAAGGTGATAGACTAATTGTGTTCTTCAACAGTTCGATTCAGAATGAATATATCTTTTGTGCATTTCGAAGTCATATTTTTGGCTTTGTATATTTCTGGCTCTGTTACGCATGGGGGCCGTTAAGACCATGTGGCCATTATAAGCTTTTTACTTTTTTTTTTTACCTTTTTTTATTGTATGTTAATCACCATACATTACATCATTAGTTTTTGATGTAGTGTTCCATGATTCATTGTTTGTGCATAACCCCCAGTGCTCCACGCGGAACGTGCCCTCTTTAATACCCATCACCAGGCTAACCCATCCCCCCACACCGTCCCCTCTAGAACCCTCAGTTTGTTTTTCAGAGTCCATCATCTCTCATGGTTCGTCTCCCCCTCCGACTTACTCCCCTTCATTCTTCCCCTCCTGCTAACTTCTTCTTCTTTTTCTTTTTTTTTTTTTTTAACATATATTGCATTATTTGTTTCAGAAGTACAGATCCGTGATTCAACAGTCTTGCACAATTCACAGCACTCACCATAGCACATACCCTCCCCAATGTCTATCACCCAGCCACCCAATCCCTCCCACCCCCCACCAGTCCAGCAACCCTTAGTTTGTTTCCTGAGATTAAGAATTCCTCATATCAGTGAGGTCATATGATACCTGTCTTTCTCTGATTGACTTATTTCACTCAGCATAACACCCTCCAGTTCCATCCACGTCGTTGCAAATGGCAAGATCTTATTCCTTTTGATGGCTGCATAATATTCCATTGTATATATACACCACATCTTCTTTATCCATTCATCTGTCGATGGACATCTTGGCTCTTTCCACAGTTTGGCTATTGTGGACATTGCTGCTATAAACATCGGGGTGCACGTACCCCTTCGGATCCCTACATTTGTATCTTTGTGTTAAATACCCAGTAGTGCAATTGCTGGATCGTATCGTAACTCTATTTTCAACTGTTTGAGGAACCTCCATACTGTTTTCCAGAGGGGCTGCACCAGCTTCCATTCCCACCAACAGTGTAGGAGGGTTCCCCTTTCTCCGCATCCCCGCCAACATCTGTCGTTTCCTGACTTGTTCATTTTAGCCATTCTGACTGGTGTGAGGTGGTATCTCATTGAGGTTTTGATTTGGATTTCCCTGATGCTGAGCGATGTGGAGCACTTTTTCATGTGCCTGTTGGCCATTTGGATGTCTTCTTTGGAAAAATGTCTGTTCATGTCTTCTGCCCATTTCTGGATTGGATTATTTGTTCTTTGGGTGTTGAGTTTGATAAGTTCTTTATCGATTTTGGATGCTAGCCTTTATCTGATATGTCATTTGCAAATATTTTCTCCCATTCTGTCGGTTGTCTTTTGGTTTTGTGGACTGTTTCTTTTGCTGTGCTAAAGCTTTTTATTTTGATGAAATCCCAATAGTTCATTTTTGCCCTTGCTTCCCTTGCCTTTGGCGATGTTTCTAGGAAGAAGTTGCTGCGGCTGAGGTCGAAGAGGTTGCTACCTGTGTTCTCCTTTAGGATTTTGATGGATTTCTGTCTCACGTTTAGGTCTTTCAACCATTTGGAGTCTATTTTTGTGTGTGGTGTAAGGAAAAGGTCCAGTTTCATTCTTCTGCATGTGGCTGTCCAATTTTCCCAACAGCATTTGTGGAAGAGACTGTCTTTTTTCCATTGGACATTCTTTCCTGCTTTGTCAAAGATGAATTGACCATAGAGTTGAGGGTCCATTTCTGGGCTCTCGATTCTGTTCCATTGATCTATGTGTCTGTTTTTGTGCCAGTACTATACTGTCTTGATGATGACAGCTTTGTAATAGAGCTGGAAGTCCGGAATTGTGATGGCGCCAGCTTTGCTTTTCTTTTTCAATATTCCTCTGGCTATTCGGGGTCTCTACTGGTTCCATACAAATTTTAGGATTATTTGTTCCATTCTTTGAAAAAAGTGGATGGTATTTTGATGGGGATTGCATTGAATGTGTAGATTGCTCTAGGTAGCATTGACATCTTCACAATGTTTGTTCTTCCAATCCATGAGCATGGAACGTTTTTCCATTTCTTTGTGTCTTCCTCAATTTCTTTCATGAGTATTTTATAGTTTTCTGAGTACAGATCCTTTGCCTCTTTGGTTAAATTTATTCCTAGGTATCTTATGGTTTTGGGTTCAATTGTAAATGGGATCGACTCCTTGATTTGTCTCTCTTCTGTCTTGTTGGTGTATAGGAATGCCACTGGTTTCTGTGCATTGATTTTATATCCTGCTACTTTACTGATTTCCTGTATGATTTCTAGCAGTTTTGGGGTGGAGTCTTTTGGGTTTTCCACATACAGTATCATCTCATCTGCAAAGAGTGAGAGTTTGACTTCCTCTTTGCCGATTTGGATGCCCTTGATTTCTTTTTGTTGTCTGATTGCTGTGGCTAGGACTTCTAATACTATGTTGAATAGCAGTGGTGATAGTGGTCATCCCTGCCGCGTTCCTGCAAAAAGCTTGAGAATGATATTTGCTGTAAGTTTTTCATAGATGGCTTTTATGATATTGTGGTATGTACCCTCTATCCCTATACTCTGAAGAGTTTTGATCAAGAAAGGATACTGTACTTTGTCAAATGCTTTTTCTGCATCTATTGAGAGGATCCTATGATTCTTGTTCTTTCTTTTGTTAATGTTTTGTATCACGTTGATTGATTTGCAGATGTTGAACCAACCTTGCAGCCCGGGGATAAATCCCACTTGGTCATGGTGAATAATCCTTTTAATGTACTGTTGGATCCTATTGGCTAGTATTTTGGTGAGAATTTTTGCATCCATGTTCATCAAGGATATTGGTCTGTAATTCTCCTTTTTGATGGAGTCTTTGTCTGGTTTGGGGATCAAGGTAATGGTGGCCTCATAAAATGAGTTTGGAAGTTTTCCTTCCATTTCTGTTTTCTGAAACAGTTTCAGAAGAATAGGTATTAATTCTTTAAATGTTTGGTAGAATTCCCCTGGGAAGCCATCTGGCCCTGGTCTTTTGTGTGTTGGGAGATTTTTGATGACTGCTTCCATTTCCTTAGTGGTTATAGGTCTGTTCAGGTTTTCTGTTTCTTCCTGGTTCAATTTTGGTCGTTGATACATCTCTAGGAATGCACCCATTTCTTCCAGGTTATCTAATTTGCTGGCATAGAGTTTCTCATAATATGTTCTTATAATTGTTTGTATTTCTTTGGTGTTGCTTTTGATCTCCTCTTTCATTCATGATTTTGTTGATTTGGGTCATTGCTCTTTTCTTTTTGATCAGTCTGGCCAGGGGTTTATCCATCTTGTTAATTCTTTCAAAGAACTAGCTCCTAGTTTCGTTGATCTGTTCTACTGTTCTTTTGGTTTCTATTTCACTGATTTCTGCTCTCATCTTTATTATATCTCGTCTCGTGTTGGGTTTAGGCTTGATGTGCTGTTTTTTTCTCCAGCTCCTTTAGGTGTAGGGTTAGGTTGTGTATTTGAGACCTTTCTTGTTTCTTGAGAAAGGCTTGTATTGCTCTATACTTTCCTCTCAGGACTGCCTTTGCTGTATCCCAAAGATTTTGAACAGTTGTGTTTTCATTTTCATTGGTTTCCATGAATTTTTTAAATTCTTCTTTAATTTCCTGGTTGACCCATTCATTCTTTAGTAGAATGCTCTTGAGCCTCCATGTATTTGAGTTCTTTCCAACTTTCCTCTTGTGATTGAGTTCTAGTTTCAAAGCATTGTGGTCTGAAAATATGCAGGGAATGATCCCAGTCTCTTGGTACCAGTTGAGACCTGATTTGTGTCCTAGGATGTGATCAGTTCTGGAGAATGTTCCATGGGCACTAGAGAAGAATGTGTATTCCATTGCCTTGGGATGGAATGTTCTGAATATGTCTGTGAAGTCCATTTGGTCCAGTGTGTCATTTAAAGTCTTTATTTCCTTGTTGATCTTTTGCTTAGATGATCTGTCCATTTCAGTCAGGGGCGTGTTAAAGTCCCTCACTCTTATTGTATTGTTAATGTGTTTCTTTGCTTTTGTTATTAATTGCCTTATAAAATTGGCTGCTCCCATGTTAGGGGCATAGATATTTACAATTGTTAGATCGTCTTGTTGGATATAGTGTCCTTTTTCATCTCCCATTACAGTCTTTGTTTTAAAATCTAATTTGTCTGATATAAGGATTGCCACCCCAGCTTTCTTTTGGTGTCCATTAGTATGGTAAATGGTTTTCCACCCCCTCACTTTTAATCTGGGGGTGTCTTTGGAGTTAAAATGAGTCTCTTGCAGACAGCATATGGATGGGTCTTGTTTTTGAATCCAATCTGATAGCCTGTGTCTTTTGATTGGGGTATTTAGCCCATTTACATTTAGGGTAACTATTGAAAAGTGTGAATTTAGTGCCATTATATTGCCTGTAACGTGACTGTTACTGTATATTGTCTGTGCTCCCTTCTGGTCTATGCTGCTTTTAGGCTCTCTCTTTGCTTAGAGGACCCCTTTCAATATTTCTTGGAGGGCTAGTTTCATGTTTGCAAATTCCTTTAGTTTTTGTTTGTCCTGGAAGCTTTTTATCTCTCCTTCTATTTTCAATGACAGCCTAGCTGGATATAGTATTCTTGGCTGCCTGTTTTTCTCATTTAGTGCTCTGATGATATCATGCCAGTCCTTTCTGGCCTGCCAGGTCTCTGTGGATAGGTCTGTTGCCAGTCTAATGTTTCTACCATTGTAGGTTACATATCTCTTCTCCCGAACTGCTTTCAGGATTTTCTCTTTGTCTCTGAGACTCATAAGTTTTACTCTTAGATGTCGGGGTGTTGACCTATGTTTATTGATTTTGAGAGGGCTGCTCTGTGCCTCCTGGATTTTGATGCCTGTTTCCTTCCCCACATTAGGCAAGTTCTCTGCTATTATTTGCTCCAGTATACCTTCTGCCCCTCTCTCTCTTTCTTCTTCTTCTGGGATCCCAATTATTCTAATGTTGTTTCGTCTTATCGTATCGCTTATCTCTCGAATTCTGCCCTCGTGATCCTGTAGTTGTTTCTCTCTCTTTTTCTCAGCCTCTTTATTTTCCATCATTTGGTCTTCTATATCGCTGATTCTCTCTTCTGCCTCATGGATCCTAGCAGTTAGTGCCCCCATTTTTGATTGTACCTCATTAATAGCCTCTTTGATTTCGACTTGGTTAGATTTTAGTTCTTTTATTTCTCCAGAAAGGGTTTCTCTAATAACTTCCACGCTTTTTTCAAGCCCAGCTAGTATCTTCAAAGTCATGATTCGAACTCTAGGTCCGATATTGTGCTACTGTCTGAATTGAGTTGGTCCATGGCAGACGGTACTACCTCTTGTTCTTTTTGCCGAGGTGATTTTTTTTGTCTTGTCATTTTGTCCAGAGGAGAATAGATGAATGAGAGAACAAAATGCTAACAGGTTAACAACATCCCCAGCAAATATACTGTATACAAATCAGAAAAGACCTGAAAGCAGGGGAAAAGAAAGGGAAAGAAAGAAAAAAGAAAGAGGGAAAAAAAAGAAGAAAAAAGATAAAAACAGAATAAAACAAAACAAAAACCAGAATATGATCAAATATGATCAGGCTAGTGCATAGATCAGTGCCACACATTAGATTTTGGGTGTATTTTTTTCTGTTAGAAGAAAGTGCCTCCTAAAATTTTAAAGGAAGAAAGACTTATATATGTACAAAGTAAGGGTTGATATAATAAAGGGATGGAAGATGACTGTAAAGACGAAAATCATAAAAGATTGTATTAAAGGAATTGATAAGATAAGAAGTTGTTTGAAAGAAGAAAGAAGAAGATTTAAAAAAAAAGAAAAAGGGAGAGAATGTGACCAGGCAGGAGACTAGAACAAAGCCATACACTAGTGATTTAGGGTATATTTTGATCTCTTAGAAGAAACTGTATCTCAAAATTTTAAAGAGAGAACAACTTATATATGTATGCCAAAAATAAGGGTAAGTACTATGAAGGGATAAAATATGACTCTAAAAATGAAAAATAAAAAATGTTTTTTTAAAAAAGGGATTGATAAGATGTTGGTTGAAAAAGGGAAAAAAAATTCAAAAAAAGAAAAAAATAGTTAAAAAAATTAACTTTGAAAAACTAATGAATCATGGTAAAAACTCCATGAATTCTCTGTGCAGTATTCCCCTAGTGCTGGAGTTCTCCCGTTCTCCTTGATCAGTAAACTTGGTCTTGGCTTGCTGGCTGTTGGTGCTGATCTTCTGGGGGAGGGGCCTGTTGCCGTGGTTCCCAAATGTCTTTGCCGCAGGCGGAATTGCCCCGCCCTTGTCATTCTGGGCTAAGCAAGCTGCTAGGGTTTGCTCTCAGGAGCTTTTGTTCCCTGCAAGCTCTGGTACAGCTTTGGAGGACCAGGGTGAACATGGTGGCCTCCCAATCTCCACCTGGAGGAGCTGAGAACTTGGGGCCCCGCTCCTCAGTGTGCCCCCAGAGAAAAGCAGTCAATCACTCCCGTCTGCCCGGTCTCTGGCTGCACTCCGTGCTCACCCGGCCTGTGACCGATCGTTTCAATCTCTGGCACCCGACCCCGTGTGGAGTCTCCAAACCCAGCAGATCCCTGCGGTGCGCTCCTGCGCCGCTCCTCCCGGGGGAGGAAGGGGAGTCTCCCCAGCTCTGCCGCTTGTTGGGTCCCTGCTGGAGGCTCAGTGGCCCGACTGTGCCCTGGATCACAGTTTATGGCAACCCCGAGCTGAGAGCCCACGCCTTGGCTCCGTCTCTGCAGCCGGCTTCCCTGCTTCGATACCCGTGAGCTCTACTGCACTCAGGCACCCCCGGTCTTTCTGTGACCCCGAGCGTCCTGAGGCCACACTGTCCCGTGAGGGTTCCACCCCCCGCTTAGCCACTGGAGCGACGTCCCTCGGCGGAGCCGACTTCTAAAAGTTCTGATTTTGTGCTCTGGGGCTCTGTCACTTGCCAGAAGCGGCCGATGGAGGCCCCCTCCCCCGCCGTCTCGCTTCCCGAATATCGCCTTGGATTCACTTCTCTGCACGTCCTACCTTCCAGTAAGTGGTCGCTTCTCTGTTCAGAGAACTGTTGCTACTCTCTTCTTCGGTCTGCTGTTGAGTTCGTAGGTGTTCAGAATGGTTTTATCTCTATTCAGCCGAATTCCTGAGACCAGACAAAATCCACGTCTCCTTACTCCTACACCATCTTGCTCTGCCTCAGCTTTTTACTTTTTTAGAGAAAATTTTAATTGTAAAAAATGCTTAACATCAAATTTACCATTTTAACCATTTTTCAGCATACAGTTCAGTAGTAATTACATTCACCTTGTTCAACGAATTTCCAAACTCTTTATCTTGTGAAACTGAAGTTCTTTGCCCATTAAACAACTCACCATTTTCCACTCAACCCGGCCCCTGACCAGCACCATTCTGCTTTGTATCTGGTTGAAGCTGTCTACTCTAGGTGCCTCACAGAAGTGGAATTGTGCAATATTTGTCTTTTTGTGGCTCTTTTATTTCACTTAGCATAATATCCTGCAGGCACAATACACTTTTTAAAAAAATTTTTATTTTTTAAAGATTTTATTTATTCATTTGAGACAACAGAGATACAGAGAGAGGGAGAGAGAGAGCATGAGCAGGGGGAGAGGCAGAGGGAGAAGCAGGCTCCCCACTGAAGCAGGAGCCCGATGTGTGGTTCGTTCCCAGGACCCTGGGATCATGACCTGAACTGAAGGCAGACGCTTAACCTTCTGAGCCAACCACGTGCCCCAGCATAATACACTTTTAGGGTAGTTAATATTACGCTTAAATGAAATTTAGAGTGGCTTGCCATCTGTGGGTCACGTTTCTATTTATGCTGTGAAAGTACTTCCCAAATGAAGTAAAGGATGAAGATGAATTCTAGTTTGAGATGCAAGTTACCATTATTGCCTAATTTCCTATGGAAAACCTCTTCATCTCTTGGTGATAAAGAGGGTGTACAAAGTGAAGGGAACTTCTAGTATCTCCTTTAACACTTTGTTTTCTAAATCTTGGGTTTGAGTAGCCAAACATGGAGACTTTTTCTATAATTACAATAACATAAAATTTATGTCTTAAAATAGCAAACATCAATATGCATTTTATTAAAATTCCCAGTAGAACAAATTTGGTTTTGGTCAAATTGATTTTATCTTATAACGTAAATCATTAATAAATAATTTATCCTTAGGAAATCAGATGACATTGTTCCCTTATTCACAACTGAAAGGTAGAAGTTTACTTTTTATTACACTTGCAGTTTCGAATTGTTGATGCTTTGATGTTTTATATTAGTTGGTGGTCTTTTTTTTTTTTTAATAGAAATAATTTGAACCACCTTTTTCGTTGAAATCAGAGTTGACCCTAAGCAGCTTTTAATTCCGAGCTGTAAATTTTTGTTTATTCTCCTTGAAAGGCAACAGAAGACCGTACTGGAATCAATTAATGGTGGTTTAGTTTCATAGTTTTAAGGATATTCTGGAGGTTTCTCTCCCATAAGAAGCATATTAATGTTTCTTTCAAAGCAGACGCTGATTTTTGAATTTTAATCTTTTTTAAGTGAAGTTTATAACAAATCATGAGTACCTGTGAAACTGATTTAAAGATTAAAGCATGCTTATATAGCTTTATCTTACTTTGTTTTCATTGAAAGAACAGTTTAAAGAAGATGGAGGAGTCATTTGAGATTGTGTGATGTGAATCAAATGTGGTCCCTGTCCACAGGTAAATTAGAATCTAGTAGGGAAGATATCAGGTAGATTAGGTATAGCTATAACTATCATACAATTAAAATACATGTTGTAGGATGAGTATAGATAGGTTTGGAGGTGGGAGAGGTTACTGTCTGTTACAAAGGATGTAAATCAGGAAAGCCTTCTTGGAAGAGGTCAAGTTTGCTCTAGATGTTGAAAGTTGAGTGTGATTTTTGGTATTGGGAAGTTTGAGGAGGAAAGAGTCATCTGAATATTTAACATGAAGTTGTTTTACCCACTCAGGCTTCACCTGGACAAAAGATGTTCCTGGTGAATTTGTTAGTTGAAATGAAATGAATTAATGCACAGGATTTCCAGTAAACAATCAGGAATCTGTTTTTCCTTACATTTTTATGTAGCTTACTCTTGTTCATAGAGATTTCTTTTTTCTTCTCTGAAATTGTTAAAAAGCAGTTTCTGTTGGTCATTCCCATTGTAATTTTGTTGTTGTAATGGAAATATCACCTAAACTAGCTTGGATGATGAAATAATTATGGAAAAAATTGGGGCATTGCATTCACTTGTTTGATTCTCAAGAGAAAAATAAAAGTGTTTCTTTTCCCTTTAAAATTGAAAAGTTGATTAGTTACCTAATCAAAATTCAGTTCCCATATGTGCAGTTTATTTCTGAACTGCTGTGAACAAAGAACAATAAATTGGTTTGTATTTTAGACTTGGAATAAGTATTTGGCCTTCTGTGGTGAGAGGAGTATAGAGAGTACTTTACAAAACGGGATATGTTGGCGGTTTCTGAATCCAAGGATAACCTGGTGTTTGGATCAGAAAGGAAAAGCTAATCACCTCAACTGTCTGGGAGCAGGGTCTGGGGCTGGCCATGGGATAGTTGGTTTGCTTGTCTCCGGGCACTATGGGCACCTTAGATCTTGACTCAGTTAGTTCTTGTCTTCCTATTTATGTAAAGCAACAGAATGCATTTAGGGCAATTTCTTTGATTAACAAGGTGGAAATGAATATTATTTCACTGTATTTTTTTATGGGCTTTGGAAAGTATGTTGATACTGATATTTGTTATGTATTTGGTACTCTGAGAAGAATGTATTTGGTACTCTAAAGAAATGAAGGTGTACTGATTTGTTCATTCATTTCCTCTTTTGAGTATGGAACTTTTTTTTTTTAATTTACAAACCAATTTTATGTTTCACATGTAATTCTCACAGCATGTTTATGGGATAAACAAAAGGGATTGTTATCCTGCTTTCAGGGCAAAACTGAGAGGCATTAGTAGGAATATATGCTGAAATAGGGAGTTATTTTAAAAATAATTTTAATTGCACTGTTATTTTAGTGTATATATGTAATATTGTCAAATGTTTTTAATATGGCTTAATGCGGTTCAAAGTTTCTAATTTTATTTGAAATTAAGACCTCTTTGAGAGGGTGCTTGTTTTTTAAACGAATGCACTCTCCTAAAAATCTGTTACTAGATTCAGCATTACCTTATGGTACCAAATGATACTCTTTTCATGGAGATGAGATTTTTCTTTCATTATTCATTTTCCTCCATGCTTTAAGTACCCCGCCCAATAATTCTGAACATGTGATCCTTAAGTAGATTATAACATCTTCTGAATGGTTGAATTACCTTAGGGAAATAGTCCCTATAATTCTTCTTGATCACACAATGTCTTTTCCAGTCAAGATTTCATTAATATGTAAATACTTGTCTGTAACAGCAGTGAATCTCTTTATCACACTATATTTAATTAACATATAAATAACCCTGTGAGACACTTTCCCAATTTCTGATATAGACAAGACTGTTTAAATATTGTATTTGTAATAAGAAAAATTCTATTAAGAATCAAATTCATATTTCATACACAAAGTCCATGCATTATTTTAAGAAATGTTTTGATCTCCATACGTACCCAATTTTTAATCCCAAAAGTTTTGATACTATATGTAATGACTGTAGGGAAAAAACTCCATGACGTACATAAATGTTGGGATCATGTGACATGGTATTGCCATCTGTTTGATGGAGAGAAGTGGTAGGACAGTGGTACTCTGGGAAGAGCAAAGACTTTCATCAAAAACATGGGTGTGTGTCTTGGTCCTGATACTTTGCTGGCTGTGTTACATTTGGGAAGTCACTTAGCTTCTCTAAACTTGAGTTTCTTCATGTGTGGGATGGGGACATTGTGGAGGTATCGTGACGCTTGAGTGACGTAAGAGTGATGTCCTCTGCCACTGTTCCGAGCATGGCGGTGGCTTCCCATGTACGGCAGTGGTTAGAGTAGCCAAAGGTATGGCTGTGGCAGCAGCACCAGTGTCCTTGGTGCATGTTGAAAAGCATGTCATAGATTCTTTTAGTTTCAGGCGCATTAAGTAGGCTTGCAAGAGACTGATGAATGAACAAAATGTCAAATTATAATAAGGAATATCCCTCCTGATGACACTGATGCTGTGATTGCTCATCTGGGACAGCACCCCTTTCCTGGAATTGGGTACCTGAGGTTCCAGATTATTAATCAAGAAGTTGCTTAGTGGACCTTATTTCAAATGCAATTTTGAAGTTTTTATTTTTACTTTGTATTGAATTATATATACAAGAAAGTGTACAAACTGTAAATGTACAATTTGGTGAATTCATGAACAAGTTGAAGAACAACTTCATCAGCATCCCTTATCCCCTGTCCTGTTTACCTTCTTGTAGTCACCTCATCCAAGAGAACCACTACCCTGACTTCTGACGCCACAGCTTAGTTTTGTCTGTGAAAGAAATGGAGTGGCTTCTGCGGACTATTTTACCTAAACTCTGGAAAAGCATAAGTAACTTCTTACTCTCAACAGAGCTCAGGTTTCTGATGTCTTTCAAGTTGGATACTTTTCTAAAGCTGGATGTACATTGTTATTTTGTTTTTTATATTTAAAGTATATTTCTTATAGATAATACACAGCTGATCCTTGAACAACCTGGGTGTCAGGGGCACTGACCACCCTGTGCAGTCAAAAATCCACATGTAACTTTTGATTCCCCCAAAGCTTAACTACTAATAGCCTGTTGTTGACCAGAATTTACCAGTAACATAAATAATCAATTAACACATATGTTGTATGTATTATATAACTGTATTCTTACAGTAAAGTAGGCTAGGGAAATGGAAATGTTAGTAAAAAATCATAAGGAAGAAAAAACAGTTGCAATACTGTATTGTATTTATCGGAAAAAAATCTGTGTATAAATGGACCCACAGAGTTCAAACCAGTGTTGTTCAAGGGTTAACTGTATTTGAATCTTACTGTTTAATCTAGTAATCTCTGCCTCTATGTTGTCATGCTCTGGCTATTTATATATAATGCACAGTTCAGTATGGTTCAGTTCAAAGATGACATCTTGGTATTTGTTTATCATTTGTTCCATTCATTGTTTGCCTTTTTCTCTTTTCCTGCCTTCTTTTGAATTGGCTATTTTTTATAATTCCATTTAATTTCCTTTATTGGATTATTAGCTATACCTTTTTCTTTTTCTTTTAGTGGTTGCTGTAGTGTCTACAGCATGTGTCTTTAACTTAGATAGTCTGCCTTCAAATAATACGGTAGAGCTTCATGTATAATGTAAGAACCTTACCACAGTATGTTTCCATTTTTCTCCCTGCTGGCTTTTGAATGATTGTTGTCCTATATTTAACTTTTACATATGTTATGAACTCCTCAATATATTTTTATCTATCCATCAAGTATTTAGCGGGGTTTAAATGAATGCCAGGTATTGCACTAAAGATAAAAAATACTCAAACTTTGAAGGAGCTTATAGTTTAGTAAAGGAGCAAGACACAAATAAATAATTGTACATATCTTACATGACTTATGATGGGGTTATAGCCTGATAAACCCATTGTTAAAAATATTAAGTTGAAAGTACATTTAATACACCTAACCTACTGAATATCATAGCTTACCTTAGCCTACATTAAACATGTTCATAATACTTAATACTAGCCTACAGTTGGGCAAAATCATCAAAACAAAGCCTATTTTATAATAAAGTGGTGAGCATCTGAGGTAATTTATTGAATACTGTACTGAAAGGAAAAACAGAATGGTTGTATGATTACAGAAGCTTTGTAAGTAAATTGGGTGTTTATCCTTTGTGTCGGTCGCATGGCTGACTGGAAGCTGGGCTCATTGGCGCTGTCCAGCATCAGGAGACGGTATCATACTGCATAACACTAGCCCAGAAAATGACCAAACTTGAACATTCAAAGCACAGTTTCTACTGAAATGCATATACCTTTCACGCCATTGTAAAGTAAAAAAATTGTAAATCGAACCATTCTAAGTTGGGGACCATCTGTAATTCTGTGCAGTGACAGCATTAATGGTAATACATACAAAGGTTAGTAATGTGGAAGAAAGTCAGGTGAGCTTTATCTAGGAACATGACAGAAGGTTTTAATTGTTTTTTCCTCTACAGATCACCACATTGATTGAGCCAATTAAAGACAACATTGTAAATATGCATGCCATGAATCAGACTGCTTTTGTATCCATTTAGGTGAGGTTAAAGTGCTGAATTTATAATTTTTAAAAATTCTTTTTGAATCTCAGTCCACATGTTTTTCTTCCTATTGCCACTATACAACTTGATTTCTGAAGTGTAAATTTTTCTTTTTTTTTTTTTTTGGAGTTTTTTTTTTAAGTTAGAGTAATATAATGCTTCCTTTTTAAAAGGAGCTTGCTGAGTCATTACTTGATTGAATCATTTTGCTGATACTTTTCTGTAAGATAGGTACTGAGGGTGTAAAGTGCCTCCACTCTGAATCACTTGTGTACAAATAATCACAGTGACAGTGAGGTAAATGCTGCAAAAGTATCACAGTCTCAGCTATGTAGTCTTAATTGACGTTTATATTTTTCATTTATTGTTCAGATTAAATTTTTTTCTTTTTTTAAGTTGAAATTTAGTCGACACACAGTGTTACATTAGCTTCAGATTGGTTTCAGTGTCAAATTAGTTTCACAACATAGTGATTGGACAAGTCTATACCTTATGCTATACGCACTGCAAGGGTAGCTACCATCTGTCATCATTCAATGCTATTATAATACCATTGACTGTATTCCCTAGCTGTGCCTTTTATTCCTGGGACTTACTCATTCCATAACTGGAAGCTTATAGCTCCCACTACCCTTCACCCATTTTGCTCATCCCCCCACTCACTTGCCCTCTGGTAACCATCAGTTCTCTGTGTTTATGGGTTTCTTTCTTTTTTTTTTAATTTAAATTCAATTAGCCAACATACAATCCATCATTAGTTTCAGATGTAGAGTTCAGTAATTCATCAGTTGCATAACACGCAGTGTTCTGTTTCTGCTTTTCGTTTGTTTACTCATTTGTTTTTAGATTCCACATATAAATGAAATCATATGGTATTAGTCTTTCTCTGTCTGACTTATTTCACTTAGCATAATATCCTCTAGGTCCACCCATGTTGTCACAATGGCAAAAAAAAAAAAAAAAATCTCAACCTTTTTTATGGCTGAGTAATATTCCATTGTATATATGTACACTGCATCATCTTTATCCATTCATCCATTGATGGACACTTGGGCTGCTTCCATATCTTGGCTCTTGTAAATAATGCTGCAGTAAACATAAGGGTGCATGTATCTTTTCAAATTAGTGTTTTCATTTTCTTTGTGTAAATACCTAGTCATGGAATTACTGGATCATATGGTTTTGAGGAACCTCCATATTGTTTTCCACATTGACTGCACCAATTTACATTCCACCAACAATGCATGATGGTTCTTTTTTCTCCACATCCTTGCCAATACTTGTTATTTCTTGTCTTTTTGGTTCTAGCCATTCTTACAGGTGTCAGGTGATACCTCATTGTGGTTTTGATTTACATTTCCTTGATGATTAGCGATGTTGAACAATTTCTCATGTTTTATATCTTGATTAAATCTTTTCAATTCTTAAAAGGTTTTTTTTGTTGTTGTTGTTTGTTTTTGAGAGCTCTGATATTAGAATGAAGAGAATATCCGTGGATATGTTCCTACTGATCATTTATTCATTCACTCAGTAAGTCAGGTTCTGGAACCAGGCTGTCTGAGTTCAGATGCCAGCTGCAGCTTTTTAGTTGTGTGACTTTGCATTGTTAGTAAACATTTCTCTGCCACTGTAAAATGAGAAAGATAATGTCTGTCTCTCAGGACTGCTGAATTTGTATATGTGTATATATATTGGTTAGAACTTTGTATTTGTGCTCACACATAGGAAGTGCTATATGTGAAATGTCCATTCATTGCAGGTCTAGAGGTAGGAATATATGGGATCTTGAAGGGTGATAATGGGGAAATAACATTTCCTGTGTCTTGAGATCTGCGTAGGCATTATTTTGCTGTTTTCTTTAGTTGTATGAGTAAAAGGAAGATAAAAAAAATGCTTATTTTTCTCTCTAATCCTTTGTGGTTCAACTTTGGTTTGGTTCAAACTCTTAGCATTATAACCTTATACAGGGTCAGGGTTTGTAAAGTACACTGATACAATGCATAAACATTTTGGTACATTTCAGTTTTGTAGTTGGTAAATTTTGTAGTTGATAAATTCAGATGTCATATACTTTTATTTTTGTCCTGGAAGGTTTTGCTGGTTTAATTAATAGACCAAAGGAGATTTGTCAGGGTCTTGTTATCTTTAAGTTGTATGAAATAAGAGTTTTGCTGCTATTCAGTCTAAGTAACAGAACAGGGAGTGAAATTGACTTGATTTCTCTTAATGTTACCTCCCTGATGGTGGTTGGCACATGTAGTTTTGAGCTTCCCTCGTGTGAAATAGTCCTCATCAATGCTTAGTTGACTCTTAGACCTCAAATCTTTCCGTATTGTCACATTGAATGTGTTCTCCCTTCCTGAATGAAACACTGGCAACTCTGAAACTATAGTTGAGTTTATGCTATAAATGAAAGTTATAATTCACCAATTTTAATTCACCCCATTTTCCATAGGTGGAGTATTATAAATATGAAAATCATGACACAAATAAATTAAAAAAGAAACATTTATAAATATTTGTTGTGTGTGACACCACATGCTGAATGTAAACATTACTACATAAATGTTTTGGGGATTTTAAAAAAAAGTTGTCTATTTTAGCCTATTTTTTTAAAGTATATGCCACTGAAGTCGGGTTTGAGGATGCCTTTTTTTTTACCCCTAGTAACTTTCCTTGTAGCAAACATAAGTATTTTCATTGTTCTGAGGACCTTGAGTGCCTCTTCTTCAGATTTAGGGTTCTCTCTCCAAGGGACAGGTGATGTACAAGGGTCAGTCTTCCAATCACTGACCTCTCTAGTCATCTGTTGCCCCTTGTTTTGTTGACAGCCAACACCTTGGTGAAAGAGTAGCCTTTCTCACTTAGCTTTTCGGGAGGGATTTTCCTTTGAAGTTTGTGGCTTTCCCTTAAACTTTAATGATTTCGCCAACTTGTTCTCCTCAGAAATAATCAGGTCATCCTTTGCTGATGGTAAAATATTTATTTTCAAACTTTGTTTTAAGCATTTTGGGAGAGAGAGGATGCCTTGTAGATACTGTTGCTTATTTCTACCCCATAAATCAGCTCATCACTGCTTATTACTGCTTATTATGTTGGCCAGGTACCATATGTTCAGGATGGTGTGCAGTTGCTAGGTATTTGTAAACATAATCATTGGTATTATTTATATAGTGTTACTATTTATCATAAAGTAGATCTTGAAATGTCACCCAGTTACACAGATCTTGTGTTTTACTCCCCATGAAAACCGTCTTGCTGGTGTTAGGAATAATGATGCTTTTTATGATGGTTGAACACTTATTATGTATCAGGTACCACTCTAAAGTCTTTAGATGTGCTCACTCGATTCTCCCCAAATCCTGTTATTCTTTGTTTTACTAATGGGGAAACTGAGGCACAGGCCGATTGAAGAACTCCCTCAGGGTTACACAGCTGTGTAGGGTGGCATCTGTCACAGAGGTTAGACTTCTGAGACCGTACTCTTAATTATAATGGATTAGAATTCAAGAAAATATTTGTCTAGTCTTGTCTTCATTTGGGGCAGATAATATTACAGTATTTGCTAAATAGATGAAGCAGCTGGGTCCCAGGGAACAGATGAAGTAGCTGGTGGAGCGGGGAGGACAGTCCAGTCCTGGAGGTGGTATTTTCATCCTGGTCTCTTGTATGCATCGCTAACATCTGAGAATATGGGTTAAGTTTCAAAATAACTCCTTAATCTGCTGTATTTTCTAAGTCATATATTAATGAGAGTGAATCCTGTTGGTTCAGAAGAGAACTCGGGAGTGATGCCTTTTTTCCAGCCTGGCCTTCTGAATGACAACAGCGTTTTGATTGGTTTCCCACTGAGTTTCAGACCAGTGTGATTTCTTCAGTAATGGTAACCACAGTGTAGTATACATTTCTTGTCCTTTATTTACCAGAACATTTTCTTCTATGCTAAATAACAGAAATAAATATAAATAAATATAACTCCACATCTTAAAACCAGCACATTAAAAGGTGGCAATTAGTAGTAATGCACAGTCTATTTTGCCTTTTGTTTCCATGGCATAGAACATGAACAAAAGAACTTTCTGTAAGTTTATTCTTGATAAAATTTCTTTGAAATAAAACATTCAAATTTAGTGTGAGAAATAATTGGCGAGAGAATAGTCAGACATAATAGAACTTGTAATATTCATTCCTTTCCTGCTGACAGATAAATGTTACCTTCAGATGAAACCAGCAGTTTATTGTTTGGAATAAAACAATGAACAGGGTTCTAATATAAAGAATCTTAAAATTAAGCAGCCATTATTTTGTAAAGAGATCATTTAAGTTTACCCTGTACTTCCCATTTTTAGTGGGGGATGATGCATTTAAGTTTTAAGATTTCTTAAGCCAAGCAGAAACAATAAAAGACAAAGATGAAACAAAGTATATGTAAATGTTTTGTGTTTGTGGAACTTTAGATTCAGTGTAACTTTTGCAACTTCCCAAAACTTCTTACAAGTCTTTAGAACGAAGTAATCGGGCTCCCTGCTCAGCGGGGAGTCTGCTTCTCCCTCTGACCCTCTTCCCTCTCGTGCTCTCTCTCTCTCTCATTCTCTCTCTCTCAAATAAATAAATAAAATCTTTAAAAAAGAATCATTAGAAGGAAGCAGTGTGTTCTCTAGGTTTTTTTTGAACCATAGTTTCACCTAGCCCATTGACTGATTTACATGACTAATATGTTTATTGTGAACAGAATTAATGAAAAAGGTTTTCTCTGAATTTTATTGTATGTGCTATCATTCTGCTTACCTTATGAAGGAATAAGTAACTAAAATTTGGGCATTTTTAAAAAGGTAATGATAGAACCAATTAGTTATTTTCAAGTGTGAAGAATGGTGAGATTTAGGGAAATATATATTCTGAAATATTTTTCCCACCTGAACTAGAACATGACATGTCCCACTACCTCTATTGGATGTGCACCACTACTAGTGTAGCTTACTGGTTCATCAGCGTGCAGTGGTCTGTTTAAGGAAAGTATTTGTGTTCTCACGCTCAGATCTGCAGATTCTCTCTATATATATGTGTGTACTTCCTTGGCATATCTGTTTTTATGAACAGATTGTCTGCTTTCATTGCTTTATTCCAATTTTGAATTTCTGTGATACTCATGAGAGCACTTTTTGAAAAAAAATTGAGTATAGTTGACAGTGTTCATGTAAAAAAAAATCTTTGTGCTTTCATTTAATAATTCAATTGCCACATTATTTTAGAGTCTGCTAAATGCCAGGCACTGTTTTAGGTATTGAGGATATGGCAGTAAACAAAACAAACAAAAATTTTGCCCTCAAAGAATTTATATTCTGGGTAGGGAGGAGATCCTGTTTTTGAAATGCAGTTATTTGAAGCATGATAAAGAACTTACAGTATTTTTATAGCAAGTATTTTAAACTCCTAAAATGTGTTTTAAAAGAGTTTGCTTTGCAGAAACATCCTGTAAGAAAAGAGCAGAAAGAAAGTTTTTGGTTTTTTTTGCTTTTATCTAAGTGTCGGTAATCAGACCTAAGGTCCAGCCATATTTGGTAGAAGTTGGTTTCGTCATATTAGTAAGCTACTGGTATTGAGTTTGGTTTTATATTGTACTTAAGGTATGCATGTAAATGGTCCTTATTGGGTTGTCTGAGTTAAATTATCGGGAAGGCTCAAGTGACCCTCTTCTGACCACCTACACATCTTGCCCGCTGGCTCTTAGGTATGAAGCACGGGAATGGTAGAAATGAGAAAGGATGGATTTGCAGTTGGGGGCTAGATTGTAGACCTGTGCCCTTTCTAGAGGTCTGTGCTAGCTAGAAGTCTTAAGTTTTGGATTCTAACTGGTTGTGTTGAAATCCTGGCACTGTCATTTATTAGTTTTATGAGGATGGGCAAATTAACTTAGGCCTCAGTTTTCCCATTGTAGTACAAGGAAGATCCTATCACCAGCTACATTGGATTGGTAGGACTAAATGAGGTATTGTAGGTTAAATGCATTTCATCCTGTCTAGTCCATAGTAAGAGATCAGTAGATGTTAAAGATAATTGTTGCCAATTATTGCAAATATACTAATAGTAGTACAGGTAGTACTATTACTACATCAGTGGTGATGAGCACATTTAGAAACATTTAGTTGTGCTTTGCTTTGAAAATGCAGCAAAAATACTTTATTGACTCAAGATTCTTCAGGCCTGCCTTTTGGAGTGTACCTCTGAGCAGAACTTGTCTTTAATACTGCATTCTGATAAAAATAGGTATGTTTTCATACCCATTTCTGTTCAGTGAAGCTTAACAAAGTTTTATAGCTTTCCAGTCTTTAAATACCAAATGAATATTATTTTGCTGAGGGTCCCACGGCATTATTAATCATTTCAGTAATAACCCTTGTATCTAATATGTACTTTGTGTAGAAAGTACAAATCTCAACTTGCGATACATTTTTCTAAAATTCTTTTAGAAAGCATTTTGTGTAGCTATGGAACCATGTCTGCTTTAATTAGAAAAGGCAGTAATCGTTTGTTCGTTTTTTTTTTCCTTGTTCCTCAGTTCACTTCTATAATTCTTATGTTGGAGGAGTGAACGTTATTATCATCGTTGTATCCCCGTGTTCTTCTTTACTTTCCATTTCAGTAGCCTGTGATAAAGTATTAGTTATTGACATAGAGGCAAATAAAATAGTTTTTTATTTGGTGACAAGTGAAATAGTGTGATTGTGGCATCTATGCTAAATAATCATCCATGTGATGCAGAAATTTAAAAATATGAACTCAGATGCCTTCACGAATGTGTCTCTGGTACACAGTTTGCAAGGGCATTACATGCTAGCTGCAAAGTGGGTAAAATACTGTGTTTATAAAATAAGGTATAATGCATTTCTTCTTGTCTGTATCTAATGGGGAGCTTTGACTTTGGATAATTTGCACCAATAATCATTTGATGGGGACGCTGTTGACTGATGGACAGCACTGCCCATTCTCAGACCTTTCAGCTTCCGTCTCCTACCTGAAACCATCCATTGGGCTCCTGTTACCTCATACATGAGGACTAATATTCGGCATAACATTCAAATGTTTATGAAGTGTTTCTTGTGTAAGGCATGTTACATAACCTCATAAGAGAAGAAAGAGAAAAATACAACCTATTATAAGAAAGTGCAATCCTTTCCCTGGGGCTATGATAAATTTTAGAAAATTGCAACTATTAATACTCAGAAACAGGAGAGAAAATGTTTCATTGAATTATAAAGCAGAGCAGTTGCAATTTGTTCTTAAAATTTTTGCCTTAATTCAGAATGTTTCATTTATTGTCATGGGCTTATCGAGTATTAGAGCTAAAAGCGGCCTTCAAGGTAATGTCTGAAGTGTTTTGCTTTAGAAAGTTACATGTCGAAGACCGCAGGGCTGGGTGCCGGCAGCTGGGTTTCTGTGCTCCGTGCGACCCGATGTGTGGGAGGATGCTCTGCTCTGTTACCATACTCTACTATCTGTACCTCGCGGGTCTTTCTGAAATTATTCTTAATTCCATCCAGTCAAGCCTTATTTTTTCCCCTTCTTAGTTCTCCTCTTCATTTTTTAGTGATATGCTTTCTTTCCAGTTTTACTGAGAAATAAATGACATACATCCCTTCAAATGTAAATTGAAGGCACACAGCATGATGGTTTGATTGCCATACGTTGTGAAATGATTATTGCAATAGGTTCAGCTAACATCCATCATCTCCTATAGATAAGATATAAAGGGAATAAAGTGAAAAAGAAAAAAAATTTCCTCTTTGTGATGAGGACTCTTAGGGTTTCCTGACCCAACAGTTTTCCCATATATCGTGCAGCAGGGTTAATTCTAGTCATCATGTACATTACATCCCTAGTATTGTTTATCTTCTAACTGGAAACCTGTACCTTTTGATCATTTAGTGTTATTTTTAACCTGCAAAATCATTTCTTCCCTCTTAATGATTACCTGTCCTCCAGATCTGTGCTGTCATATACAGTAGCCACTATTTAAATTTAAATTTTATGTGTCTATTTAAATTTTAATTAATGCTAATTAAAATGAAATAAAATTAAAGTTCTCTTAGCCATATTTCCAGTGCTTAATACATGTGCACGTAGCCCCTGGATTTGCAGTTGGGGGCTAGATTGTAGACCCTGTTGTAGAATAGTTACAGAACACTTCTATGGTTACAGGAAGTTCGACTGTAAGCTTTTCGAGGGCAAGGGGCCATTTATGTTGATAATAAGAACATACGACTTAGGCTCTTGATAAATGTTCTAGAATGTGTGAATGAACACACGCCCTTGCTGTCCTTTAGTTCCTTGCCAAATTTTTAGTTTTGAAATAATATCCTTTTCTTCTTGAACCATTTTCTGACTGAAGAGAAATCAACAATTGGGTATTTTCCATTTACATATTGTATATAGCATGTAGCATGTACCACTTAATAGACCATAAGCAGGAACGGAGATAGAACATTATAGAAATACTTTTTGCGTCATGTTCCCTGTGTAGCCAGTCATTGAGCTAATGTGTATTTTAAATGCTTATGTATTTTTTTTTTTTTAATTTAAGTTATAATGGTGACTCCTTGGTGCTCATTCCTTGGCATGAACACAAACACCGAGAGAAAGATTGGTGCGAGGATCTGGAGTGCAGGTAAGGATGAGCCTGTGCGAGAGACCTTCGTTTCTCCGGGATGGATGATTAGAAGGCCCTTTTGAGGTGGTGTGTGGTAGGTGACCGCGTACTTGATAGTCCCTGATTTAGAGAGTTTGAGTGGAGTTGTTTTAAACACTTGACTTGATTTTTACTCAGTTACATTACAGTTTTCTTAATGGAAGAATATTAAATTCTACAAAGTAAATAATCTGAAAAATGATCCTGATACACCAACTCTTTTCTTTTTAAAGTATTTCCTTTTAGTCTTTGACATGTAGAAATATAATTTTCATGGTTGTTATTATGGTATGCACACAATTTTGTTTTTGATTCAGTTTGAATTTTTATTTTTGTGAGACTTAACCTTAGAAAGCCTCAGAACATGGAGTCATCAACTACTGGCAAGGGGGTGGGAGATGAGGTATGGGGCTGAAAGCATTTGAATTCCCTTATTCCTCACTCAAAGTCAGGTAAATGTTCCTTCGCTATCTCTCCTTCCATATTTCTCCTACATGAAATCAGAGGTTAATTTTTTGGACTCATGAATTGAGGCCTACAACCTTCAGATTGATCCAGAAATCCTCCAGATTCGTGGGCATCAGGCACAACATAGGGTGGGGTTAGAGTGCTGGAGTTGAAAATCGGAGCATTTAGTGAAAATCTGTGTCCTGAACGTTGGCGCTTTGGTTCCCTGCCACCTCCCAGCTCCTGGAGTGTAGGCATATTCCCCAAGTAGAAGTTTGGAGATTTCTGTAGAAATGGAGTAGCCTCTGAGGAGAGTCCTCTAGATACCGACATATTGTCCTGAGAGATTCGTGCATTACTAGGCCTCAGTGAAGTCAGCAAATGAACAAGTCCTATGACAACCCCCGAGCTTCCTGGACGTCCAAGGACTGGTGCCGGCAGGCAGAACACATGGAAAATGGAACTGAAAGTCAGAGGCCACACAAAAAAAACTTCAAAAATTAATATTGCCCAGGAGATAAGAGAAGATGCTGTGAAGTAACAAATGGATTTTATAACATAGGAACAGAGAACTACGAAAACTTTGGGAAACAAAAAATACGATAGTTGGTGTCTTAAAAACTAGAAGGGTTGAAAGATAAAAGGAAAATACTTTCCCAGAAAGTAGAATAAAAATATTATAGAGCTAGATAAGAGAGCAAAGATAAAAAACAAACGTAATATTCAAATTATAGGCGTTCTGGAAAGAGATGATATATATAATAGAAGGGAAGAAATTTTTTTTAGAAGGGAAGAAATTTATAAGAAATATTTCAAGCCTATTATTTAGAATTGAAAGCTATGAGTTTTCAGATTGAAATGCCCAGTGCACTAAAGCATACCATCACGACCTTCCAGAATATCTGGGATGCAGTCTACCAGAGAGAAAAACATATTACATAAAAGGAAGTTTGAATTAGAATGACCTCTGATATCTCCAGAACAGCAGTAGAAGCTAGAAGAAAAACTTTTGATGGGAAATATTTTTTGATCAGGATTCTTAGATCTAGCTAAAATCATCAATCAAGTATGTGGTTAATCATGTGAGATTTTGTAAAATTTACCACCCATGTACATCTCATTTCAGGAAGCCATCGAAGATGTGTTTTATTAAAATGAAGGAATCAGTGGAAAAAAAGAAAGCCATTAGATTCAGAACTGGGCTCTAACATAGGCCATGGCAACGGGAGGGTCCAGGCTGACCAGCTATGTTCTTGTCGAGTGAGCAGCAGCCAGCACAGACTGTGGAAGGGTGTGGATGGCTTCAAGAGCCAGGTCTCTTGGAAAATATTTAAAAATGGAACAGGAATATTACCTGTTATGTTTGACTATTTGGGAAAAATCTTTATATCCTTTTATACTTTGCTCTTAATACGTTTTTTAGAGAATTTGGAAAGCGTAGCAGTGGATGCATGGAAGTCCGTGGTGGGGACAGGAGGACACTTGGCACTTATTAACTCCAAAAAATGAAAAGTTGTTCAAAGAGAGCAGTAGTTATGATAATGTACCACTTGGCTCAGGAGAAGATAACCATAATCACATAATAATAATAATGCAAATAATTAGTGGTTTAATTGTGGTAAATTGTGATATATCCACTGTGGGAGGAAAGGGTGTAGGGGAAGTGGATGGCTGTGGTTTAAGACAGCAGAATAGCACGTAGGGTAGATAAATCAGAAACGGTCACAAGCACATACCGTTTAGATTCGCAGAGGAAAATCCAGGAAGTTGGCTGAAAGACGTGAAAATGGCGTAGAGGGTGGCAAGGATGGCGGCAGGATGGATTGTGTATGGAATTGCTGGCTTTTCTTTTGATAGGACTCTTTTCATGCTTTTGGATTTTTGAAACTATGTATATATACTATCTGATAAATGATAAATAAAAGCCCTAAGCAGTAATGTAATCACTGCAAGTGACAATTGGGAGCTCTCTCAATGTTAGTGGTAACGTTGGCCGTTTGCTTTCATTTTGTTGTGTTTTGGATATCTGAGATAATGGAGTAAGTAATTCTTAGTTACCTTTTTTACTCCAGTAAGTTTTAGTGTAATGGCAATTGAATGTCTTGCTGTGTTTTTGCTGTTTGCTTTTTAAAAGTTGTTTTTAGGGGCGCCTGGGTGACGCAGTCAGTTGGGCGTCTGGCTCTTGGTTTTGGCTCAGGTCACGATCTCAAGGTCATGAGATCGAGCCCTGCGTCGGGCTCTGTGCTCAGTGCAGCGTCTGCTGGAGATTCTCTCTCCTTCTCCCTCTGCCCCTCCCTCTTGTGCTCTGTCTCTCTCTAAAATAAGTAAATCTTTAAAGTTGTTTTTAATTTAGTTTTCATTTTTTAATAAAAGTATATATTTGCAAGTAGATTAAAGAGCTAAAATTTTCTACAAAGCTTGTTGTTAAAAAAAAAAAAAAAGCAGAACCCAAACCCGCAGTCCTTTGTACCCTTCTCCCCATTTCCTGCTCTCCAGAAGCAATTACTTTTAATTCTTTCAGACAGTAGTTTTGCTGTTAACTCCATATCTCAGAATAACAGTCGTGCTGCTACTTGATTTTTTAGTTCTGGCCGTTAACTGTGGGCTTCCTGGAATGGAAGGTAATGACGTGCATGTACCCTGCTCCTCCTGATCGTGTGTGTGGCATCCTGCACCCCTCTCCCTTTAACGATCTTGTGCTGCCATTTCAGGGCAGTTGCAGGAGACTGGAGCTTAAATGCGTGGTCTTCATCAGCCCTATTTAATTAGAAGTCATCACTTAGCAATGGTAGTGAGAGGTTGAAGAGGTAGAGAAACTGAAGATGGTGGGACGTCGGGGCCAGCAGACAGGGTGATAGGCAGAGGTGTGGAGAGACTGTTGACAGGTGAATTCTCTCATTTCCAGATGCGCTTTTGAGAGAGTGACACGGGCAGAGCCCCGACCCATTCATCCCCTGCTTCCCAGTTCCCCGCAGCCTGCACCTTTGTATGATTATAAGTAGATGTAAGGCATGAGGGCATTTCTTCTCAGACCAACTGCAGGAAGCTGAAATGTAAGCAGAGCTTGCTGTGCCAGAACTCCTAAAACTAAAAATGAAAAGTCAGGAAAAGTTTGACAGAGGAAAAGATGCTTTTGAAGATGGTACAGATTTTCAGTATTACAGGACATACCGTGTTGCTTATTTGTTTAATTGGTGTCTGTCCTCTGCTAGATGCAAAAATACTGAAGGAAGAAAAGCAGATGCAGTCCCTGTTCTTGTGAAGTTTATACTCTGGTGGAAAAATGGTCCTGCTGTAAATGACTGACATGATGGGTGCTAGGAAAGCCCAGGGGGGTGCACGGGGAGCACGTCACAGGGAGACCTCTGCTTGGTGCAGGGCAGGGAAGGTCGTCCTGGGCAAAATCTTGTGAAATCTGAGATTTGAAGAATGAACAGGATTTAATTTAGCCCGGTGGAGGGCAAGTTTGGCAAAAGAGAGAGGGGTGTGTTCTCAGCAGAGAGAACAGCATGTTGGAAGAAGGCTCAAGGCGATGTCCCCTTCGAGGACTAAAAATAAAGACCTGCCTTGTTGAAGTCACCAGAACGAAAGTGAGATTGGCACCAAGAATAGCCTAGAATATTTTACAGCAGATTACAGACTATAAAAGTAGGCACAGGGATGATAAAATCAGGTTTCTGTTTTTATAAAGATAACTGTTTTACCCAAGGAGATCCTGAATTCAGTTTTGATCTTGTTGCATTTGAAGTGCCTGTGAAACATGGAGGAGCAAATAGGAACGTTTTGGGGCTTCTGAGTGAAGTGTGACTTAGGGGTAAAATAGGGTCGTTGTTGTAGTGCATGTGGTAGCTTATGCTGCAGTCAACGGTGAGACCGAGAGAGAGTCCAGAGTGAGCAGAGAGGAGAGAGCTTCACTGGATGTGGGGAGGAGCCAGGATGCAGGGGTTGGCTGGATGAGGCTGTTCTGGTGGAGATGACCCAGGAGGAGCCGCCAGGAAGATGGGAGAAGGCAGACAGCCCCACATACTGGAGTGAGGGAAGCCAGCTTCTGGAAGGAGAAAGCAGTGAAATTCTGTCAGTGCCGAGAGGGAAATATTAAGGACTGAAAAAAATATCAAAGGACCTCAGAGTTGCTCATGGGAATTTTTCCCTGCTAAAATGGGCAGCTTTAAAGATTTCAGGGGGAAATGTGACTTTTTTTTGTGACAGCGATGGGGAAAAACCACCAATCAGAATGTTAATGGCAGTTGTGCGACTAGCTGGGTAAAGGGCTACCAATTATAAGCACAGTAGGTTGTCTAAGGCATGTGACTAAAATGCCCAAATCTTGATGGGCTTTGTGTCTGCTCATATATTACAGCTACTAATAATTCTAATAAAAAAAATACCTGTAAATAAAAAATTAAACACCTGCTCCGTGCCAGACGATGTTCTCTGTGTACTTAATTTATATTATTTTGAATACTCTGGCATTGCATTCTCCCCGTTTTATATGAATAAAATGAATCTAAGATTAGTTTAATCTCAGTAATTAATGCAGAGTTTCAGGGCTTTCAGCAATGGAATGTGCTTCAGTTCTGACTCCAGAGCCCACTGCCTTGTAATGGTAACCGTGACATCACCCGTCATTACTGTGGGCTGGCCCAGATGAGTGGGTGGCCCTAGTGGCGTCCAGCAGCTTTCCATAGGTCGCTCTGAACTCTATTGGTTTAAGTCCTTTTTTTTTAGTCCTTGATTATGGAGGGCAATTGGCCAGGATCACCCTCTTAAAAACTCCTCATAATTTGTGATCCCTGAGCTGTTAGCCTTGTGTACTTTCCTCTTGGGGTCCTTCTTTACCTACGGCGAGTGGCACAGAGCAGTTCTGTGCTTTGTAAATGTCAGGGTGGTACCACATTGCTGACACCTACTAACGGTGTGTTACCGATGTAAATAAGACGTATTTCCTCTGATTTTTATGAACATGGAAAACAAGGTTTCTGCATTTATATTTGAGTTACAATCACCTGGAGGTGTTTTTCCTAAATGAGGCCTGGCTGGCCTCACAGGTAATTTTGACTGGGCAGGCTCCCAGCCATGTGCATTTGGTAAAAGCCTCCCAGGGTGATTTTGATTTTTGTTAATACTTATTTGATTGATTTGTGGCATGGCTGTTTTGATTTATTGTCCATCCTGATTTTTTTAAATTGGGAAACCTAATAGGAAAATAAATTAAGCATCTCCCAAATGTCCCATTTATTTTATAAGTGTGTCCACAGATACAGGAAAACACATACACACAAACATCCCCACCCCCCTCCCCCCACACATACATGCATACTCCCTGTCTCTGTCACCGCTCCCTCCCCATCTCTGTTCTTCTCTGTCTTTCACAAAATTCTAATTTTTCCCAGCATTCCAATCAGTTACTAATTGCTCCTTTTGTGCTTTGCAGAGCGGTGGTTGAGCCGAGTCTCCAAGACGAAAGTGAGTTCTTGTACGCCGCCCAGCCCGGGTTACTGAGGTACAGGACATCAGAGCTTACGGTAGAGAAGGTTATGGACTGGTATCAGACCAGAGCACAGGAAATAGAGCATTATGCCCGACAGGTGAGGGGAGAATGATGGCTGCTCCTCAGGGACGCCAGCCGTGCCGCGCTGGGGCCTCAGGATTCTCTGCGTGTCGTGGCCGCCGACGGTGGGGCCGGGGAGCGTGTGTTTGGTTTGCAGAGATGAAATGAATATTTCTTATTACGTTTGTTCTTTCATCCTTTGCCTCAGAAAGCTTTTGTGGCTTTTTTGGGGATTCTTAAAAAGCAGATACATAGAAGAAAAATTGTTCAAAATCGTTCTCTAAAATGTAAGTTGCAAAATATGGTATATCCTATCCACGATTTTCCATATATTTTTAATAGGCTTAATACCATATTAGTGGAAATGACTGTATCAACCCAGAAATACTTGATCAGCTCCCTGTCATATCACAGTAGTGCAGGTGGTTTTTATTTTGCTTTTTAGGAACCTTGTTTGAGGCTCTGTCTCTAGTGTTTTCCTTGAGTCTAAGCCTAATTCCCCTCAGTTCCCCTGTGCCTTCATGGGGCTGCAAACGAACTACATCAGACAGAGGAGGAGAGGGATAGAATGTACTGAAGCTTAGGAGGTCTGAACACTAATCTCAGATCTTCCACTAACACACCTGTGACTCCGGACCTGCCACTTACCTTTTCTGCTCGTTGATTTTTTTCATGGGCTTGGTTCCTATACCAAGGTCAGTGAGAACAAAGAAAATGCACAGGAGAGAATATTAAAAATTCTGCTAATTGAGTGCCCTGCACATGTAAGCAATAGTTGTCTTCATCTTAGACAACAGAAGTTGGCAATTCAAAGCGAAGAATGGCAGAATGCACATTAAAATCTCATTTAGGGTCTGGCCGCTGGATGCCTTTTTCTTTCTACTTGTGGTCTTGGCTTTGGACCACCTGTCCTACCATCAGTTTTTCGTGTGACAGGAAGGGTGATTCTAAAAGGTCTGATGAGCAGCAGTACTGTGGGAAGGAATTTGCACCCCTTTGTTTACATTTCTACATAGTGATTGGTGCGGCCCTCTGTCTCCATTTGATAGTCTCCTTGAATTTCTGCCTACTCGGACTCCTACTTTTCGTATTCATAGAATTGAAGGGGAGCTATGTGTTGGAGCTGATGGTAATATTATAGATCAAACTTTTGGGAAGGGTGGGCCAAGAATATTTGATTGACTTTCCAGGTCTTTGAAGATGGCTAAGGACCATGGTACATTCAAAAATGCTTAGAATCCTGATACTGGGATGAGAAGAATCTCTGGAGGTGCTCCAGTCTAATTCCCAATGTGCTCTTTGTGCTTTATCACCTTGAGTGATAATCATGTGTTGGTATAGGTTTATCGATTGTAAGAAGTGAACCACTCCAGTGGGGGCTATAGATAACGTGGGAGGTTGTCGGTAGGTGGGGGTAGAGGCTCTGTGGGAAGTGGCTGTACTTTCTTCTTGATTTTTGCTGTCATTGCTGCTCTGAAATGTAAAGTCTATAAAAAATAAACAGAAAGGAAACTATAGAGCTTTCTGAAAGTTAAATTTTTTAACAGTCCAGTAATAATTGCTAGACATCTTGAATTCATTTTTGTGGAATTAGGAATAACTATAAAGAGAAGTGATTTGGGGGTGCTTTAGCTGCCTCTTTTATTCTTTCATCTCTTTCCTTTATATGAAAACACTTCTAATAGAAGTATTATTCTTCAGCTTCATTTTATTTATTGATGCTTCATGTGGCTTATGCTACAAAGTGATATCTAACATAATTTTTATCTTTTTCATTTTTAGAGACTTAATTGATGTGGGACTTCTTTTTCCTTAGAGCCTACAAATGCCTTTTAGCAAGACTTATTTGTTGGATTAGGAAATGTGTATAGTAGTGAAATTTATCCAGTGAGGGCTTTGGGGTACGTGGCATAATTCAAGTTGCATTAGGGCCTGCTTTCATTTAAGGTGTCAGTAATTTGGTTCTAAAACATTTTTACCTCAGTGAGTATCTGGGAAAGCAACAACTTCCAAGTTGGTACTAGGAAAACCAGTCTGGATCACAGAATTGGTGAGTGTGTTACACATGGCAAGTGTGCTGTGTTCAAACCATGACCAGCACAGAGTTGTGTTTTATGCACCAGGTTTTCTTCACGCTTTCTGAAAATTCACTTGTGATAGTTTTTTTTTTTTTAAATTGGTATGCAGGTAGATCTGTCTTTTCAGATGTAAACTGTATTTTTATTACTAGAAATGAAGTAAAAAGACACTTCTCTGTTGAAGTATACCAGATTACTCCTGTTTTGCCTCATGCCTTACCTGCCTATAGTGTCCCCCCCCCCCCCGCCCCCGGCCCCTTGTATTTACTGGCACCGTTCTTTCCAACTGAAAGAAGACCGGGTTTTTCTTTCATTTTATCTGTACCGGTTGGTCCCTGGGGCTTTGAAGGGCTGTAAGGGTGGTCCTTTAGTGTTGCTCCGCGTCCTTCCTCACCTTGATGCACTGCCCCTCCCCCTTCTCTGCTCCTCCAGCCTGTCACCTCCTCATTCCCGGAAGATGACTGTGCTTTGGATTTCACTGGGGAACTTGAGAACGCAGTTCCATTAGTCCTTGCTCTTTCCGGCTTTTCCCAGAGGGAGAGATCTCTTCTCTTGCATCCAGGCTACTGCTTTCCTTCCCTGTGCTCTGGCTTCCACACCCCGGCCTGCTCAGGCTGCTCTGTGGCTCTGGGCTCTCGCCCCAGTGTCTTCAATCCCTCTTTCTCTACTCTGTTCCCTTTTTTTTTTGGACCTAAAGTCCCAACCACTCCTGTTTTATAAGTACACCAACAACAAAGATTAAGAGTCCTAATCTCCCTGGCTTGGGTTGCAGCTGTCTTCCCTCTGTCACAGCTCAGCTCCACAATAGGCCCCTGTGCTCTTTGTTGTCACTTTCTCGATGATTCTTTCCTCCTCATTTGTCTGGCGTCTGACCACCCCTGCCACTCTAGGGAAACTGCTTCTTCACATCCGATTCCCTTCCGGTGTTGTTTTACACATCGTTCTTGGACACCACTGCTTCCTCTCTCCCCCCGTCTCCTCTGTGTGGCTTCTCAGGTGTCTTCGTGCTTTCCCCCTTGTCTTTGTCTCAGCCATTCGTTTTCATCTCCGGTGGCTCACGTCCTTTGGCTTGTCCTTTAAATTTTGCTGTCCCCCAGGTGCTGTTCTTGTCATTAGTCCAGAGTCTTCTAATACTAGTAAGTGCAGTTCTCGTCCCTGGCCTGTTTTCTGTTCAGTTTCTTTCCAGTTCATCATTCAGTGAATACTGACCAAGTATTCTTTCTCAAGTGTGTAAATCGACTTAGGACATGCCCCGCTTGGAAATCCTTTGGTAGTATTTGCATTTCAGGATAAACTGTAACTTCCTTAGCTCAGCGAACAGTATCCTCCGTTCTGCGGCCCCTCCCCGCTGCTCTAGCCATGTTTCTCATCGCTTCGCTTCGGACCATCTTCTCCATCTTAAGGGAACCAACTGTACTCTCACAACACGTCACGCATCTCTGCCTTCCATGCTGTTCTCCTGCCCGCCTTCCTTTGTGACCTGCCAATATCCATGGGTTCTTCTTCTTTTTTTTTTTTTTTTAAGATTTTATGTATTTATTTGAGAGAGTAGAGAGAGAGAGACATAGCCTGAGCGGGGGTGAGGGGCAGAGGGAGAGGGAGAAGCAGACTCTCTGCTGAGCAGGGAGCCCGATGCGGGGCTCGATCCCAGGACCCTGAGATCATGATCTGAGCCGAAGGCAGACGTTTAACAGACTGAGCCACCCAGGTGCCCCTATCCATGGATTCTTGAAAGTGCATTTCAGGTCTTCCTCCCTTGGGGAGACTTTGTGACAGTTTGGGCCACGTGCCCTTCCTTGAGGTCCCCTCACTGTACTTCAGCCTCTGATGTACCAAGTCAGTTTCCCTACGAGGTGGAGAGATCATTGAAAGAAGAGACCTCTTCTTATTCAATTTTATGTTCCTAACACTTAGAATGATGCTTAGTTCATAGGCAGTCCTCAATAAATAACTGGTAGTCTGGTAGTCTAGGAATAAGGGAAGAAGTGAGGAGTACGAGGTGCCGTGAGGGAAGGACACATTAGATGATTTTGCCATCAGTCAGAGGTACGTCCTTTCATAAACCCGATCAAGTGATAGGGAGTCAGATTGCTGTGTCCTGAGCATGTCTAGGAAAATCAGTCCTCATTTTGGTCTCAGTGAAGAGTAAATGTTTGAATTGAGACAGAGAAAGTGTCTCCCAGAGTTCATCATGCAGCGAGTATTTATTGAATGCCTTTTATATGGGAGGCGCTGTGGAAGGACAGGTACTGAACAGGGATATAAACACAAAAATTTTTGTTTCTGGAGCAGAGTGATATAGTGAAAATAGGATTAATTTGGCATTATCACTAACTAGCTTTCTTCCCCCACCCCGCCCCCCGCTTGTTAATATTTTGAGAGTTAAATTGACAGATATATGTAAAACTGCTCTTAAACTGTCATGCTCTATGAATTTAAGATGGTTGTCTTTTATTATCTTCAGTATTTCTTGCTGATTCTTTTGAAACAGTTTGCTGATATATTTGATGAAGAACTCTGTTTTTATACTAAATAAATGCATGTTGCTGATAATACGATTTTATATAAGGTGATGAGCAGAATTAGATTCTGTACTGGGGGCTTTTATTTGAGAAGATGTGGGAGACACAGAACACTCAGATTTACTGTCGCTTTTCCATTTCAGGTTGACTGCGCGTTGTCACTCATTCGACTTGGAATGGAGCGGAACATTCCCGGTTTGCTGGCTCTTTGTGATAATTTGGTTACTCTGGAAGCTTTGGTTTATGAAGCCGGGTGTGATTTAACCCTAACCTTGGAAGAACTCCAGCAGATGAAAGACATTGAAAAACTAAGACTACTGATGAATAGTGTAGGTTTTATTTTAATTTTCTTCTTAAGCATTCCCTATGTACTTTGATTAATGTGGGTCTCAAAGCCAAAGACAAAATATCCTCCAAACCCGAGCACTTAGTAAATAAAATAAAAAAATTAAAAAAATCCAATTTTTGAATACATTACTGAAAGCATCCCCAAATTATTTTCGCTGTTTTTGTACCTTGCTTGCCCTTTATTCATACTCCTCTGTATGTAACTTTTTTTTCTTTTAGCTAGGCATATTTCTAAACTAGCTGGCCATTCTAATAATCATGTTTCTAGTCCTTCACTAATGTTAAAATTCCCAATTACTTATATATTTCATTTATACAGAAGTACTGGAGTTCAGAGGGCTAGGTGCTTGTGTGAAGAAAACATCTTGGCTTAGGGGCTCATGACTTTAGGAGAATTTGCCCAGCACTTTTAGATTCTTCCTCGGTCACCCTGGGGAGAAAGTGCACTCGCTCATGCTAGGACCTGGTTTCTACTGAGCCCACTGAACAGAGAGACACCACTGAGAGAGGAATGATGGGGCTGCAGAGCACGGGCTGTCAAGGATGCCCCGGGTAGTCTTTTGCTCTTGGGCAGCCCGGTTCCAGTGGGTTGGCTGAGGGGGAGGAGTCATGGCTGCCTGATGTGCTCTCTTTCCTCCAGGACTCTCTCTTTCTTTTTCCTGTACTTACTTTTTCATCTTCCCTCCTTTTCTTTCTCGTCATCTTTCTCCCTCTGGCCCTCCCTTCCCTTTTGCTTAGTAATTTTTACCCCCTGATAACCTACCCAGTGAAGATGGATTTGTGTTATAGGTAAGACTCCTCTTACGGGATTTAGGTTATCTTCGGGGATAATTAAAAGAAGGAATTAAGGAATGTCAGGGAGAATGAATAAAATCATGTGCGTCATTTGGAGTTTTGTGAAGGTGGATGTAAAGGGGCAAAACAAAACAGGAAAAGGAAAAGGAAGGGAGAGATTCTGGGATTTTATGCAGAAGATGGTCCTCAAGTGCTTCCCTTTTAGAGCCTTTCAATGCTCCTGTCTCTGTCTCTCTGCTTTTTTCTGTTTCACTCTTCCTGTCCATGGTCGGTCTCCACACACACACACACACACACACACACACACACACACACACACACACTCTTTTGGGGGTAGAAGCTCTCTTTGCTCTGAAGACCTCATGTTGAAGTCGTAGTAGCAGCGTGTTGGTGTTCCAGAGCGGGGCTTGGGCTGTGAGGGACCCCGAGTGACCATGGTCCCGCAGAGATGGACCGCACTGCTGTTAGCTGTACTAGCCCCAGGCAGAAGGTGATTCTCCTGCCACTTCTCAGCCTATCTAGGAGAGGTGAACTGGAGTGTCTGTTTTAGAAAGTGTTGGGCTTCTACTGTTTAACATTAGTCTGATTATATGTGAGTTTTAGAACTTGTTGTCTGGTATAATCCGGTATTTAGTATGTTTGTTTTGGTTGATTGTATTTCCAGTGTTCTGAGGACAATTATGTGACAAGTGCCTACCAGTGGATGGTTCCCTTTCTTCATCGTTGTGAGAAACAGTCTCCTGGTGTGGCTAATGAGCTATTAAAGGAATATTTAGTAACATTAGCTAAAGGGGACTTAAAATTTCCCCTGAAGATATTTCAGCATTCCAAACCAGATGTAAGTAGAAACTCTAACTTCTTAAGAGCCTCTGCTTTTTCCTCTGCAATAAATTTGTCAATTTATTATAGTAGGCTTTCTAAGTAGTTTCCCTTTAAACAGAAAAGGAAATGGTTGTCATGTTATTCTTTTCTTTTATTAAATTTTATTTAAAATCAATTAACATATAGTGTATTATTAGTTTTAGAGATAGAGTTTTGCATATACACCTAGTCCTCATTACATCACGTGGCCTTCCTTAATGCCCATCACCAGTCACCCCATCCCCCCCACCACGTCACCTCCAGCAACCCTCAGTTTGTTTCCTAGAGTTCAGTGTCTTTTATGGTTTGCCTCCCTCTCAGTTTGATTTTACTTTTTTTTTCCTTCCCTTCCCCTGTGTTCATCTGTTTTGTTTCTTAAATTCCACATATGAGGGAAATCATAGGTTGTCATGTTATTCTTTAAACATGTTTCAATTCGGTCAGTTATTTTAGAAGTTCATGTTTATTTTGATTTATTTATTCCAAAGTTTGTTGACTTTCTGTTTCTACTGATTATATGTATTGATATATATCAAGACCAAAAATACTAATAGTTGATAGATAACTAAATTCTTACTATAGACTGGCACTGCACAAGTGTTAACTCATTTAATCCTTATAACAGTCCATGAGGTGGGTCTTTTTATTAATTATTGGAGGGAAAGAAAAATTGTGATATAGAGTGGTCAGGCAGTTGCTCAGGGTCACACAGTAAGGAGTGGGATGTGGGTTCACACATTGGTCTTCTAATTTCACAGCTGCATTCTTCATCATTAAGCTTTACCCTAACACCAATAGAAGAAGAAAAGATTCTTGCCCTTTAGGACTTTCAAAATATTTATGAAAATCTTTAGGATTTCATAAGGAAATCTATAATTATTCTTAATAATTTTTGTATTTGCTTAAGAGTACTATATAGTTGACTCTCAACAATAGCGTTTAGGGGTGGCGGCCCTCCACCCCCTATCCGGGCAAAAATCCATGTATAATTTTTTATTCCCCTCAAACTTAACAATCAGTAGCCTACTGTCGACCTTACCAGTAACATAAACAGTTGATTATTTTTAGAAAAAAGTAAGCTAGAGAAAGGAAAATGTTATTAAAATCCTACAGAAGACAAAATATATTTACAGTACTGTGCTGTATTTATAAAGAAGCCATTGGGTTGTAAGTGGACCCACGCAATTCAAGGGTCAGCTGTATTTAGAGCGCTATGCTTCTACAGAATTCAAATGGTTGTTCAGATTCATTGGCAGTAAGTCACTTTATTAAGTGCAGCATACTTTTGCAACATAAATAACCTCTTAATTTAGCCATAAATCAAATATGCTGTTTCAAGAGACAGTGGCTCCCTTCCTATTGGAGGGGGCTCAAGCAGGAAGCAGGATAGCACAGACAGTGGAAGGCACTGACTTTGTAGTCAGATTCAAAGCCTTGGATTGGGTTTCAAGCAGAAGCCTCTTCCAATCCTAAGTTCTAATTGAGTTACTTCCTTGAGCTAGCCTGTGTAGCAGTCTGAAGTCCTCAGAAGTATATGGCCACAGACCATATAATCAGGATAAAGAAAGAAAGCATTGCTTAGCTAACCTTACCCATATTTTGGTTTCTGAAAGGGCTGCTTGTCAAACACATATCTGTTCTTTGGCTATTTAAAATTTTCCATCTTGTCATAGGCCGTTCCCACTTAGCATTCCGATTTTGATTTTGGGATGGTTTGCTGTGAGCCGAGGGTGGGTTGCTTATGACAGCAGAATACTATGTGAGCAGCAGGATGGATTGAATATGAATGTTTTATGAGGAAGAAAGAAAC
The DNA here is from genome assembly GCF_003265705.2 of Callorhinus ursinus. Lineage (NCBI taxonomy): Eukaryota > Metazoa > Chordata > Mammalia > Carnivora > Otariidae > Callorhinus > Callorhinus ursinus. The sequence goes on along the minus strand of NW_027397072.1, from coordinate 12,095,737 downwards.
GACTTTAAATTCCTTCCAGTAATCTTGTTTGTGATACTTCTCTTTCTTACAGTCTTGTAAATCCTTTGTATGCCGTCAGCTTTTTGTTGTTTTTACTTGGCAATTTAGCATGTGCCTTTTGAATAAAACATACTGCCATTTGCTTTTGTTGAAATATGTAAACATCAAAGCAGAAAACAATGGTGTTGCTGGGCTCTTCCTTTCCAATCTATCCTCTTTATCTCTATCAATATTATCTTTCCCCAACGGAAATTTGATCATGTCATGATCTATGGGAAACCAGCGTCTACAAGGTAAACGTTGGGCTCTCTAGAGTGGCTTAGAAGGTTCTTTGTGGTCTGTTCCCAATCTGTCTCTTTAGCCTCTTTTCCCTCTGAGTGAATGTGCTAGTCCACTCACACTGAACTTTGCCTCCTGTCTTCATGTTGTCCAGCCTTTTTTTTTCTTTAAATTTTTTTATTGTTATGTTAATCACCATACATTACATCATTAGTTTTTGATGTAGTGTTCCATGATTCATTGTTTGTGCATAACACCCAGTGCTCCACGCAGAACGTGCCCTCTTTAATACCCATCACCAGGCTGACCCCTCCCCCCACCCCCTCCCCATGTTGTCCAGCCTTTTATGCCTCTTTATGCTTTTGTAGACTATTTCCTTTGTTTGGGATGGTCAGCTTCCCTTTCCTTCCCTTTACAGACACCTGCCTGTCCTTCAAGATCCTGCTGTGTTAGATTCCCTCTGCTAGGAGACCTGTGACCCATCTGTGCTGTGACAGGTCTTGTCATTGCCTCTGTAGTAACCCATGTCACACTGTGTCATAATTAATGTTCATGGGTTTCCCTTTCCCTCCCTTTGTTTCCTATGTATGTTCTCTGTGTCTCATGCATCTGTGTATTACCTGGGAGTCAGTGCCTTGCAGAGAGCAGGTGCTCAGTAAATTTAGTCAGGGCAAATGACGGGTGAATGATTAAAACTGGGTTTCATTATGATGCTGTAGACCACTTGATTACATTTGTTTGCTTTATTAGGATTATGCTTGGAGCACTGTTTTTATTTTATTGTACTTTTTACTCTTTGCAAAAAGAATGTACCTTGGATCTGCCATGAGTCATGCACAGAGTGTTTATAGTAATATAACAGGAGCAATGATTTCCATGTCAGACAGCTTAGGCTAAATTATGCTGCATTAACAAGTGATCACTAAATCGCAGTACTTGAGAACAGCATACATTCATTTCCCACAAACATCATATAGGCCATAGTCGGGCTTCTGCTGTGTTCCGTGTCTTGTTCATTCCAGGGCTTGGCTAAAAGGCCCCTTTTCTAAGCTATGGCACAGGAGAAAGAGTAAAGTAGAACCACAGTGGCTCTTCAAGCTTACCTCAAAATGCCTCAAGTTACATCCTCTCACATTTCACAGGCCAGAGGAAGTCTAGCCCCGCCTGTTGTTAATGAGGCAGGGAAGCATAGTCCTGTCTTGGGAAGAAGGCAGTGAATACTTGGAAACAATAATACAAATACATATTTGTCCTTTTTAACTGTAGCATATGCTTCAAACTCTTCCTCTCCTTTACGACATCCTGATTTTAAGCACTCATCTGTGATTTTAAGCTGTTGCTCTTTATTTGCATGGCCCTTTGAAAAGTGGAACTTCTGAAGGAACTTGGACAAGTCTGGATGGAGGTGATTTGGGAATAACATATTCTGCCTTCTCATATTGTTCTCAGTCTTCTGTACTAGCATTTTTTTTTTTTTTTTTTGGATGCATTGTGTATGGGAACTATGGACTTTAAAAAAAAATACAGTTTTCTCGGCTCACCTCAGATACAATGGATTAGAATTTGGGGGATATGGACCTGGAATATGCATTTGACAATTTATCCAGTGATTCTGATAGAAAGCCTTTTGATCTGTGTTATAAATAATTCCCACTGTTGCTTTGCTGTTTCTCCAGTTCTAGTAGTGGTGAAACGGTCACTTTCATCTGATCATCTGATCAGGAATGGAACCCTGTCAAGTTCTCCCATGTTCCTTTAGTACAGCACTCCAGGGCTCTGAGTTTGGAAGCTTTCGGTGCTGACCTATATGCCATATGCCAGCAATGGCATAGACGGGAAAGTCTACTTAACAGTTTAAGCTCTTCCCTGCAGTTTCCTGCTTGTCTACTTTGGGCCCACAGTCCTTAGGGAATTGAAAGGTGCCTCTAGAACTGTGCTGTTCAGTATGATAGCCTCTAGCCATGGGTGGCTATATAAATTAAAATAATAAAATTAAAAATTCATTTCTTCAGTTTCACTGGTTTTCTGTTATTTCTAGTATTTTGTAATTACAAACAATGCTACAACGAATAACCTTGTTCATATGTGTTTTTGTGTCTTTGGTATACTTTCAAGGTGTATTCCTTGAAGGGGCTTCCTGAGCCTAAAGGCAAGGGATGGGTTGCTGTTGCCAAATTTCTCTCCAGAGGGCATGGTCCACTTGACATTCCCATCGGGAGTTTAGGAGCATGCCTATTTCTCCAAAACGTTGTGGACAGAATCTGTTGCCATATCTTAAAATTTTTGCCAGTGTGGTAGGTGAAAAGCGGTATTTCAATGTTGTTTTAATTTGCATTCCTTTAATTATGAGTGAATTAGCACATTTCCTCATATATTTGAGGGGGTTCTCTCTTTTTTGGTGAATTGTCCATCATGTCTTTTCCCCATTTTTTAAAAAATTTTATTATGTTAATCACCATACATCACATCATTAGCTTTTGATGTAGTGTTCCATGATTCATTGTCTGCGTATAACACCCAGTGCTCCACGCAGAACGTGCCCTCCTCAATACCCATCACCAGGCTAACCCGTCCCCCCACACCCCTCCCCTCTAGATCCCCATTTTTCACTTGGACTTTTGTTCCTTTGTGATTTACTTTTGTAGAAATTCAGATATATTGGTGTAATTAGCCTTTTTTGTGTGTGGTATGTATTGTGTATATTTCTCCCAGTTGGTAGGCTGTCTTTTGACTTTGTTTATGGTGATTTGTGTCAGGCAAAATTTTTATCTTTTTATGTATAGTCAAATTGAGCAACCTTTTATTGCCTCTGTATTTAGAGTCATGGTGAGAAAGCCCTTTCCTACTCCAAGGTTAAAGAAGAATTCACTCATTTTCTTTCAGTACTTGTATGGTTTTATTTTTATGTTTAGATCAGTAATCTACTTGGACCTCATTCTTTTGTATGGTGAGATGCCAGATGGCTATATTAAAAATTTTGTCTTTTCTTGAGTGATTTGAGATGCCACCTTTGTCATCTACCAAGTTTCCATTTGTTGGTTAGTCTAATTCTAGAGTTTTTATATTGTTACTGGTTTTTTCATACACTAGGAGCACACTATTTTATTTTACTTTTTAGATTTTATTTATTTATTTATTAGAGAGAGAAAGCAAGGAAGCAGGGGGAGAGTTGGAGGGGGAGGGAGAGGGACAAGCAGACTCTGTGCTGAGTGCCGAGCCCCATGTGGGGCTTGATCTCAGGACCCTGAAATCATGGCCTGAGCTGAAATCAAGAGTTGGATGCTTAACCGACTGAGCTGCCCAGGTGCCCCTAGGAGCACACTGTTTTAATTATAGAGATTTTATAACGGGTTTTTAAAGTCTGGTAAGGGTAGTATTCCTCTGTAGTTTTTTTCCCTAGGTTTTTTTTGTTTTTGTTTTTTAAAAGATGTTCTTATATGTTTCTTTCTCCATCTGAACTTTCGTAACAACTTGGCTGATTCCATAAAATAACTTGTTGGTGTATTTACTGTTACTATATTAAATTTATAAATTGGTGAGACCAGTATCTTTATAATGTTCAGTCATCCTATTCAAGAAAAGCATGTATCATTGTGTTTGTTCATGTCCTTTTTTACTGGCTTTCAGGAGTGTTTGAAAGTGTTCCTCCTGTAGGTCATGCACATTTCTTGTTAAATTTATTCCTAAGCATTTAATTTTATGTTTCTATTTTAAATCGAGTTTTCCCTACTTTCACCCCTCTGTTTGTTGTTTCTGTATATGAAAGCTGTTCATTTTGTATGTTATTTTTGCATTCTGCCACTTCACTAGTTTTTTGTATTGCTTCATTCTCCGGGGTTTTCCAGGTATCATATCTTATCATCTGTTCTTTATCTACTTATCTGTAGTGCATAATTTTAAGACCATTTTTAAGAACCAAATTAAAACTTTCTTATATCTTACCTTGTGATGCAGTAGGGAAAATAATCAGCTGCCCATGGTGGGGAAGACTTACTGACTTCCTAGAAAGTTTTAGAGGGGCCCTCTTCTATCAGCTTGAGGTGGGGCAAATGATGGTTTAATAGTTACCACTGAGATATTAGGACAGGAATGATAGAAATAAGAGAGGACGTGTGTCTTAACACTTTCTGAAGTTAGGCATCTTGTAGGGAGTTGAACCGAACAAGAATAGAATGTGTCTTAAAAATTTAAGCGTTACGATTCATGTGCGTGATAGATTGCATTAAGAAAGGTATGCTAAATGGCACAGGAAGAGAACAAAAAGAAGCCATAGGAATACAGAGAGGAAAAAGGATTTATGTTTGAGAGTTGTATGAGGATGTGTTCATTGGACCAGCATTTATGGAGCTTTTGGAAGAGACTAGAAATCTGGGAAAGCCCAACTGAAGTCAGAGTCAAGCAGGATTATCAGGGACGATTTAGATAGGGCAAGACTGAGTTTTTGAGAAGAAGGTCCATGTAGGAGTAGAATAAGATGAGGAGACAAAGGACCAGTAACATGTTTACATAAAGGCAAGTGATTTAATTTGTGTGAACTAAAATTTGCATAGTGGTTCAGAGGACAGGAAGGGTGAGTTGGCACCAGGCCATGAAGGAACTTGAGTAGAAGGCAAAAAACTTATTCTTTACCTTTCACATTGTAGGGCTACTAAGGGTTTTTAACAGAAGATTTTGAACATACGTGATCAGTTGTGGATTCTAGAACAGTTCACTTCCAAGTGATACTTGAATGTTGCTGGGAGGGAAAGACAGGAAGCAGGGAAATCAAGGAAACCATCACAGAGTTGGCTTCTGTTTCATTTGGTTTTCCAGTTTATTCCTTTTTACTGAAACTGGTTTCAGTTTTTTTACTTTTCCTATATGAGCTGTTGATGACTATAGTTTTCCTCCATCTCTCCCATTCTTCCTGCATGTCAAGTTTTCCTGCAGGACTGTGAGAGTCTTAGTGTGGGCTCTGGAGCCGGCTGCCTGCGTTAGCCTCCACAGGGCAAGTGATGTGTCCTGTCAGTGCCCCAGTGCCCCCTTATGGAAAACTGAGATAGAGCTAGCATTAACCTTACCGGATGGTTTGAGGAATTAAGAATGAATGCATGTGAAGCACATAGAAATAGTACCTGGCACACAATAAGAAATCAGGAAGAGTTAGCGATTTTAATTAATTTTTAATAATAATTATTTTACTGTGCTCTGTTTGTCTCTGTTTCACCAGTCTGTCACTTTGCAACCTTGGATAACTCTGTCAGATGTCAATGGCAAATTAACAATATACTTTTTTCTTAACACCTTGAAGAAAGGTGTATAACTTCTTTAACCCTAGTACTTCAGAAGACTTCACTTCCCTGTAACTTGAATGTTTCTTCTTTCCATCCATTGGTGTGATTTTTTTTTTTTTTTTTTAAAGAGAAGCTTCTTATCTGTTTTGTGAGTTTCTACTAAAATGTTGAAAACCAGTAGATCTTTATTATGGAAATTACTTTAAACTTATTTTGTCATTGAATAGGGCTCTAAGAATATAGTTTTGACTTTACATTTTGGTGTCTTTGGCAATAATGGAAGCATTCTTCATGTATTAATTTAATCCTCACAACAGTGATATTAGGAAGATGTTAATATCCAGTAAGATGAGAAGGAGAGATGAGAAAAACAAAACACAAATACAGTATTTTTATATCCCAGAAAATAAGAAAGAGAGTCTGGTTTGTGATGGGAAGTATGTATCCTGTAGAGACAGTGACCCATAGTAGTCGGCTTTCTGCATTGGAGTGTGTTCTGTGATTTGAATATTACTGAATAGCCATGTGATTTCTTTCGAATAGAATGTCAATACTGTTTAGTTACATGACTAATATAAAATGCATACTGAAAAATAGTAGGTTCAAACATCTCTGAATATTAGTTAAGGAATTTTATATATTTTTGTAATTGAAACACATAAAATTTGGCTTTGGGGTTAGAAATGTTTTTAATGAATTGCCTTTTTAATTCACTGTGTTTCTTCTATCTACTTTATCCTGAATGGGTCATAAATTGAAGAATCTGTTTTTAGCAGATGCAAAGCTTATGGGTACAAATTATCTTTTCTAGCTGATTCTGTAATTAAAATGTGATTTCATTTAGAATTATTAAAGACCCCAAAAGTCTGTAAGCTAAAGAAAAATCAAGATTTGTTTTTGCAGCTGATTAATTGCACTACTTAATATTCTATTGACAGTTGCACTGGGCTATGGAAAACCTGAATGTAAATCTACTGACATTTAGTACAGCATGCTTTATTTTCTCTAGCTGCAGCAAAAAATTATTCCTGATCAGGACCACCTGATGGCAGTAGCTCTGGGCTGCATCTACAACTGTGAACGAAATGACCAGCTGTCTCTTTGCTATGACATTTTAGAATGTCTTCCACAAAGAGGATATGGGTAAGAATCCACAGCATGCCAATCCTATTGTTGTCTTTTCATCCTAACAGCTAAAACAAAAATGTTGCTTCCCAGAGTGTTCATTAGACAGAATTTGGGAATATAAAAAATATACAGAGAAGAAAATGGAACCATCTGCAAACCTGTTGCCTAGAGATGAACGTTTGTTTTTCCAGCAGTATATGAGCAGTGACTATAATTTTGTCAACCTTGGTAAATAACCCATTAAAAAACAAAAATATCACCACCACCACAACAAAATATACTTTGTTTTTAGTGGATAGACAGTGATGTCTCTGTTTTAAGTTGTGTTTCTTTTCTTTTAGTTAAATTTTTTTATTGTTATGTTAATCACCATACATTATATCATTAGTTTTTGATGTAGTGTTCCATGATTCATTGTTTGCGTATAACACCCAGTGCTCCACGCAGAACGTGCCCTCTTTAATACCCATCACCAGGCTAACGCATCCCCCCACCCCCTCCGCTCTAGAACCTTCAGTTTGTTTTTCAAAGTCCATCATCTGTCATGGTTCATCTCCCCCTCCGATTTCCGCCCCCTTCATACTTCCCCTCCTGCTATCTTCTTTTTTTTTTCTTAACATATATTACATTATTTGTTTCAGAGGTACAGATCTGTGATTCAACAGTCTTGTACAACTCACAGCGCTCACCATAGCACATACCCGCCCCAATGTCTATCACCCAGCCACCCCATCCCTCCCACCCCCCACCAGTCCAGCAACCCTTAGTTTGTTTCCTGAGATTAAGAATTCCTCATATCAGTGAGGTCATATGATACCTGTCTTTCTCTGATTGACTTATTTCACTCAGCATAACACCCTCCAGTTCCATCCACGTCGTTGCAAATGGCAAGATCTTATTCCCTTTGATGGCTGCATAATATTCCATTGTATATATACACCACATCTTCTTTATCCATTCATCTGTCGATGGACATCTTGGCTCTTTCCACAGTTTGGCTATTGTGGACATTGCTGCTATAAACATCGGGGTGCATGTACCCCTTCGGATCCCTACATTTGTATCTTTGTGTTAAATACCCAGTAGTGCAATTGCTGGATCGTATCGTAACTCTATTTTCAACTGTTTGAGGAACCTCCATACTGTTTTCCAGAGTGGCTGCACCAGCTTCCATTCCCACCAACAGTGTAGGAGGGTTCCCCTTTCTCCGCATCCCTGCCAACATCTGTCGTTTCCTGACTTGTTCATTTTAGCCATTCTGACTGGTGTGAGGTGGTATCTCATTGAGGTTTTGATTTGGATTTCCCTGATGCCGAGCGATGTTGAGCACTTTTTCATGTGCCTGTTGGCCATTTGGATGTCGTCTTTGGAAAAATGTTAATGTCTTCTGTCCATTTCTTGATTGGATGATTTGTTCTTTGGGTGTTGAGTTTGATAAGTTCTTTATAGATTTTGGATACTAGCCCTTTATCTGATACGTCATTTGCAAATATTTTCTCCCATTCTGTCAGTTGTCTTCTGGTTTTGTAGACTGTTTCTTTTGCTGTGCTAAAGCTTTTTATCTTGATGAAATCCCAATAGTTCATTTTTGCCCTTGCTTCCCTTGCCTTTGGCGATGTTTCTAGGAAGAAGTTGCTGTGGCTGAGGTCGAAGAGGTTGCTACCTGTGTTCTCCTTTAGGATGTTGATGGACTCCTGTCTCACGTTTAGGTCTTTCAACCATTTGGAGTCTATTTTTGTGTGTGGTGTAAGGAAATGGTCCAGTTTCATTCTTCTGCATGTGGCTGTCCAATTTTCCCAATAGCATTTGTGGAAGAGACTGTCTTTATTCCATTGGACATTCTTTCCTGCTTTGTCAAAGATGAGTTGACCATAGAGTTGAGGGTCCATTTCTGGGCTCTCGATTCTGTTCCATTGATCTATGTGTCTGTTTTTGTGCCAGTACCATACTGTCTTGATGACGACAGCTTTGTAATAGAGCTGGAAGTCCGGAATTGTGATGGCGCCAGCTTTGCTTTTCTTTTTCAATATTCCTCTGGCTATTCGGGGTTTCTTCTGGTTCCATACAAATTTTAGGATGATTTGTTCCATTTCTTTGAGAAAAGTGGATGGTATTTTGACGGGGATTGCATTGAATGTGTAGATTGCTCTAGGTAGCATTGACATCTTCACAATGTTTGTTCTTCCAATCCATGAGCATGGAACGTTTTTCCATTTCTTTGTGTCTTCCTCAATTTCTTTCATGAGTATTTTATAGTTTTCTGAGTACAGATCCTTTGCCTCTTTGGTTAGATTTATTCCTAGGTATCTTATGGTTTTGTGTGCGAGTATAAATGGGATCGACTCCTTGATTTGTCTCTCTTCTGTCTTGTTGTTGGTGTATAGGAATGCCACTGATTTCTGTGCATTGATTTTATATCCTGCCACTTGACTGAATTCCTGTATGAGTTCTAGCAGTTTTGGGGTGGAGTCTTTTGGGTTTTCCACATAAAGTATCATCTCATCTGCAAAGAGTGAGAGTTTGACTTCCTCTTTGCCGATTTGGATGCCTTTGATTTCTTTTTGTTGTCTGATTGCTGTGGCTAGGACTTCTAATACTATGTTGAATAGCAGTGGTGATAGTGGACATCCCTGCCGCGTTCCTGACCTTAGGGGGAAAGCTCTCAGCTTTTCCGCATTGAGAATGATATTCGCTGTAGGTTTTTCATAGGTGGCTTTTATGATACTGAGGTATGTACCCTCTATCCCTATACTCTGAAGAGTTTTGATCAAGAAAGGATGCTGTACTTTGTCAAATGCTTTTTCTGCATCTAATGAGAGGATCCTATGATTCTTGTTCTTTCTTTTGTTAATGTATTGTATCACGTTGATTGATTTGCAGATGTTGAACCAACCTTGCAGCCTGGGGATAAATCCCACTTGGTCATGGTGAATAATCCTTTTAATGTACTGTTGGATCCTGTTGGCTAGTATTTTGGAGAGAATTTTTGCATCCGTGTTCATCAAGGATTTTGGTCTGTAGTTCTCCTTTTGGATGGGGTCTTTGTCTGGTTTTGGGATCAAGGTAATGGTGGCCTCATAAAACGAGTTTGGAAGTTTTCCTTCCATTTCTGTTTTTTAGAACAATTTCAGGAGAATAGGTATTAATTCTTTAAATGTTTGGTAGAATTTCCCTGGGAAGCCATCTGGCCCTGGGCTTTTGTCTTTTGGGGGATTTTTGATGACTGCTTCCATTTCCATAGTGGTTATAGGTCTGCTCAGGTTTTCTGTTTCTCTGTGGTTCAATTTTGGTAGTTGATACATCTCTAGGAAAGCATCCATTTCTTCCAGGTCATCTAATTTGCTGGCATAGAGTTGCTCATAATATGTTCTTATAATTGTTTGTATTTCTTTGGTGTTGGTTGTGATCTCTCCTCTTTCATTCATGATTTTGTTGATTTGGGTCATTGCTCTTTTCTTTTTGATCAGTCTGGCCAGGGGTTTGTCCATCTTGTTAATTCTTTCAAAAAACCCGCTCTTAGTTTCGTTGATCTGTTCTCCTGTGCTTTTGGTTTCTATTTCATTGATTTCCGCTCTGATCTTTATTATTTCTCTTCTCCTGCTGGGTTTAGGCTTTACTTGCTGGTTTTTCTCCAGGTCCTTTAGGTGTAGAGTTAGGTTGTGGATTTGAGACCTTTCTTGTTTCTTGAGAAAGGCTTGTATTGCTCTATACTTTCCTCTTAGGACTGCCTTTGCTACATCCCAAAGATTTTGAACCATTGTGTTTTCATTTTCATTGGTTTCCATGAATTTTTTTAATTCTTTAATTTCCTGGTTGACCCATTCATTCTTTGGTGGAATGCTCTTTAGCCTCATTGTATTTGAGTTCTTTCCAACTTTCCTCTTGTGATTGAGTTCTAGTTTCAAAGCATTGTGGTCTGAAAATATGCAGGGAATGATCCCAGTCTTTTGGTACCGGTTGAGACCTGATTTGTGACCTAGGGTGTGATCAGTTCTCGAGAATGTTCCATGGGCACTAGAGAAGAATGTGTATTCCGTTGCTTTGGGATGGAATGTTCTGAATTATGTCTGTGAAGTCCATTTGGTCCAGTGTGTCATTTAAAGTCTTTATTTCCTTGTTGATCTTTTGCTTAGATGATCTGTCCATTTCAGTGAGGGGGGGTGTTAAAGTCCCCCACTATTACTGTATTGTTGTCAGTGTGTTTCTTTACTTTTGTTATTAATTGCCTTATATAATTGGCTGTTCCCATTTTAGGGGCATAGATATTTACAATTCTTAGATCTTCTTGTTGGATAGACCCTTTAAGTAGGATATAGTGTCCTTTTTCATCTCCCATTACAGTCTTTGTTTTAAAATCTAATTTGTCTGATATAAGGATTGGCACCCCAGCTTTCTTTTGGTGTCCATTAGCATGGTAAATGGTTTTCCATCCCCTCACTTTCAATCTGGGGGTGTCTTTGGGTCTAAAATGAGTCTCTTGCAGACAGCATATTGATGGGTCTTGTTTTTGAATCCAATCTGATAGCCTGTGTCTTTTGATTGGGACGTTTAGCCCATTTACATTCGGGTAACTATTGAATGATATGCATTTAGTGCCATTGTATTGCCTGTAACGTGATTGTTACTGTATATTGTCTATGTTCCTTTCTGGTCTATGCTGCTTTTAGGCTCTCTCTTTGCTTAGAGGACCCCTTTCAATATTTCTTGTAGGGCTGGTTTCGTGTTTGCAAATTCCTTTAGTTTTTGTTTGTTCTGGAAGCTTTTTATCTCTACTTCTATTTTCACTGACAGCCTAGCTGGATATAGTATTCTTGGCTGCCTATTTTTCTCTTTTAATGCTCTGAATATATCATACCAGTCCTTTCTGGCCTGCCAGGTCTCTGCGGATAGGTCTGTTGCCAATTGAATTTACTACCAGTGTAGGTTACAGATCTCTTGTCCTGAGCTGCTTTCAGGATATTCTCTTTGTCTCTGAGACTTGTAAGTTTTACTCTTAGATGTTGGGGTGTTGACCTATTTTTATTGATTTTGAGAGGGGTTCTCTGTGCTTCCTGGATTTTGATGCTTGTTTCCTTCCCCACATTAGGGAAGTTCTCTGTTATAATTTGCTCCAGTATACCTTCTGCCCCTCTCTCTCTTTCTTCTTCTTCTGGTCTCCCAGGTATTCTAATGTTTCGTCTTACGGTATCACTTATCTCTTGAATTCTGCCCACATGATCCAGTAGTTGTTTATCTCTCTTTTTCTCAGCTTCTTTATTTTCCATCATTTGGTCTTCTATATCACTGATTCTCTCTTCTGCCTCCTTTATCCTAGGAGTTAGTGCCTCCATTTTTGTTTGCAGCTCATTAATAGCCTTTTTGATTTTGAGTTGATTTGATTTTAGTTCTTTTATTTCTCCAGAAAGGGTGTCTCTAATAACTTCCATGCTTTTTTCAAGCCCAGCTAGTATCTTTAAAATTGTGATTCTGAACTCTAGGTCCGCCATCGTACTAATGTCTGTATTGAGTAGTTCCCTGGCCGACCGTACTAACTCTTGTTCTTTTTGTTTAGGTGATTTTTTCCATCTTGTCATTTTATCCAGAGGAGAACAGATGAATGAGAGAACAAAGTGGTAACAGGGTAACCACGTCCCTAGGAGATATACTCTAAACAAATCAGAAAAGACCTGAAACCAGGGAAAAAGAAAGGGAAACAAAGAAAAAACAGAAAGAAAAAAATAAAAGATAAAAACAAACAAAAACAGAACAAAACAAGAAAACAGAATATGATCAAATATGATCAGGCTTGTGCATAGATCAGTGCCACACACTAGATTTTGGGTGTATTATGGTCTGTAAGAAGAAAGTGCCTCCCAAAATTTTAAAGAAAGGAAAACTTATATAAGTAAAAATAAGGGCTGATACGATGAAGGGATGGACTATGACTGTAAAGATGAAAATTATAAAAAATTCTATAAAAGGAATTGATATGGTAAGAATTTGTTTGAGAAAAGAAAGAAGAGGATTTAAAAAAGAAAAAAAGAAAAAAGGGCAGAGAATGTGATCAGGCAGGAGACTAGAACAAAGCCATATACTAGAGATTTAGGGTATATTTTGATCTGTTAGAAGAAACTATATCTCAAAATTTTAAAGAGAGAACAACTGATTTATATATGCCAAAAATAACGGTAACTACTTTGAAGGGATAGAATATGACTCTAAAAATGAAAAATGAAAATGTTTTTTTAAAAAAGGGATTGATAAGATGTTGGTTGAAAAAGGGAAAAAGAAAAATTAAAAAAAAAGGTTAAAAAAATTAACTTTGAAAGACTGAAGAATCATGGGAAAAAAGTCATGAATTCTGTGTGCAGTATTTCCCTAGCTCTGGAGTTCTGCCGTTCTCATTGATCGGTATACTTGGTCTTGGCGGGCTGTTCTTGCTGATCATCTTGGGGAGGGGCCCGTTGTTGTGGTTCCCAAATGTCTTTGCTGGAGGCGGAACTGCTCCACCCTTGCCTGGTCCCGGCCAAGTAATCTGCTCGGGTTTGCTCTCGGGAGCTTTTGTTCCCTGCAAGCTTTCCTTACAGCTTTGGAGGATGAAGAGTGAAAATAGAGCCCTTCCAATCTCTGCCCCGGAGGAGCCAAGAATTCAGGGCAGCACTCCTCAGTGCGCTCCCAGAGAAAAGCAGTCAGTCACTCCCGACTCCCCGGTCTCCGGCCGCACTCCACGCTCACCCGGCCTGTGATCGAGCGTTTCTATCTCTGGCACCGGACTCGGTGTAGAGTCTCCAAACCTAGCAGATCCCTGCAGTGCCCTCCCGCGCCGCTCCTCCCAGGGGAGGAAAGGGAGTCTCCCCAGATCTGCCGCACGTTGGGTCCCCGTTGGAAGAGCAGTGGCCCGACTGTGCCCTGGATCACAGTTTATGGCAACCCCGAGCTGAGAGCCCACGACTCGGCTCTGTCTCTGCAGCCGGCTTCCCCACTCTGATACCTGGGAGCTCTGCCGCACTCAGGCACCCCCGGTCTTTCTGTGACCCTGAGGGTCCTGAGACCACACTGTCCCATGAGGGTTCCTCCCCCCGCTTAGCCCCTGCAGCGACGTCCCTCAGCAGAGCCGACTTCTAAAAGTTCCAATTTTGTGCTCCGCGGCTCTATCACTTGCCAGAAGCGGCCGACGGAGGCCCCCTCCCCCGCCGTCTATCCTCCCAAATATCGCCTCGGATTCACTTCTCAGCACGTCCTACCTTCCAGAAAGTGGTTGCTTTTCTGTTCAGAGAGTTGTTTTTGTTCTTTTCTTCGATCTCCTGTTGAGTTCGTAGGTGTTCAGAATGGTTTGATCCCTATCCAGCTGAATTCCTGAGACCAGACGAAATCCAGGTCTCCTACTCCCTCCGCCTTGTTTCTCTGCCCTTTAAGTTGTGTTTCTAATTGTTTTTAATATTTATGAGCTCGTGGGATTCTGTGAATTATTTGTTCTTGGCCCTTGCCAAACACAGAATAATAATTGTGTTTAAGTAGTAATGTATGCATATGCATAATTTTATTTTACTTCATTTTTTTACAGTTTTATTGAGATATAATTAACACACAGTACTGTATAAGTTTGAGGTGTTTGGCATAATGACATACATACGCATAAATATATCATGAAACGTCCACAGTTTAGTTAACATCCATCAGCATGATGAGATCTTTTACTTTCATAACAACTTTCAAATGTAACATATAGCAGTGTTTTGGTTGTTTTCAGTTGGTTTCCCAAATTGTTCCTTGACTGAACATGTTGTGCGTTATAAGTCATCACAGTGCATCAGGTCCCCTGTACTTACTTATCTTAGACTTGGAAGTTTACCCCTTTCAACCACCTTTATCTAGTTCCCACACCTCCCACTCCCACTTCTGGTAACCACAAATCCGATCTTTTTCTATGAGTTTACTTTTGTTACTGTTTTGGGGTTTTTTAGGATTCCACATAAAAGTGAGATCCTCATTTCATCATACAGTATTTGTCTTTTTTTGTCTGACTTATTTCACTTAGTATAATGCCCTCGAAGTCTGTCCATGTTGTCATAAATGGCAGGATTTCCTTCTTTTTTTTTATGGCTGAATCCTATTCCATTGTGTGTATGTAAATAGCACATTTTTGTGATTCATACATTTGATGGTCACTTAGGTTGTTTCTAGTCGTCTTGGCTACTGTGACTAATGCTGCCCCCTCTCTCTTTTCCTCCTGAGGAAATTTTTATTTTTTTGTGAAATGAATGATAGACATCACCAATTTTGTACTGCATTGTGAAATAATTGTTTCATACAGTCACTAATGGTACTGCAATCAGGTGAAAGATTGTTGTGTAAAGGATATTTGCATGGTACCAAAGTATTACCTCAGCGACTTCATTTATTTTTTTGTCATTTCAAAGGGGAAATTTAGCTTTATAAAATAGAAGTCTGACTGCCATCACATTTTATCAAGCTGCCAAATGGGCTAGCACAATCAGCATCATGTTACATGCCTCCTGCTGAGATGCCAATATGAAGTAAAGTTGTTCTGGGTTTTTTTTTGTTTTTTAAGATTTTGTTTATTTATTTGACACAGAGAGACACAGCGAGAGAGGAAACTCAAGCAGGGGGAGTGGGAGCGGGGGAAGCAGGCTTCCCATGGAGCAGGGAGCCCGATGCGGGGCTCAGTGTCAGGACCCTGGGATCATAACCAGAGCCGAAGGCAGATGCTTAAAGACTAAGCCACCCAGGCGCACCAAGTTGTTCATTGTTAATCTAATCAGTCCTTTGGGCCAAACTTCAGGTTTACAGGGAATGCAGAGAACAGGAGAACAAGTTAAATAGCACCCTGAAGGAAACAGTCAAATAAATGCAAAGTGTGAGACACTCTACAAGTCAGCTGGTCTTTTCACTTGGAAAAGTCTGTGTCATGGAGGTGCTGATCTAAAATCAAGGAGTCTGGTTGGCTCAGTCAGGAGAACATGCGACTCTTGATCTCAGGGTTGTTAGTTTGAGCCCCTCGTTGGGTGTAGAGATTACTTAAATTATAAAAAAACATTAAAAAGAATAAAATGAAGGAGTCCAAAGAAACATAATTTTCTCCTAATTTTTAACTATATAAAGTGACGTATGCACATAATGAAAGTGAGGGAATTGAAAACCTTGTAATTGATAAACAGCTGTTTGCTGCCCCACGTTCCCTGTTCTTGAATACCTGTATCCTCACAGAAAAAACTTGCATAGAGCATGTTTTTCTTCAGCTCATGTTGTGACTGCAGTTTTACATGATTATTGACTTCCTTTTGAAGTCTATGA
The DNA here is from genome assembly GCF_003265705.2 of Callorhinus ursinus. Classification (NCBI taxonomy): domain Eukaryota; kingdom Metazoa; phylum Chordata; class Mammalia; order Carnivora; family Otariidae; genus Callorhinus; species Callorhinus ursinus. Next base: position 12,079,763 of record NW_027397072.1, on the reverse strand, counting down.
TGAAGTCTACCATCCCCCGTACCTACTTCTACCATTTTTTCAGTGTAGTTAAGGTAATTTTCATCATTTTCATCATTATGTTATGTAATTATTGTTTCTGCAGAGCTGGGTATGATTATCTTTCTTTTTTATGCAATTTTTTGTTTTTCCCAGGTTTTTTTTTTCCTTTTTTGGAAATTTCCTTTTCCTGTTTTGTTGTTTTATTTGTTTCCATTTATCCCCTTCTCTCTTCTGACGGTAATAGAAAACTTTTTTGTGGTCAGACATATCTCAGTTCCTTCCCTTTTCCCCCCATATTCTCTCCCTCTCTACCTTTTGGAACATCCTTCTTGGAATTGTCTTTTCTCTTGCTTTGAATTGTCCCATATTCTGCACAACTGCTATCCTGAGACTTGGATTTGCCTGTTTCTTGTGTTACATACTGCATTTCTGGAATTTCTTTTCTCCTTTGTTCACTTAGTTCTCTAATTTTGTTGGAACACAATCTTAATAGCTTCATGTCAAAGATTACATGGAGGCATTTTTATTTTAAGACTGTCTCATGTCAGAAAGATACCAGAATTGCCCCCCTTGAACTTGATAGAAACCTTGGCTATGTATGCAGTTCTAGGTTTGTATTCATTTTTTTCCTCGTGAGTTTTGAAGGCATTAGCCTTGTCCTCTCCTCCTACGTTTATCGAGTAGTCCTATACCATTGTAAATCACTACTTTATAGCTGGCTTTCCTTCCTTTTTGGATATTGCAGTACCTTCTCTTTATCTCTAATGTTCTGAAATATCATAAGGACGTGTTTTATTATGACATTAAATTTGTTGTGTTATTCATTTGGATAGCCTGTTCCAATCTGGAAATTCCTGCCCTTTAGAGCTTTGGGAAATTTTCTTACATTCTTTCCTTGGTAATTTTATTTGTACTCCCTTCCTTTTTCTTTCTCCATTTTTTTATACTTATTTACTGCCCCTTTTATTCTTTTTCCCACTTTTTGATCTTCTGTTAAATGATCTGGGAGTTTCTTCAGTTTTATCTTTTCATCCATCTTTTGAATTTTAAAATTTATTTTGATTTTCATATTTAAATTCTAAGAACTTTTAAAATAAGATAGCATCCTAGTCTTGTTTCAGAGATGTGCACCTACCTGTCCCTCTACTCTTGGCACTACCCACTTTCTCACCATGGTTTCTCATTTTTCATATCCTGTTGTTTGTATATCTGCCTTTTTACTGTTAGGGACTTTCGTTCATGTTGAGTGATTCTTTTTTTTTTTTTTAAGATTTTATTTATTTGTTTGACAGAGAGAGGGAGAGCACAAGCAGGGGGAACGGCAGGGAGAGGGAGAATCAGACTCCTGCTGAGCAGAGACCCTGACATGGGGCTCGATCCCAGGACCCTGAGATCATGACCTGAACTGAAGGCAGACGCTTAACCAACTGAGCCACTCAGGTGCCCTCATGTTGAGTGATTCTTGACCATTAATTTATCTCTAAGACACTAAAAAGCTGATTGGAATCCTTGAGACAAGATAAAGTGTTTGGGAGGTTGCCTCATATGTGAGCATCTAGCTTGTCCTCTTGTTTCAGTTTTGATTTTTTTGTGTAGGATAATCTTAGATTCTATTATGTTATAGAAATGTTGGGTAGTTTATAGAGCCTGATCATTTATCACCTCATCGGGGTCTCAGTACTGACCACCAAGAAGGAATCCAAGCAATTAGACTTGTTAGTGGTAAAGTTAAATGGAGATTGTAGTAGTGCTTAATACATACTTCCCTTCCTCAGTCTAGGTTTAGGGAATCTTCCTGTAGGGAAAGGTAAATCACAGAGTGCCTCAGCATGTGTTTATTACCCAGAATTACAGAGATATGACCGTAGGCTATCTCACGTCCTTAGTAAAGAGTAGCAGGAACGGCAGGTGAGCCTCTGGGAACCGTGGGTCTCTCTGAGAGCCATGGACTGTCAGTAGGCAGCAAAAGGCTGGAAAAGGGATTGTATGAACAGATTTTGTAGGAAAATGTCATTGCCCCATCATTTAGAAACCTCAACCCATTGGCTCTCAGGGTGTTAGTAGTAAAATTGCTCTCCCGAGAGGGTGGCAAGAGATGCAGAAGCTTCTCTTAATATCTGTGTCAGAGGGCAGAAGTGGTGGGGAGTTTCTTACTCAAATGGTCTTGCTGGGAAACGTGATGGTTTGTCTTTCAGCTTTGTGCCTCCTTTGTTGTCCTCGAATCAACTAGTCAAGCTCATTGATTCCCAAGTAACGTGTATAATTTTTAGGAATAAGTGTATTAGACTTTGTTTTTCAGTAAGATCAAACTAGCATAAATTTCAACTAGCGCTAATCTATTAATTTTTAAGCAGTAATTTGCCTACCATCAAGTATCAATGGAATGATGATATTAAAAGAACAATTTTTATGTAGACATTATAATTACAGAATTAATGTGTTTTTGAAGAGTGTGTAGGCTAAGAAGTGTCTCTTTTTCTTGGCTTCAGATTAATGATTTTTGATCTAACATTTTTTTTTGTAAATACAAAAATAGATTGATACTCTCTTGTTTTCCATTTCTTTATGATTATATTTCATATTTACAATTTTCTAAATAACTTATAATTTTAAATTAGCCTAGTATTAAAATATAGAGCTTCAAAATATTTTCTGTGGTTCTCTTCATGCCAAGTTCATCAATTTTACTCTGCCTGTGGTTAATTGCTCATTTTTAGTGGTTATGTGGTTATTTACCAAATGGTAAACGGTTATGTTTTTTGCCGTTTGGGAAATGAACACTTACTTAACCTTATTAATTTTTGTGTATCTTATGTAGGCAGCATATTCCACTGGCTGAAAAAAAGAGTCTTTAGTAATTATGTTTATGGATGTCAATTCACAAAGGAAAAACCCTGTATTCTTGAAAATCAGTGACAAATGTTTATTGTAGAACTACAAAATATAATTAAAACAATACTACAGTATTGTACCTTAATAGAAGGTAGCTGTGACTAGTGACCTTTTGAAGGACTTTAAATGGAACATACACTAACTTAACACTCTAGTTCAAGGCCTAAAACTTGGTTTGAAAAGATAGTATAATCTTTGTAAATTGCACTAATAAGTGACCAATAGATTTAGACCAGGAAAGATCAATAGTTTTAAAAAATAACGAGTTTTTGTGTGTGTGTGTGTGTTCAAGTTAGGACATTTTTAATTTTCTAAGTCCAGACAAAGATTTTATTTGGGCATCTTACTAATAAAACCCTGAGATCTTGCTGGGGTTCAGTTGCATCATTGGCTGGAAGGCACCCGGGAGCGTCAGGTGCATTGGTTCTCCGCTGCGAGCATTCCCTCCATAGTTGGGGCACAGAGCTGTATAGCATGGAAGGGGACTTTTATAGTAGTGTCTCAGCTTTGTGACAGATCCCTGCATTCACTTATACATGTGTTGTGTCATACTACATCTACTCTACCAGCCACATTTTCATTTAGTATATGATCCTTTGCCATGATAATGTTTCTCCTAGTCACCTGTCCACATGCTTCCTCAGAAGGGACTTGCTTTTTATCTCTACCACTTTCTAGGGATTATCTAGATAATGGCTGTGCTTCTTTTTGGTTCCTTATATTGGAGTGGGTGCAGAGGGAATGATATTATGGAAGAAGTCTTCTGAGTATATAGAATCCTAATGGAAACTTCCTAGGGGGTGTGGAAGGGATATAGACAGGCCTAGGAGCAAGCCAGTATGCAGGGCCATGCTTCCTTACCTGTTTTGTTTTATTGGTTAAAAGAACAGAACCAGATGGTGATTTTACCCTTTAACTCTTCTTTAAAAAAAAAAAAAAAAAGACTTAAAATTGATTTATAATGCTTTGTTGCCTTTTAGTGGAATTGAACCAGAAGTTCTTCAGGAAATAGTTGTCCATATAACACTAATCAGTAATAGATAATATTCTTCTAGTCCAGTATTTTTTATCTTAAGCTCTTAAGTCATGAAAGATGCTGAAGGCATTCAGGAAATAAGACCAAAATTTTGCCCAGCAGTGTAATATTGTTGTATATTAACCATAAGGGAAACATCATTTCTTTTTTTCACTTGAGTATTATGTATTATGTAAAAAGCTACTACTAAAACTTTATTTTTTTTCTCTTAATCTTTTAGTCATAAAACAGAGGTAACAAATGCTCTTCATGACATGGTAGACCAACTGGAACAAATTCTCAGGTGAGAAAAATGTTCATCTGTTGGCTCTGTGCTGATAGATGAGGTCTGTCCAAGAAACATTACTTTTCATATGTCTCATGGTCATTTGCAGTTTGACTTCCTATTTGTTTGACTCTCTTGCGAGTGAATTTTCTTAATACAAATGTACTGCTAGCTTATGGTAGAGTAGTAAGAGCCTGGATTTTGAAGACTGGTGGACCTGTGTTCAAATGTAGGCATTGCCACTGAGAAGCTGTGTGATTGAATCCCGAGTTTCCTTCTTTATAGTATCTATAACCCATGAGATAATGGAATTAATGTTAGAATAACCATTTAAAGTGCCTCCTACGCAGTAGGTACGCAAGAAATGTTAGTTCCTGCAGAAATTATTGTGTCTGTCAGCAAACAATATTTATTATACTCCTGACTTCTGTTTTTTGGGCATATTACATTTGATTGGAATCTGGATTCGATCAAACTGCACTAGAGCCTTCAAATAACTCTATAGTAATATTCTTCACTGTCAAAATGAAGCATTAAACTTTCTATCTTGGAGCCTGAAATTCCCAATTTGCCATTTAGGAAGTCAGATGTTGTATACTAGTATTTATATGTGTATATGAAGATGCTTGAGTAGTTTTTAAATATTTGTATTAAAAATGAAATTTTAGTGATAACAAATTTTTCCAACACATAATTATAAAATTACAGGTAATACCATCACTTTATAGTGATACGAATAGTAAAGTACAATAATTTGGAGTCTCCTAATTAGAAGTTTTATTCATTCAATTTAAGGGATTTGAGTATAAAAATATTTCAAGTTGTATTTAAGGAAACAGTGTTTTTGTGCCATGTATGTATGGGAGTTGAATGAAAAATTAATTGTTCACTTTCCTTGGGACCTCTGTTTCCTCTTTTTATTACCGCCTTGCTGCTTGTTACTTTGTGTCCTGAAAGCTATATGGTTGGTTTTTTTCCCCCCTTGAAAAATTCTTAGTAAATCAAGCTTTTTCTTTCTTTTCAAGCTTTGGTTATTTTAGTTTGGCTGTGTCTCTCCTTTCCCCAGTGTCCCTGAGAAGTTGAACATAGTTTGAGTAAAGCTTAGTGGATTAAGTCAATGTAGATTCATTCCTTACAAATTTGCATGATTACCTTTTTTTCCCCTAATGAAACTGAGACGAGTGATCTCAAAAAGATATGGTGAAATAGTATATTTCACGGTATGTTCCTGGGTGTAACCATGAGTGGTCCTGATGTCACATTATGCTCTTACTACTTCAAGGAAACAATTATACTCGGTCAGTTTCTGGATGATACCCATGTCTTTCCCTGTTTAGTTTAAGTTACTGACCTTTTAAAGTAAGAATTTTTATTTCTGTTCCACCTCAAAGCTACTAATCATTGAAAAATGTTTTAGCATACATGATGTCGGGTGACATGACCCATGAAACCTGTCTTCATGATGAGCTACTGAATTCTAGCCAGTCACGCTCTATAAACCCAGTAGTAGTTATTTCAAAAATGTGAGATTTGGTGAGGCCAACCATCATATATGTATGATGCTGATGATTAGGGAATGAGATATCTCAAGAAGATTCATATGGGACAAAATTTGTGACCTATTTTGTATTTTTATATAATAGATTCTGGAGGGAGATTGAGCCTTGTGATGTTTCTGTGGCTCCAACTTTAACATTGTTTATTGCCTTTCTAACAACCTTGCCTATAACAGATTACTCAGTAGGATTGCTCAGAGTTAAAGCTAAGTATTGAAATGATAGATTTGGCTTGTTTTACTGATTTGATGCTTTTAGAGTAGAGGAAAATAATAAAAAATATTTTTAGATAAAGATGTGTCATACTTTAAACAAAATGGGTTTGTAATAAAAGTGCAGGAAATAAGATTTGATATATAATTGTTAGCTTTTTTTTTTTTTTTGCTGAGAATTAATGCACTAAAATTGGGTCATTCTATATGCTACTTTTTGGTTTTAGTTCTAAACACCTAAGTGCTACTTTTATGTTCAAGACTCTTAGACTTTTTTTGTTTGGTAGCAAGACTTTAAAAAATTTCTCTCTCACTTTTAGTGTGTCGGAGCTCTTGGAGAAACATGGCCTTGAGAAACCAGTTTCGTTTGTTAAGAACACTCAGTCTAGCTCAGAAGAGGCGCGCAAGCTGATGGTCAGGTTGACCAGGCACACTGGTCGGAAGTAAGTAATGAACAAAATTAATTGATACTTTATGTGATTAAAAATAAAGTACTGTTCTTTTTATTTACTTCATTGAGTTATAACTGACCAACAATACATTCCATGTTTCAAGTGTTGAATTTGATAAGTTTTGATATATGTAGATACTCATGAAACCATCTTGCAGTCGAGGTAATAAATGTCACTCTTAAAAGCTTCTTCTTGCCCCTTTATGTGCCCCTCCCCCTCCCCCTCTTATTCCCTCTCCAGACTACCACTGATCTATATTCTGTTCCTCTATATTACTCTGTATTTCCTATAATTTTATGTAAATGGAATCATCCAGTATACACTTTTTGTTTGTTTGGCTTCTACTCAGCGTACCTATTTTGTCATTCATCCATGTTGTATCATGGATCAATAATAATTCCATTTTATTTATCGAGTAGTAGTCCCTTTTATGGATTTATCACACTTTGTTGATCTATTCACCTGTTTATGGACATTTTGGGTTGTTTTCAGTTTTGGTTTTTATAGATAAAGCTATGGATATTTGTGTACTCTAAAATATTCCTGAGATTTTTTTTTTTTATTGTAGATAGTTATTTTCTTAATTTCATTTTTGGATTGTTCATTCCTAGTGTGTAGAAATGTTGATATATATATATATATAGATAGATAGATAGATACATCTTTGATTTTGGTATATGTTGAGCTTGTGTCCTCCAACCTTGCTAGATTTCTGTATTAGTTCCAGTAGAGTTTTTTTTTGGGGGGGGGGATATTCCATAGGATTTTCTGTATACAGTGTCATGTCGTTGCAAATAGAGACAGCTCTACTTCCCAAGCCCTACTAGAGCTAAACATACACCAGCTAGATGGCTCTGGGAATCCTGAGCCCAGTCAACAGTAGTAAACTGCTTATGGAATGCAACTAGTAGTGGCTTGCTCAAGGAACTCTCCTTCCTAAGAAATTCCCTGGCATTTTGTATCTGCCTCTCCCTATCTGTCTTTTTCAACAGTGTGCTATAATTATTGATGTCTGTTCCTTATGTTCCTTTTGAGATTATAAGCTTCTCCAGGACAAGTGTTATAGTTCCCATACATCTAATATGGGACCATATATACCAATGGCCCTCTCTCAATAATTATTAAATTAATAATTTAAAAGGTTTTGTCAACTCTTAAGATTTTTTTTACAACTAGAAACAAATGGTCGATATTTCTGATCATGCTGACTCTACTCTAGAACCTACTCTTCAAGAAAGCCTTGCTGTTACAGCTAGATTACTTCCTGTGTTTTCCTTGAATTCCTCAAATACTTCTGAAGCCTTTGAAGTTAATCTCTGCTCATGGTGTTCTACTCTGAATATGTAAGAGAATATGGCCTCTTTTTTTCAAACTAGTTAATTTGAAGTAAATCTTAATTATTTCATATATGCTACCATGGCTTGGCCTTAGCATCTATGGAATATTCTTATGGATATTCTAAATGGTAGGAGATTTAATTGAATCTGTGCAAACCAAGTTTTACCATCATGAGTGCAAAACTGTTTCTCCTTGGAAAATATACCTCTGTTCCAAGGTTGTAACTAATACATCATGTTTATATTTAGGGATCTCTCTGTTAATTTGCAACTCTCTAGTATAGTGCCTGCAGGTTCTACTCTTGGTTCCTATTTACTGAATGTATTCTGAAAAGGCCATTGTAAATCATGTCTTATAATTTATTTTAATTAGAACCTGTACTTATGGCTAGCCATGTGTGAGAAAACATTAATACCATCTGTCCCAGTATTGATGGCTTCCAGAAGAACAGCTGGGCTATGAGAATTTGAATTCAGCTAGACAATGCCTAGGTTTGATTTTATCCAGCTGGTGCAAGATGGACACTCACTGCATCAAACATTTTGCAACTTACCTGCAAGCCACATCTGAAAGAACCCTCCAGTTCTTTGAAGTTCACCCGAAGAGTTCGCATATCAAGGTCTAACTTATGGACACACTTCAGGGATTGTCCTGGAAGACATGAAAATATGTCAGTTTGTTTTTTCTGTTTGTATGCTGAGGAAAAAATGTATTCTCTTATGCTTTATTGCATAAAGATAGAAGTAATTATTCATTTTGTGTAATATAAAATACTATAAGTAAATGAAGCATATGCTTATTAAAAATTTTAGGTGAAAAAGTTCCTGAAGACCAGAAATTTTGTAGGAATGATCTCAAATACATGCTTTTCCCTTGGCAATACTATTATATGCCTATAGTCTATTTGCCCTGTTTTTAATGCATAAAAAAGGGAAAGGTACATGGGAAAGAAACATCCAGTTGTTATTTGACAGTTGGTATTTGACAAGCACAAAACAAAATAAAATATGCTCTTTCAAAGAGTGATGTTCAGGATTATGTAGAACGTCAAGATTAGCAAGTAAACATAAATAATGATTCCAAATTCATAGATAGTCAACAAAGGTGAACTTTTGGGGGAAGCAGAGAGAATTACAGCACTTTCTCCCTTCTGCTAAACAATATTAGTAATCATCTATGTAACTATAGAAACCAAAGAAATGTGTTTGTAACTTTCAGATTCGTTCATTAACATTTATTGAATACTATTTTATACCAGAAAAATGGGAGGAGTGTCTTTTCATACATTCTAGTTTTAGTTAATCCTCGCAATGTACAAAAAGGGAATCTAGCTCAGAGAAATTAAGAGACATATTCAGAGCTGTACAGGTAATTGAGCTTGTTTTTATACTTAGAAACATCTTGCTTCAATGCCTGTGCTTTATCAGAGTTAATCTCCTCCATTTCTTACCACTCTCCAAGATGGGCTTTAAGTGAGGAAACCGAAATTCAGGAACATTAAGTGTTCATGATCATGCAGCTAATATGTGTCTGTCAGTGAATTTGTTAACAACACCCTTTCCCGGCTGCAGGAGAATCTGAACCATTAATCCTCTAACTCTGTAACGGATCCCAACATAAAATGCTATTTGATCAACAAGACTGTGTATGCCTCATTGGTTGTGTAAACCTGATCCCTGGTTGGTAAATTGCTTCTGACCCGGAGGAACTGGAAATGAACTGGAAAACCTGATAGGGGCTTTATGCTTTGGGCTTTCCTGAGTGTGGTCACTGGCATGTCTTTGAGGAGACCCTGAGAACTGTGCCTATGGAATTGTTACAAATGATATTGGTTCTTGGGGGGGGCATGAAACTCCTTCCTGAATTAGATGGGGCAGCTTTTGCCACTCCCCTATAGGACTGTCTTCTTGGGCTGTCTCATGGGATGAACAGAACCCCTGCGGCACTTGGTCAGTCGCCCTGCGGACTATTGCAAGGACTCCTGTTGAGGAGAGCCACTAGTGCTGTCCTGCTGATGAGCTGGGGTCCCCAGCCTCTCGACTGATGTCAGGGGTGGCCTCTAGTTGCCTTCCAGGTCTGCACGTGTGGTTGGAGTTAAGAAGATCCCCTGTGGGGATTGCAGTGTGATAAAGATGGATTTTAAACCAGTTCTTCTGTCTCCGAGTGCTTTTTCTGCTAGATCACAGCTGCTTTATCTTACTGTGCTTTATTTTATCTTGGAAACTCACACTTGGTTTACCTTTGCTATTATCGCTGTTATGCTCTTCTAGTTCTGTGTGCCGAGGTGGCTCAGGCAGCATCTCTAGCATTGATACAGAGCCCTTCAACTTTTCCCTCTGATCGATGTTTTTTCCTGGAAATTCAAATGAGATTCTTCCTATTGATCATTTGGGAGCTGTGTGGCGTATAGAATGGTGATACCATTTTTTTTTTTTTTTTTTGGTCAATCGAAGAGTGATTTCATGAATTATTTTCTTTTCTTCCCACCAGGCAGCCTCCTGTCAGTGAGTCTCATTGGAGAATGTTGCTGCAAGACATGTTAACTATGCAGCAGAATGTTTACACCTGTCTGGATTCTCATGCTTGCTATGAGGTAACTCGATGCATGGAAGTTACTCGCTTTTAATTTGGAAAGTTTGGCTGTTGCAGTGTGTTTCCTGGACACAGAGGTGGTGACCATAAGCCTCACTTATACGTAATGCTATTGAGTCATAGCAGTGAATCCAGTAGAGTAGTGCTTTCTAAGTTGAGCACTTGCATATCTCACCTCCTGTCTCCCCACCCCCCGCCCCAATCTTCGTTCACTGCAGCCGCAGTGGTTTAGCAAGCTGATCCTCAGCTAGGAAACAGACTCCTGGACTCCTCTCACTACCATGGTCTTGGTGGTCACTACTGCCTATTTGATTGATGTAGCTGGGAAAAGTCTTTCAAATCTGTCCTATCTCTGCTAAATTGCAATTCCTCCTAACTTGTCTCCCTGCTTCCATATTTCCAATCTACACTGATTCAGAGCATTCTCTAAAACACCTTTTCATAACACTCCCCTTCTTAAATTTTCTGCTTGTTACGTGTCTGTATCAGAAAGTAACCATACTTCTTAGCGTGGCATAGAAGGCCACAGCAGATCGAGCTTCCCTGTCCACTCTCCCCTGTGCCACTCTGTAAGTACAGGGGACACAGTATCCCCCCTGCTCCACCCTGTCCACCAGATCTGCCCTGACTCTCCACGTACCGTGCTGCTTCATGTCCCGTGACTCCACCTGCATTGTTCCCTGTGCTTGGATCTAGTTCTCTTTCCTTGATCTGAAAATTCCTGGTAATTTTCAGCACTCACTTCAGTAATTATGCCCTCCAGGATGCCTGCCTTTGTCCTTTCATGTAACTTGTCTCTGTTATAGTCTTTCTTTCAAATGCAGTAACTGGTTTCCATGTGTGATTTTTCCCTTTGGTCATGAGCCCCTTGGTAGGCATTATCATATTCATGTTCAGCCTCCTAGCCCCCGGTGTATGTTGTAATGTCCAGAACACAAAGGATACTTAAGAAATGGCTGCTAATTGATGGAGGAGTGTAACCCAGGGGGATTTAATTAATATTTTTGGAAGGTATGTGTCTTAACCAAATTACTCCTAGCTCATCTGGAGAAATTATCCAACTAACCCATTTTTAATGAGATATAATTTAAAAGCAGATTTCCATTTTGAGTTTTTCTGTCAATAAGCCAAACATGAAATTCTATAGGATATTTCTTTTGTTGCTCTGCTCTGACATCACCAAGTGTGACCCCTTGATAAAATGAGTTTAAAAAATAGGTCTCTATTTTGTGAAATTGGTTGGTATTTTTATTCAAGGTGATTTTAACAAAAGAGTGCTAATATAGACTGTTGAGAAATGGTTTTATATTTGGACTTCAGGTTTTAATGAATGAGTGTGAAGTTTACATTGATGATTATAGTCTCAGACCATGTACATACAACTGCCAGTAGCTTCCCCTTTTGTGTCTAAAGTGAAACTTGAATTCCAATTCCAGGAGGACATCTGTATTCACATGGGCTCCAAAGCTTAACCATCATTTATATGTCTGCAGTAGTATTTTTAAGTTGGAATGGTATTATTTTGCTATTTTCCTGTTTCTGATTCTGATTGGAAAATTGGCATAAATATATTACACTTGAACTAGCTCATAACAACTTGACATATTAAATTGTTTTTGTTACATCTTAACACCTTTTTATTAGGCTTTGATATTTTAATGACTTCTGGCCATTAGCCTCTCTCCTTTGAGAAAACATTTGAAAGCATATCATAACAGCTTGAAATGGTTCTAGAGGAAGGTAATATGGATTTGGCAAACTTACTTTTTTTTTCAAACTTACATTTTAAATATTACATTTTAAATATCATTTTAGTAACTTTTAAGTTATGCTATGTTGTTTTACTGACTTTTGGCTATTAGGGGTTGCTATCTTGGAAAATGATTTGAAAGCTCAGTGGCATAATTTTGAGAAAGTTAAAGGTTTCGTTACAGCATGTAGAGCAGAAATCTATATTTTTCATTTTAGCAAAAACTTAAATTTTAGAGTGAGTGACTTGTATTTCTCAATACTGGGCATTAACTATGGCTTACTTGAATAAACGAAAGGAATAGAGAAACTGTCATATCTAAGTCATTTGGGTCACTTGGACTAAGCCATTTTCACCTGTCAGACATAAATGAATAGGGTTGCTCATTAGTAATTTGCTTTCTGTCGCAATAGGTATTTGTAGCAGATCACTTGTAGATTATTAGTAAATTTTAGTCTCATCATAGTCATTTTAATAAAGGCCTAAGAATAACTACCTTCCCCAGAAGCCTAGAAAGTAGTGAAAATAGAGGATCCTATGAAAACTGGGTAGTCTTAATTATAAGAAGATTCTTGATTCTTCATGAAATCTGCTTTTCATCTCTTGCTTCTATTTCTGTGCTATCCTCATCCAGCAGAGGCCTAATAGGGGTGAACATTTTTGGGGAAGTTCTTACACTAATTACATGTTGACATTATTAGTGTATATTTAAAGATCTCTTTGTTTAAGACTTTTCTAGACTAAGTAATAAGTAAATATTCTCAATTATACAATAAATTTTATGTTAATTGATGCTACTGGTTGCCAGTAGAATACAATGATATTTGCACGAATCCCTTCCATCAGTGGCTCTTGTCGTATTTAAATAGTTTTTAGTCTGCAGATTGGAAAAAAAATCAATGTTACATTTATAGCTTGGCTGTTTAGTCTGTAAGACTGAATTCAGATGCTTTAAGCAGTTAGAAATTTTATGTGTCGTATTCAAAGATTTTCTTTAAAAAATTCAGTGGTTATAGTTTAAGCAGAGTGGACCCTATTGAGTATGGGACAGTATGTCTAAGGAATCCTGTTTTTAATTAGTATGAATTTCAGATAGTTTACTCAGACATTCCTTGTAACACATTAAGATACAGTTGATCCTTGAACAACATGGGTGCGAACCACATAGGTCTGCTTATATGTGGGTTTGTTTGTTTGTTTGTTTGTTTTGGTAAGTACAATATTAAATGTATTTTCTCTTCTTTATGATTTTAGTATTTTCTCCAGCTTACCTTATTGTAAGAATACAGTTATAGAATACAGTAAATACAAAATAATGTGTTAATTGCCTGTCCATATTATTGGTGAGGCTTCTGGTCAACAGTGCATTATTAGTAGTTAAGTTTTGGGGGAGTCAAAAGTTATAATGGGGAGTTTTGACTGCATGTGAGTTCAGCACCCCTAACTCCTGTGCTGTTCAAGGGTCAACTGTATTAGGCTTCATATTGGTTTGTTCCGTTAAGTTACTTCTTCTTCCTAAAAGATGAATTTGGTTATTGAGGTGAAATTCACATAACATAAAATTAACCACTTACAGTGTACTTCATTGTCATTTAGTGCATTTACAGGGTCGTGCACCTGCTACCTGTAGGATGGATGTATTTTTAATTTATTTCATTTGGATATCAGAGTCTTCATTTTGTTGAGAACTGAATCTGCCCTCTTTAACTAATTAAAGTTTCTTCTTTTCCCCAGATATTTACAGAAAGCCTTTTGTGTTCCAGTCGCCTTGAAAATATCCACTTAGCTGGGCAGATGATGCACTGCAGCGCCTGTTCAATAAACCCACCAGCTAGTGTAGCCCATAAAGGGAAAACCCAGTACAGGGTCAGTTATGAAAGAAGTATTGACTTGGTTTTGGCTGCCAGCAGAGAGTACTTTAATTCGTCTACCAACCTCACTGATAGCTGCATGGATCTGGCCAGGTGGAGTAATTCTGTATTCTTCCAGAAGAGGGAGGGGACAAGTCAGAATACACAAATTCCATTGTTGGTTTTAGTCTTTCCTTTACAAAATATATTGCCACCAGTACAGATTGACTATTACTGTATGGGGCACAGTTATTTATTGCTTGAATACAGAAAGATAATTACATCATGAATATTCATCAACTTTCCCGTGACCCCTGTTCTCCAGCATGCTTTCCCAGTCTTTCTTGCTGATTATCTGTAAGATTGTACATTGTTTCTGTTATGAAGGATTCATGAGCTAGCCTGCAAATTCAAGTTCTGGGAATTTGTAGCACATTGAGGCAATGGCTGTATGCTTTACATGACTTGTGCTCTGTTTAGGGAGGAGGGACCTGATTAGATGATAAAGATTTGAAATCCCTTTCAGGTGGAAATTTCTGGACTGTGAATTCAGTTTCTCTCTTGGCCTGTTGTACTGGAAATTTAGTGTTGATCTTTTTATTATTGATTTTTTTTTTTAAAGATTTATTTGTTTGAGAGAGTGTGTGTGCAAGTGTGTGTGTGGAGAGAGAGAGAGAGAGAGAGAGAGAGAGAGAGAGAGATAGATTGCGAATCCTTAAGCAGACTCCCTGCTGAGCATAGAGCCTGATGCTGGGCTTGATCCCATGACCCTGAAATCATGACCTGAGCCTAAACCAAGAGTTGGATGCTCGACTGACTGAGTCACCCAGGCGCCTCTTCTGACTATTGGTTCTTATGAGCTTTTTGTGCATAAAGGACATTGCCCTTTTCCTCTCTCACATGTTTTAACCATGTTGTCAAGTTTTTATATGATTTATCTTTCAAATTGCTTTTCAAAATCTTTAAAGATTTTAATTGTTATTTTCTTTTATAATGTCTGTCTTGTGTGTCATCCTTTGAAAGACCTATAATTCCCAAGACCGTTATAATAGTTTTTCATACTGTTTTTTATTACTTTGATAGTGATATTTTCACATTGAAATTTTAGGCTCATTTGGGATTTATTTTGATATAGTGATTGTTTTAGCTATTTAGATTTATTTTTCCCCCTGAATGACTAGCAGCTAAAAGCTTAAAGGAAACTTTTTTCCCCAGTGGTATCTTATTACAGAGAGAGCCATGTTTTCTCAAACCATGCTATTGAACTTGACAGAGTTGTTAAAAATAGTAAATTTTTTTTTCTTCTCTCCTAAGGGATTGTATTTCTATTTCAGATGATGAAAATATCAAACAGAATAGCTTTTGAAACTGGGAGTTGTGTTTGACCTAAATCTTTTCGGCAGGTGTTCTCACAGATCATTTTTAAATCTACACTTCCAGTGTTTCCCTTTTTCTCCCACAAGGACACACCTTAATTTGGAAAAGATGTTGTATGTGTATAAGGTGACACCAGACATGATGATCTGTGAGCCTGGATATATTTAGATATTCACAGTTATATTTAATATAGAAAATAGCCCATACATTCTTACTGATTAAATTATTATGAACTAGTTTTTTTAATTGAGGAAGTAATACATTCACAAGATAAAAATATTCAACAATACAAAAAAGGATATGTATTTACAATAATTCTCTTTTCATTCCCGTTCCCCTAACTTTATCCCTCAGCTATCTTTTTAAATCATTTTCCTGTGAATCCTTCCAAAATACTTTCTTGAACGTTACCCTCTTCTTTCCTAAGGCATAGGTGAGTGCTTACTACTTCTACACACCTTTCTGGATCTCATTATTTTCACTTACGATCTATACTGAAGGTTTTTTCGTGAGGGCATCTAGGCTTGATCTATTCTTCTTTTGATGGTTGTAGAATATTCCATCGTTTGACTTTCTAGAATTTATTTAATTCATGATAAAAATTCATTCTGTTGTATTTTGAAAACACTGTGGTAGTGAACATCCCTAATTATGTGTGGGTATGTGGGCATGTGCGAGCCTATCTGTAGTACAAATTGCTAGAACTCGGAATTCGTGAGTTTGAAGGTAACGCAGTAGAATTTTAGTAGATACCGCACGTGGGCTCTGTCCCTTGTTACACTTGAATCAGCAGTGTATGTTAGGGCTCATCTCGTTTAAATTTTACAATTTTGCAAGTAAGGTAGGCTCAGATCCATCACTGAGTCATACAGATGCATCCTGGGGCTGAGGGACCTTCATCGGACGATACATGATTTTAGCACCATTAGCCCTTCCTGGCCTGATCTCTGCCTCTTTGTAGTCCTGTGTCCCAGTGTTCCTCCACATGCACCTTTCAGAAAGTAAGTTTGTTAATGAAAAGATTTCTTAAGTACACTTTGTCTGGATTTTTTAAAATGTGCTTAAAATACTCCATAGGTGTCACAGATTCTTATTAGTAAAGTCACTTTCTCCTGTGTTCATCTCAGCACTGCATTACCAACGGACTCTTTCCTTATGATCAGAAAAATGTCCTTTGTGCAGTGTCTCATCTTATTCGTGTTTCCTTTGGGAATCGAAGTTGTCACTGAAACGAGATGTCTGCTTTCCCTGAAGAATAACTGGAAATTTTCTGAATTCTGTCTCTCTTTTTAAACCTTCCCTGTATGATTATTACCTCTGAAGGCAGAGTTAACATATTTTGCTTTGTAATGTGATACCATTCCCTACTATCGGTACAACCTTGCACAGATCACTACACCTCTCTGAGCTTTGATTTTGGCTCCTTAGGAAACAGGTGATGCTATTTGCCTATCATACAGGCTTGCTATGAGGATTCAGTAAGATAGCAGAAAGCATCTAGCAGGATACCTGGAATGTAGGAGGCTTTTGATAAATATGTGTTGGATCTCATGTTGTTGAATACAGAAAGGCAACTTAGCCAAACATATGTTACTTCTTTTTTTTTTTATTTAAAGCTGATCTTATTTCCCCTAGGTGCTGCTTACAGCTGATAACTGATAGGCCAGCTGCCATTCAGGAGGAGCTAGATCTTATCCAAGCCCTTGGATGTCTTGAAGAATTTGGGGTAAAGATCCTGCCTTTGCAAGGTGAGTTTCTATTTAACGTTGCATTATTAACTTAGTATTAACTTACTTTGCATTGAATCAACTAGCGTAGTTCCTTGGTAGTTTTTTGAATTAAAGAGTACCTTTGGTCATTTAATCCATTAGCAGTAGATCTGACCCTCTGACCCATTTTTCAAAGGAAACCTTTAGTAGAAACCCAAAGAAAAAATAAAGCTGACATTTTATCATAAATTTATTTTGTAAGTTCTCAGTTATGTCATTAAAAGAAATAATATCAGTAAATTTTACTGGATAAAACCAAATGGGGGATTGTGGATTAGAGTTTCGGATCTCCATCAGTTTTGATGTACAGTTTTTTTCTGTATTTTGTTTCAGTTGCGTAGATTTAGAAATAGCTGTACGTATTGATAACAGTTTATTTTTTTATGCTTACTACAGAATATTCTTTAATTATGTGATACTATTTTATTAAAAGGAATGACAGGAATTTCTTGTTTAGAGTTTAATTACTAAGGATATCTTAACATTGCTCAAGTTCTTCTAACTAAGTATACAAGTCCAGTAAGTACCACCTCAAACAAGCATGCCGATATGCAGTCACGTGTCATTATCTACTTTGTGCTGTGAGGACAGTGTGTGTCTCCCAGTGTCCTGAACCTTACCTCACAAGTGGGTGGTAGACTTCCTGTTGCCCCGAACTCTGGACCTCCGTGCCCTAAATGAAGCGGGTAGCTTGGTTATTAGCAGTATGCTTGGTGCCTTCCACATAATCTCTTTTCTTCACTCTTAACCCGGGGAATGTTTGGAATTGGGAGTAGGGCAGGTGTAGTCAACTTCTTTCCATCTCTGGTTTTTGATAAATTTTCACTAGAATTGTCTCTCTTCTTCCTCTTCCTCCTCCTACTCTTCTTCTTCTTCTTCTTCTTTTTTTTAACTCCTGGTACCTTTGGACAATGGGGTCCTGTTACAGGTTTCTCGGTGTCTTTGTCCTGTGTTTTTGAGGGTTTTGAGTCAGATGGATCTTAGGAGATAAAAGTCATTAGACACATTCTCATGTTTTCATGTGGGTTTTCACTGTAGTTTTACTAAAAATTAAAGCTCTGCTTGTCGGATAAATTTATTAGACTTGAACAAGGTAGTATTACTGTTACCTTGAATATCATTGTTTGGAAATAATTTCTTCATGATTATACATATCTCGTAGCATCTTAAACAAGTATATATAAGGAGATTGTCAAATTACTGGAAAATTCTATTTCATAATATCATTCCTGTAATTTTTGAGCCCAAAGCTTTTTAAAGTTGTGAAGATTAGTTAGAGATACTAAAAATATTTTCATTTTTTTCTCAAATGCCTTAAATCATGAACTGCCTCCCCTGAAACACATTTTCAATTAAGCGTTCAGTGGTGGGGGAGTCCAGAGCACTATGAAACTTGCCCTTTTTGTATCTCTTCTAAGGCCAAGTTATTATAGCTTTGACTCTGTGTATATGTGTGTATTTTAGCTACTTATTTAATCCAGGCAAATTAATGTAATACAACAAAACCTTTTCTTGCAGTCCCGCAAATGCTAAGGAATTATTTCAATTGACTTGAAATAATAAATAGAGCTTTAATTTTCTGTGGTGCCCAGTTAGCAGTATTTTTGCTGACAGTATTTGCACATCATCTGATGAGTTTGAAAATCTGCAACCAAACCTGCTATCCTGCTCTTACTTCTGAGAAATTTCCTGACTGAAGTGTGTTTTAAGAAGGACATTTGCTTTCATGTCTTGACAGCTCTCCAGTTTGATATATTGATTTGGAGTTTCCTATTAGAATGAATGTCAGAAAATCTTCTAGGAGGGAGATGGGATATTGCCTTTGTATCCTGTTTATTGTGTTTATGCCGCAGGTACAATTTAGGTGTAAGCTGCTTTTGTATTCATCAGGAATACTGGACAAAGTAACTGGATATTTAAACATTTATAGTCCAGGTATTTTTATAGCATACATTGTTCATTTTGTCACTTTGCTTTGTTTTAAAGCCTCCTTTGCTTACACTTCAGGAGTTGCTACTAGTCACCAAGGAAAGGCTAGCTAGTAGCCACTAGCTATTAACTTCTATTAAGGAGTTAATAGAAAACAAGAACAGAATTATGCAAAAATGGTTCCTTATGTTTGAGTCTCCTAAGAGGTGTTTGTGTGTGTGTGTGCATGTGTGTGCTTTCCCCATAATTTGGATGTTTGTGTTTTGTGTAAATAAATTATTCTTGCTATTCACATGAGCAGATTCAGGGTGTTTCGGTTGTCCCCCATGTTCTTTCTGTAATAGGGTAAATCAGTTTTTCAGCCCCCCAGCATGGCAGGTAAAGCCAGCCTGGAGCCACTTACTGCTGAGTAACTGGACAAGTATCTGACCTTGCTTTCTCTTTAAGTTTTCTCATCTACAAAATGGGCATACTAAGAAGCACTGTCTATAATTGCTTAGAAAGGTTAAGGCCATGTGTGCACGGTGCTTGGGACTTTGCGAGAGCTCTCGTCATCTGCTGTCATTTTGTTACTTCTCACGGAGCTCCTAGTTTCTGCCTGGTTGTGGGGTTAGTCTCTTACCTGCTTGCTCCTAGTTTCTGCCTGGCGGTGGGGTCAGAGTCTTACCTGCTTGCTCATTCTTCCTCTCTTCGTTCTCCGCTTTCCTTCCACCCAAAAACCGCTGAGTTAGCTTCTTACCCTGTTCCAGAAACCGAAATGATAAAAGGAATAAGGTGCACTTCCTGACTTGGAAGGACGAGTCACACTAGTGTCATGTATGAGTTTAAATTCTGATCCAGCCACTTTGAGCTGTGTGCCCTGTGGCATCTTCATGTTTTTGAGCTTCACCTTCCTCAGATGGAGGCAATCATAAAAGATTCTCTAGAAGGACCTGAAAGTTAAATTTGAAACATTGAGAATTTTTACATGAGAGGCTGCTGTACTTCATAAGCATTTCTGTGAATAGGTCAGTAGCCATAGTAATAGTAATAACTAACATTTATTGAGTGATTTTTATGTTCTCAGTATATTTATAGGTATTCATGCATTCTCAAAAATACCTTATGAAGCAGTAACTATTATTGTTTCCAATTTCCAGATGATGAAATCAAAGTTCAGGGGGTTAAATAGCTTGCTTAAGGTCACACAGAGGTGGACCTAGAATTCAAACCTACATTTGTAAACGGTACACCATTCTCTACTGATGAAGCAGCGTGAAAGTAAAAGATTCGAGAAGGAAACTTGGGTGTTCTCACTCATGAGCTAAGTGACTGCTGCATATTGTCACCTTCTTCACCTGTACAATTCAGATTTGTGCTTCAGTGTCACAAGTAACTGCCTATGTTGTTGTGTGCCTTTTATGCTGTTCACGAATGACCGAAATTGATATTTTGCATCTGTGGTTTACTGGGCATGATTCACTGTCTGTGTCTCATATAAGGTGGTGATGAGAGTGTTTGGCATGTGTGTAGCTGATCAGCACATACTTCTTTATGCATTTACATGTGTGTGTCTGTGTGCATTATAGTTTTTTTAAAATTTATTTTTTAAATTTAATTTTATTATGTTAATCACCATACATTACATCATTAGTTTTTGATGTAGTGTTCCTTGATTCATTGTTTTCGTATAACACCCAGTGCTCCATTCAATACGTGCCCTCCTTAATACCCATCACCAGGCTAACTCATCCCCTGCCCCTCCCCTCTAGAACCCTCAGTTTGTTTCTCTAGAGTCCATAGTCTCTCATGGTTCATTTCCCCCTCCGATTCCCCCTGCTTCATTTTTCCCTTCCTACTATCTTTTTTTTTTTTAACATATAATGTATTATTTGTTTCAGATTTTTTTTTAAACACTGGATATATACTTGTGAGATCCACAGGAAAATAAGAGATCTCCAATTGTTAAAAGATGCATACATGCATATCCATATTATTAGTTCCATTTGAAAAGGAATTTTAGGTGTCGAAGACTCCTTTCCTTCATAGAAATATAATAATATCTAAGGCTTGAATTTACCTAACTGAGAAATCACATTTTGAAATATAATTTAGCATGTCCTGCTGTAAGCAGTAAAAGAGAATTGGTATAATGATTGTCCAGAGGCTCAAAACATAGATAAATAAAGTAAAAAGACATTTGAACATGGCAACTGCACTCTGTTAGAGTCCCACTCTCCAAATTTACTTAATGTACTTGAAATATTAGTAGTTACGGCTTGCTTAGGGCAAGAATCAGACAAAGAACCAAACTTGGAACTTCAGAGAAAATGAGGATCCATTGCTATGTATGGTTTCAGTTTTCTACTTTGATTTTATGGAGCTAGAAAAAGAATGGTGACAGTAAGGAAATCCACTTACTAGAATTATTAAAACTAGAGTTTCTCTGAGAGCACCAGCATTCATCAAATACAGCTATAAAAGCCTCTGTGAAAACCTCAGGTTTTTACATCTATGTGGGGTAATGATGGGGTCTATGATGGGTGTTGTTTTGAAAATCCAATTAGAAACATGTAGAAAGTACCTTTCTCATAGTAATTGAATCTGGAATATTGAAGTAGTAATACACATTTTCTTAAAATACACACAAGGAGAAAACCCCGTAAAACAGCAGATATTGAATGAAAAAAACCCATTTTTTTGATTGGGAAAAGTTTGAAGTATTCTATATCAGTTAATTTTTGCTAGGCTGTGCTTTGTAGGAATCTCAAAAGCCTCAGTGACACGTGATAGCAAGTTGCTCTCTTGCTCCCAGGCATTTCTGCAGCACCTCATGGGATGGCATTCTCTTGGGAGGCGTGAAGGTCAGTAATGGGATCCCATGGTGACTCTTACGAAACATTGGCTCAGAGGTGGCACGTGTCACTTCCACTCACATTTCATTGCCCAGGAAATCACCCTGCTGAGCCCAGTGTTAGTCGGGTGGGTATTTGGGGTATGAATAAGTGCAGTGAATGCTGGGAACAATAACACAGTGTAGCAAAGTTAGACTCAAATGTCGATGTTGGCTGTCATGATGGTAAGCTAAGTAATTGAAGTCGGCATGTACTTTACGTTTTATAGTAAAGCCTCAAAAGATGACTGTACTGGCAGATGTATAAGTAGCCATCTTAAAGTAACCCAATGCACACTGAAGCGTTTAGGAGCAAAGGACAGGGTATATGCAACTTAGTCTCAAATAGTTCAGAAAAACAGACGTGTTTGTGTGTGCACATGGACTTGTGTGTGTGTGGGTTGTATGTGCACGTGGACTTGTGTGTGTGTGGGTTGTATGTGCACGTGGACTTGTGTTTGGGGGGTTGTGTGTGCACGTGGACTTGTGTGTGGGGGGTTGTGTGTGCACGTGGACTTGTGTGTGGGGGGTTGTGTGT